>NC_091366.1:22530158-22706906 GCF_038502225.1 Cherax quadricarinatus
GGATATATTGACTTATGCTCTGATATTAAGAATCTTAATAGTAACTGTCATGGAGTAACTCTGGGTAATGATAATTTCAGAAATTGTGTAAAAACAAAGATGAATAGGAAAAATGTGCAGAAGAAAAAACATATGATGGTATTTTATGCTAACAGTCGAAGTGCAAGAAATAAAATTAATGAACTACGTTTGGTAGCATGTGCTGGGAACTTTGATATCATTGCATTAACTGAAACGTGGTATGATTTAAAGAGTCGGGATATGACTGCTGAGTGTAATATTCAGGGATTTAAGTTATTCAATGTGGATAGATGTAATGGGAAGGGGGGAGGAGTTGCATTGTATGTTCGAGAAAATATTAATTGTTGCATAAAAAAAGGTATAAAAATAGATGGAGCAGTAACAGAGTCTGTTTGGGTAGAGTTCGTGGAGGGTCAAGAAAAACTAATTCTAGGTGTAATATACCGACCTCCAGGCTTGGATCACGATAGAGGGAGACTTCTTTGGGACGAAATTGTTAGGGCTTCTGGACACAGTAACGTAGTCATAGTAGGGGATTTTAACTTTAGCCAAATTGACTGGAATTCTTTGACAGGTAATCTAGAGTCCAGTGACTTCATGGAAACAGTTCAGGACTGTTTTCTGAAACAGAGTGTAACTGAACCTACCAGGGGTAATAATTTGCTAGACCTAGTCTTGTCAAATAAGGAATCACTAGTGAATAATCTGGAGATCACTGAAGAGCTTGGCGCAAGTGATCACAAATCCATCACCTTTAGCATTAATTGGGAATGCAAGAATAATGATAATACAGTAAAAATCCCCGATTTTCGTTCTGCCGATTATAATGGACTTAGGGAACATCTGTCTAATCTTGATTGGGGTTATCTAGCTAATGATTTTATTGACGATAATCATACTTATGAATATGAAGGGATCTGCTTTTATGATTGTTTTCTTAATAATGTACACAGTGCCCAGAGTATATACATTCCCCAGAGAGAAATTAGGTCTAATAATAACGATCCCAAATGGGTTAACAGGAGGTTAAAGCATCTATTAGGGGAGAAAAGGGGAATTTATAGGCGCATCAGAAGAGGAGAGGTTAACCTTACTGACCAATATGTTCAGCTTAAAAGAAAAGTAAAAAAGGCGATTAGAAAGGCTAAACGTGACTATGAAATTAGAGTCGCTAATGAATCAAAGACTAATCCAAAGGGGTTCTTTCAAGTGTATAGGACGAAGGTGAAGGAAAAAGTAGGACCTCTGAAATCTGGGAATGGACAGCTGACGGATAATGAACTGGAAATGTGTTCCTTATTTAATGACTATTTTTTGTCAGTTTTTACACAGGAAGATGTAAATGAGATTCCAGTAATAAACAATTATTTAGTTCCTGATGAATTCAAGTTAACTAATATTACTGTCACGAGGGACATGGTTATTAAGCGGATAGACAAACTGAAACAAAATAAGTCCCCGGGACCCGATGAGTTGTTTTCAAGGGTACTTAAGGAATGCAAGATGGAGCTTAGTCAGCCATTAACGAGTGTATTCAATACGTCCATCCTTTCCAGTGTTGTGCCAGATATGTGGAAGATGGCTAATGTGGTTCCTATATTCAAATCAGGGGATAAGTCCACTCCTTCAAATTACCGTCCAATAAGCCTGACATCTATAGTGGGCAAGTTATTAGAATCAATTATAGCTGACATTATCAGAAGTCACCTTGAAGAGCATAACTTGATAAATGAATCTCAGCATGGATTCACGAGAGGTCGTTCCTGCCTGACAAACTTACTGACGTTCTTCAATAGAACATTTGAGGCAGTTGACAGTGATAAGGAATATGATATTGTTTATTTGGATTTTAGTAAAGCCTTCGACAGAGTACCTCACAAGAGACTCTTGAGAAAAGTGGCAGCTCATGGTATAGGAGGTAAAGTTCTAGCATGGATTGAGGCATGGCTTACCAATAGAAAGCAGAGAGTTACCATTAATGGAGTGAAATCTGAATGGGGATTAGTCACTAGTGGCGTTCCACAAGGATCAGTTTTGGGCCCTCTCTTGTTCATAATTTACATTAATGACCTTGATGAAGGGATTACTAGTGACATGAGTAAGTTTGCTGATGATACAAAGATAGGGCGTATAATTCACTCTGAGGAGGATATCAATGAACTCCAGGACGATTTGAACAAACTAATGTCTTGGTCTGAGAAATGGCAGATGAAGTTTAATGTGGATAAGTGTAAGGTACTTGCCCTTGGTAATGAAAATAACCCTCGAAGCTATAATCTAGGTGAAGTAGAGCTTGGTCATACAGAATGTGAAAAAGACTTGGGAGTCATGGTAAGCAGAAATCTAAAGCCAAGGCAGCAGTGCCTCAGTGTGCGCAACAAGGCCAACAGATTACTTGGATTTATCTCAAGAAGTATAAGTAACAGAAGTCCAAAAGTTATTTTACAGCTCTATACATCACTAGTGAGGCCTCATTTAGATTATGCTGCTCAGTTTTGGTCCCCTTACTACAGGATGGACATAGACTCATTAGAGAACATACAGAGAAGAATGACTAAAATGATTTACTGTGTAAGGAACCTCCCGTATGAAGATAGACTTAAAGCCTTAAATCTCCACTCTCTGGAGAGGCGTAGAATGAGGGGAGATATCATTGAAGTGTATAAGTGGATGACGGGCATAAACAAGGGAGACATTAATAAAGTACTGAGGGTGTCGAACCAGGTAAGAACCAGGAATAATGGATTTAAGTTGGATAAATTTAGATTTAGAAAGGACGTAGGTAAGTACTGGTTTTCTAACAGAGTTGCAGATGCGTGGAACAGTCTTCCCAGTGGGGTGATAGAGGCTAGGACCTTGGGTAGCTTTAAGAAGAGACTGGACAAATATATGAGCGGGAGGGGCTGGGTTTGATTGGTGTTGGGGGGTGCGGGAGTTGTTTCTTGAGTAGCTTTAGGTAGATGTCGTTTTGATAAGGACCTGCCTCGTATGGGCCAGTAGGCCTTCTGCAGTGTTCCTACATTCTTATGTTCTTATGTTCTTATTTGTTCAGGTGTCAGTCCTTCACTGTCTATGTACTCCTTGAATTCCTTCATATATTTTTCAGCCGCTTTGTGGTCCGAACTGGCAGCCTCGCCATGCCTTATCACACTATGTATGCCACTACGATTCTTAAATCTCTCCTACCAACCTTTGCTGGCCTTAAATTCACTCACATCACCACTAGTTGCAGGCTTTTTTAAATTAAATCCTCATGCAACTTCCTAGCCTTTTCACATATGATCGCTTGAGAGATGCTATCTCCTGCTATCTGTTTTTCGTTTATCCACACCAATAACAGTCTCTCAACATCTTCGAGTACTTGCGATCTCTGTTTCGAAAATGAAGTTCCACCCTTTGTTTTATTTTATTTTATAATTTGTAGCATACATACAGAGGTACAAAAAAATACAGGTAAGAGTAGCATGCCAAAGCCACTTATGTGCATAGCATTACAGGCTGGCTTAAAATTAACTTAAGATTAACTAAGCAATGATGTAATCAGTGATAAAACATTATTGTAAACAGATAACAATAAACCACAAATGAGTATTACAAAGACAGGTAATATGGTTGCATGCATTGCTGTACATTCAGTAGAATGGAGTATTCTGTTAGGTAGTGTATTTAAAAAATAACAAAGTTAGATTGGGTCTTAGGTTTAACATTTATGTGATATAATTGTGAGAAACATTTAGGATATACAATTTATAAGGTTCAGTTATTCAGTATTTATTTGGTTTTGGGTGAGTAAGTGATCTTTGAGAAGAGACTTGAATTTATAAACAGGTAGTGTTTCTTTTAGATTTACAGGTAATGAGTTCCTAATTTTAGGGCCTTTTATGTGCATTGAGTTTTTGCATAGCGTAAGATGGACACGAGGAACATCAAAAAGTGATCTGTGTCTTGTGTTATGGTCATGAGTTCTGTTGAGGTTGGCAAGCAGATGTTTGAGGGGAGGGTTAATATCAGAGTTAAGTGTTCTATGTATGTAATAGGTGCAGTAATAAGTATGGATGTTTTGTATGGTGAGTAGGTTAAGTGTTTTGAATATTAGTGGAGTGTGCTGCCTGTAGTGGGAATTTGTTATCATTCTGACTGCAGCCTTTTGTTGGATAATTAGTGGTCTGAGGTGGTTAATTGTTGTTGAGCCCCATGCATAAATTCCATAGGTGAGATAGGGGTAAATAAGAGAGTGATACAGGGCCAGGAGTGCTGAATGTGGAACATAGTAACGTATCTTCGATAGTATGCCTACGGTCTTGGAAATTTTCTTAGAAATTTGTTGTATATGTGTATGAAATTTGAGTCTATTATCAAGGTGGATTCCTAAGAATTTTCCCTATTTTAGCTTTGTGATAGGTGATCTGTTTATCATTATGTTAACCCTTTCAGGGTCCGTCCCGTAGATCTACGGCTTTATGTTCAGGGTCCAAACCGTAGATCTACGCCATGAGCTCAGCTCACTCTGATAAACTGTGAGTGGTACATTTGGGCCTAGATATGAGAGAATACATCTATGTGGTATGTGTGCACCACATAAAACAGATCCTGCAGCACACTGTGTATAATGAGAGAAAAAAAATGAAATCATGATTTTTCGATTAAAACAGCAACTTTGCAGTGTTTTTTTGTATGTTTTTTATAGTTGTATTTGCGATTTCTTGGTCTCATTTGATAGAATGGAAGACATATTACAGAAATAGAGATGATTTTGATTGGTTTTAGCACTGGAAATGGCTTGAAACTGAGCTCAAAGTAGCAGAAATGTTAAATTTTTGCCGATATTCAAGAGTAAACAAACGACCTCACACGTCTAATACACGCCAGCTGGTGGGTCTAATATACATTCACAAATATGGTGATGATATTTATACAATTATTACAGTATTGCATAACAGTAAATCTTCTATTTTTTGGTGTGAATAAAAATTCATTATGTGAATAAAAAATCAAAATGGAATTTATTTGTAAAGCCTCAAAACATAACTAATGAACAGAGGAAATGTTAGTTTAGTGCCAGGAATGCCTACATTGTTCATTCTGGACCCTATTTTGAAATTGGAATATTTTGAACTTTGTGTTAAATTGGCCAAATTAACAATTTCCGATCACTTTATTTTGTAGTTGAAACAGTTGACTTGGCGATTTCTTGTGCTCAATCGATAGAATAGAAGTAATTCTAGTGAAATAGCTAAGAATTTGGTTGATTGGAATAATGTAATTGGCCTAAAATGGGAGTCAAAGTCGGCAAAATCGCCGATTCGTAAATATCGCTGACACATCAAAATTCGCGAGAGCGTAATTTCGTCAATTTTCCACCAAATTTCGTACTTTTTGTTTTATTACCTTCACAAAAAGATTCTCTACAATTTCATAAGAAAAAATAACAATTTTTTTTTGAAAATTCTTGGACACTGGTGCGTGACTCCAGATTTGGGCCTTGGACCCTGAAAGGGTTAAGAGGGACATCTGCAGCTCTGTTTCCAAACTGAATGAAGTAGGTTTTGTCAATGTTTAGTGTAAGTTCGTTAGTCGTCATCCAGGTTGATATTTTCTGTAATTCGGCATTTACAGTATTGGCTAGGATGACTGGGCTCGGGTGAGAGAAGACATATGTAGTGTCATCTGCAAATAGTGTGGGTTTGAGTAATTGCGAAGCATTTGGTAAGTCATTTATGTATAGGAGAAAGAGAAGAGGGCCAAGGACGCTTCCCTGTGGGACACCAACTGTAATTGGTTGTGTGGAAGAGTTTGCTCCATTTATGTACACATACTGGCTTCTGTTGCTGAGGTATGACTTGAGGTAGTTGAGGGAGTGCCCTCTTATACCATAGTGAGACAATTTTATGTGAAGCAAGTCATGGTCAACTGTATCAAAAGCTTTTCGTAAGTCAATGAATATCCCCAGTGGGATTTCTTTTTTCTCTATTGCAGTGTATATATATGTTCTAGCATGTGTATAATAGCATCATTTGTATTTTTATTAGGCCTGAAACCAAATTGGCAGGGGTTGAGTATGTTTTGGGAGATGAGATAGGAGTAGATTCGTTTATGAATTAATTTTTCGAAGATTTTTGAGAGAGGGTGTAAGTTGGATATTGGCCTATAGTTATTCAACTCGGTTTGGTCTCCTACTTTATGGATTGGGGTGACCCTTGCTATTTTGAGAACTGTAGGGAAGGTAGAGGATTCATTGGATTTGTTAAAGAGTGTTGCAATGATTGGTGATAGCACTTGTGACACTTTTTTTGTATATAAAGGGCGGTAAGGTATTTAGATCTCCTGTCTTGTTTTTTAGTGTGTTGATAATAAGCGAGACTTCATATGGGTTAGTCGTAGCTAGGAACAGTGTTTTCGGGTAGTTGCCAGTGAGGTAGTCATTTGGTGGGGTATCTGTGCTTGGGATTTTATTGGCAAGGTTTTTTCCTATAGTGGAGAAGAAATCATTGAGTCTGTTTGCTGTTTCTGTTGGTGGGAGTTGGGGTTCATCTGCTTTTGTTAATTTAATTTCACTATTTCGTGTTATCTTTTTTGTTCCTAGAATTTCTGATAGGGTTTTCCAGGTCTTTTTTATGTCACCTCATAAGTTGGATAATCTGTTCTCATAATACAATTTTTTTGCCCTTCTTATCAGGCTGGTTAGGATTGACGAGTAACGTTTTGTTTGGTCTCTGGTTATGTGACCCATTCCGTACTGTTTTTCATAGAGGTGTTTTGTATTTATGGATTTGAGAATGCTGGGTGTTAGCCTGGGACTGTTCAGTCTCTTAGCTGTCATCTGTTTAGTTTTTTTTTAGGGCAGTGCTTGTTATAGAGGTATTGGGTCTTTTTTAGAAAATTATTAATACATTCGTCAATGTCTGTATAGATTTCTAGCTCAGTGTGCCAGTCAATGTTTGTTACTGCTGCTGTGAAGTTATTAATGGCTGCCTCATTGTGAAGTCTGAAGGTGACTTTAGTAGTGTCTTGGGGTAATTTACCAAGAGTTGTTATGAGGAAAGTAGGGTAGTGGTCTGTGGTATTAACTGTGATTATGCCTGATTTTAAGGGGGATATGGTGTTGGTCCAGATGTGGTCAAGTAGGGAAACACTAGTCTCTGTAACTCTTGTAGGTTTTGTTACTGTTAGTAGCAACATGCAGTTACTCATTGTGTTTGTGAATTCAGTAACGTGTGGGTCCTGGTCTTGTAGGAGATTTATATTGAAGTCACCTGAGAGTAGTAAGTGATCTTTGTTCATACGTGCATCAGTTATCATACTTCCTAGGTTTTGACTAAATTGGCTAATGTTTGACTCTGGAACTCTGTAGATGGTTATCAATGTGAGAGGTTTTTGTAGGTACTTGGATTTGAATTTAGCTATTATATATTCCCCATGTTCATCCCTTGTGCAAGTATTAGTGATACATTCTAGTAGGTCTGAGTAGTATATAGCTCTGTTAGTGTAATGATGGACATATTGGCATGCAAGGAATTTAGTAATGCTATGAGGTCATCGTAGTGCTTGCTTAAGGATCTGATATTGTAGTTAAAGACAGTTATGTTGTTGTTGGCTCTGAGGAGTGCCTTTGATTGTTCTGCTGTGTAGTAATTACAGTTACTGTTTGATTCATTTAAGTCATTAAATAAGAGGTTGGTATCAGGATCAATGCTTGTAATCATAAGATTTGTAGTGAATCTATAGTTAGATTTAAGTATAAAACAAAGTAAATATTCTAAAGCTAAAAAATAGCACCTGAGTTATTTAACAACTGTAATAAAAAAATGAGCTAAGGTAGTTTTTAAAGCTAAAATAAAGGAAACAATATAAGAGAGACTAAAATAATTTGTGGTGAACAAATAAAGTGATGATCAAATAATGGAGCTTGGGAATATGATAGTAGGTAGTACTTTTAAGGTAATTCTTTTAAGTTAGAGTTAGGGAAAACAATATAATGAGTTTTGGAATATAATGGCAAAATAGTGAACTTATTACAATTTAGCACCTGAGAATAACACCTTGATTATTTTAACAATTGTGAATATATGAGCTAGGGTAGTTATATAAAGCTAAATATAATGGAGAAAATATATAAGGGACTAAAATAAGTAATGGTAAACAAAGTTAAATGTAATTGGAATATACACTAATTGCACACACAATAAAAGGTGACTAAAACAAGTATTGGTAAACAAAATAAATGGACAGGTAAGAACGATGAATAATGTTAATTTGGAGTAAGATTTGACTTGTAACACAAAATTATGAGCAATTAATAGCAGTAAGAAAGAAGTATAAAGTATTGGAGGTAGTTGGCATTAGCTAGTGATGAAAAATAAAAAAATAATAATTCTCGATATAATAGTAACGTACACTATATGCACCACATGTATATGTGTATTAAGGGCACTTATCTAATCTGTTACAGTAATGTCAGCTTTTCTAAGGAAGGTAGAGAAATCATGTTTGTTTGAGATGGTATATTGTTGTCCTGTTGATGTTTTCCTTACTAGTATTTTCCCATCTCGCGTGAAACACTGATGTATTTTGTTTTCCTGTTTAAGTTTTCTCAACCTGAACAGGAGGTTTTGACTTTTTCTTGTTAGACACTCATTTATGTACACTCCATTTTTCATTGTAATTGCTGATTTAATTAGGTCCTTTCTTTTATCGTATGAATGAAGTCTGATCATTATACTGTGTTTACTACCTGGTTTTCTTAGCAAACGTGTTTCTTTGATTTCATTGTTTTGCAGGATGACTTGTACGTGGTACTGTATTATCCTGATAGCAGTTTCTTTGCACTGTGCTTGGGTTATGTCACTAGGAATGTGTGGACTGTTTATTATTGCTGCATCAGACAACTTATCTTGTTCAGTTTTGTCGTCTTGGAAATCAAGGTATTCATGTAGTCGAGTGTGCATGTTCTGGTTCCAGTCCTTGATTGCTTCTTCAACCTTCATATTTATTGTTGTTATTTGTTCAGTGTGACTGGCTATAGCTGTTTTCAGAATATTTTCTGTGTCAACACTTTCCGATGTAATCTTCTCTTCAAGGTTTTGGATCTTGTTCTCGAGGTTGGTTATCTTGGATTCTCGTTGCACAAGTGTTGCTTTGATATCTTTTATTTCATTTTCTAGAGCAACGATGTAGTCCTTGGTGTTGTCAGGTATACTCATACCTGAGTTATCATGGGTGAATCCTTTGAAGGGAGTAGAGTTGGAGGGGGAGTCAGCCATGTTTGTTGCTGTTGTTGTTCCCTGGTTGACGGTGGTGAGGGGGGTTGATGATACACCGGCGTCCTGCTGGGTAGACAAGTTGAGTTCTAATGTCCTTGCTGTTATTCTTTTATTACTGATGTTGTTTCTTCTGCGATATCCTTTCATAGTATCACTGAAGTAGATACTGTGTAGCTATGGAGGAGGAGGCTTGTTTTCTTAGAGCTTGGGTTGAGTGGTTGTCTGGCAGCGGAGGCAGTGTTTGGGTTAGCGGGGCTGTCTTCCTTAGATCTTTTAATTTTGTCAAGATTTGGGTTACATTCTTAGTATTCCTGGGTCATTTTTGGTCTATGTGGGTTCATGTAGTTGTACCTTCACTTAGGCCATCACAAGTTTTGATGAGCGATAGTTTCTTGAGGAAGAAGAGCTGGTAGGATGCCGCTGCTGCCGTTTTGTTGGCCACAATAGTAGCGATGGTTGATTGAGGTTTGGTATACAACCTGCCCTGCTCTGAGACATGCTCTCCACTTTCGTACTTAGCAATTATCTCTTTCTTCATTTCCATAGTAATTTTCACCTTTTTTACTGCACGGTTGGCACTAGAAACTTTCTTGGGGCCCATGGTGACTTATTTTGCAGGTACTATCACTAAAAACGCTGTGATAATATGAAATGTACTGATTGCGTGGATAGGATGTGACTTCACTGGCTGGCTTGTAAACACTGGCACCCACAGGGCAGCTGAGGCATGCTCACGCCACATGTGGGACGCGTCCCGGACCGGGACGAATCGCGTGACGCGAGACTTTTAGCGTCAGGCAAGGCATAATTTTTGCATTAAAAAGTATTGTATGGCGGATTTAATGTAACGCGATACCATCGTAAGGTGTGGGTCCACTGTAACTCATAAATGTTTTGATGTATGGAATCTTCAGGCAAGGCTCAACGCATTTGAACCGGTGAGCCAGTTTACACTAGAAGAAGAGTCCAATGACAAGCTACCTTTCCTCGACGTCCTAATTTACAAAGTAGACAACAACCTTAGATTTCAAGTTTATCGGAAATGTACCAATAAAAATTATCTCACTCTTTTCTATTCCAGTCAAGATACTAAGACCAAAAGAGGCATCATCATCGGGTTTTTCATAAGAACATACCGAATTTGTAGTCCTGAGTTTCTTGACGAGGAATGTACATACGCTCACCAAACCTTCACTGAGTTACATTTTCCTTCCTTTTTCATCAAAGACTGCAAGAAAAGAGCTCTTCAGATCATTAATTCTCCACGCACCAACACCACTCCCAACAAAGCTATAATTCTTCCAACAGCAAGGTTGCTCTGAACGTTTGTAAAGTACAGTGGTCCCTCAATTATCATCCATAATCTGTTCCTGAAAGTGGGACTATTATCGAAATAGATGATTTTTGAATCAATTTTCTCCATAAGAAATAATGTAAATACAATTAATCCATTTCTGACACCCAGAAGTATTAAAACAAAAATTTTTTTACATGAAATATGGATGTAGTACATAAACAATACAATGGCACATGATGAATTAAACATTAACAGCATAACACTTACCTTTATTGGCGATTCTTCTTAGTGTATGGAAGACTGGAGGAGGAGAGAGATTGAATTACTGTTTGGAAGGGGAATCCCCTTCCATCAACACCTCAGGTAGCAAGTGCTTTTCTGGGGTTATTCTCCTCTCTGTTTCTTAATGCCACTAGGACCAGCTTGAGAGTCACTGGAGTCCTGTCTTGCAAAAAAACTGTCCAGAGAGCTCTGTTTCTGGCATCTCTTTAAAACTTCCCTAAAATGGGCCAAGACTCTGTCACTGTACAAGTTGCCAATATGGCTTGCAACATCCTTCTCAGGGTGATGTTTCTCCATAAATCTTTCCATCCTACCCCACATTTAAAAAATCTCCTTAATTTCTGAATAAGGCACCTTCTTCCATTTCTCTTCCTCCTCCTCTGCAGCAAGATTCTGAGTTGCGATCTGTTGCTCTTCCTGCTGAAGCTCTTGCAGCTCCTCAGTGGTTAGCTCTTCGTTGTGGTCTTCCACCAACTCTTCCACATCCTCCAAACTCACATCCAACCCCATGGAACTCTCCAGTGCCACAATAAAGTTCATAACTGACATAGGCTCATCAGGGGCCACCTCAAACCCTTCAAAATCCCTCTTGTGGACACAATCTGGCCACAATTTTCTCCAAGCAGAGTTCAAATTCCTGGTAGTCAATCCCTCCCAAAACTTATATTACAACCCATGAATCCAAATGGCCTGTTATCCTGGGTGTAATGGGAGCAAAATAAACACAGCAGAAAAAGTTTAGACTTATATTATCCTTCACCAATTTAGAACAGCAATATGTACACTATGTACAGTGATAAGTATTAGTGCACTCCACGGTAAGCAAGGCAGAAATAGAAGCCACAAGAGAGCAGACCGTGCTTCAACCAGCTCTAGAATGGGAATGACAAGGGCAGACAGGAGAGTGGTACCCACATAACCTCTGCGATTGCCAAAACCATCTTCTTATTGGCTGGATCCTGCTTACTAGTTGAACGACGGGGCCCCATCATCAACTCTCAGCAACCTGGTTCACTGGTTGGGGGAGATAGCCTGTAAATGAGGGTGTGTACATGCGCCGAATAAAGGTTACGTACTCTTTGCATGCCACACCCCCACCCCGAGAAGGCTCAGGATTAGCCTGCCATCTCCCAGTGGTAACCGTGCCGCCATGGCACAAAATAATGGGATGGAATAAATGGATGGAAGGAGCGGAATTGTGTACTTCTGTCATACCTCTGTTTCATCTTACTTTGAGCTGTCTTTAGGTTAGCCTTGGCTAATTGACGTGCCACCTGCAACCTTGAAGACGGGTCGTAGAGTGTTGAGCTAACGTCTTCTCCCATCCATCCTTCTTTGAGCACCCGAAGAGGACCTCGTACATTGTGCCCAAAGATCAGCTCAAACGGACTATACCCTGTAGACTCTTGCACCGTTTCTCGTACTGAGAACAACAACAAAGGTAGTGATTCATCCCAGTCTGTAGGAAAGTGCATGCAAAAAAGTTCTCATCATGGTTTTTAACATCTGATGGAATCTTTCCAAGGCTCCTTGGGACTGAGGATGATAGGCAGTGGATAAGTTATGGATTATCCCTAACCTAGTTAATGCTTCCCTAAATGCTTTGGCAGTAAAGTTAGTACCTTGATCACTTTGAATTGTTTTAGGAATGCCAAAACAAGAAATGAATTTTGTTAAAGCTTTGAGAATAGCTTTAGTATTAATACTACGCATGGGAATTGCTTCAGGATATCTGGTTACTTTATCCATAATCGTAAATAAGTACTGATTTCCAGACTTTGACTTAGGTAGTGGACCTACACAATCTATAATTAAATCTGCAAAAGGTTCTCCATCAGCAGGTATAGGTTGGAGAGGTGCAGGTTTAATGGAATGTCCAGGTTTCCCTACTTGCTGACATTCTCGGCAACACCTAATATGATTCTTCACATCTTTCTTTAATTTTGGCCAATAAAATTCTTTTGTGATTCTATGCAAGGTTTTTGTAATTCCTAAGTGACCTCCTAATGAAGTATTATGAGCTATATTTAATATTTGAGGTCTATACTTTGTTGGAACCACTAACCTGTCAGACAATTGCCGGCCCTCTATCTCCTTACCAGTCTCAGTGCAGATCAAATAATCGTTTTTAACTTCATACTTGACCGGATGACCCAAAAAGGATTTACCCATGGCTGCCTGAAAAGCGAATTTTAAGGAAGGGTCCTTTCGTTGTTTCTCCCGGAAGGACAGTCCCTCAGGTATGGAAACAGAGACATCTGGCAATCCTGCAACCTGGGAATAGGAAGGCTTGATCGGGGTCTGTTCACTTGATTTATGAGGCTCCGGCCGGTGTGCCTCATAAAACAATGTGGCTATTCCAAGATCGGAGTCGTCCAAGGATAGGTCAACATTCTCTCCAGACAACCCTTGGGATGTTGCCCGAGTTATGGCCAACACCGGAGAAGAATTACTCATTATAGGTTCAGGACACACACTAACAGTAGTAATGTTATTACCCAGTAATAACATGGCATCTTTCATGGGGAATCCTTTTGAGACACCCACAGTCAAGTACCCAGTGTAATATTTGTACTCTACATAAATTTTATGCAAAGGGACAGAATATATAGCTCCTCCAAATGCTTCCAATAAAACAGAGGAATTCAAGGAAGTGTTCTCTGAAAGGGGTAATATTCCTTCTCTTATAAGTGAGCAGTATGCTCCAGTATCTCTAAAGGTCTTTACTTCAGTTGTTTCTGAGTTTTCCTGAAGGGAAATAAGACTCTTGCAATAATAAGGGGCCATACCTTTTTCTACTTCTCTAGGGGACATGTTACTAGGGATATTAGAGAGTTTCCCAATGGGTTGGGGTTTATGGGGGCAGTTGGGACGGATGTGACCTACTTTATTACAGAGGAAGCAGACGACAGGCTTGCCCTTTACTCCCTGCAGACGTTGCAACTGGTGTCGCTCTGGCTGGTGTCTCTCTGGATACTGTTGTCGAGATGCACCATGTTGAGTAGTTTGTCTCTCAGCAGGTGGACCATAAGTTGAGAAGTGTGGCTCACCAGGTGACTTAGTTGGCTGATGTAGACATTCTCCCTCCAGCTGGCACTTCATTCTCCAAGGTTGACGATCTCTGCTCATGCCAGGCTGTTGAAAAGAGAGAAGGGACCGCTCGGACAAGGAGCGGTTAGTTTCGAAGGTATCAGCCAACCTGGCTGCCTCCAATGCAGTGGTTAAGTCACGATCCTGCAGAAAGACTCGAACCTCTGGTCCCACAGACTCCAGCAGGTTATCAATCAGAATAAACTGTACCAGCTCCTCAAAGGTAGAGACACCACTTGCTTTATACCAGCTGGTAAAAGCTTTGGTTTGCTGTCTTACAAAATCCACCAGGGATTGACCAAGCTGCTGCCTGCTTAGATTGAAAATCTTTTTATATTTGGCTGGGATACATGTATATGCTCCCAACACTGTGGTCTTCACTACTTGATAATCAGAAAATTCAGCGTCATTTAATGCTGACGTAAATTCCTGTGCCTTACCAAACAATTCTGTATGAACCAACGATGGCCAATGCTGTTCGGCCACCTCAAGGCTCGAGCCTGATTTTCAAAGCTTTCAAAAAATTGTTCTGGCTCGGCCTCATTGAAGCGGGGAACAAACTGTACTGCTTTCTGTAAACTAAAATCACTTACAGAATGTGAAAACTGCCTCCTTTCTCTTTCCCTATCAAATTCTTCCCTTGCGACTGCTCTCTGTTCCCTTGTTTGCTCAAGATTGATTTTTGCCAGCTCAAGTACCAAAGACACTGATTCACCTTGAGACAACCCAGCTGCACTAGACTCACCGTTTTGCTCCGTTGGTGTATCATCTTCATCCTGCAAGACATAGTAGTTTTTGCCCTAGCTCCCGTAGAGGGAGGAGTCTGATGTGCCATCTCTTCTTCTCGAAGTTTGTCAGCAATCAGTAATGTTATTTGCAGAACACGCTTAGCTATGCACAGTACGATTGCAGAATACCCCAACGTAACACGTTAATTTGCAGAACACGCTTAGCTATGCACAGTACAATTGCAAAATACGCATACAAGTTGGATACGCAATAGCAAAGTTGACTGCAACTGACAAGCAAAATTTGTAAAGCAATGCCAGACAGCTACACACTGTTCTACAAGATTGACCTTAGCGAAGCGAGCACACTGAACAAGCTAGTAGTGAGCTGTTGAACGATCACACAATAGCAAGGCTGACCATAACAAAGTAACTGACACGCAAAATTTGTAAAGTGTTGGCAAAGCTAATGCAATGCCAGACAGCAAGCTGCACAATGTTCCTGCTACCAGCTTCACCCTAAGCTCAACCGTTTCTCTAAGTCCAGCTCCAGATCCCGGACAGGCCTCCATATTACAACCCAGGAATCCAAATGGCCTGTTATCCTGGGTGTAGAGGGAGCAAAATAAATACAGCAGAAAAAGTTTAGACTTATATTATCTTTCACCAATTTAGAACAGCAATATGTACACTATGTACAGTGATAAGTATTAGTGCACTCCATGGTAAGCAAGGCAGAAATAGAAGCCACAAGAGAGCAGACCATGCTTCAACCAGCTCTAGAATGGGAATGAAAAGGGCAGACAGGAGAGTGGTACCCACATAACCTCTGCAATTGCCAAAACCATCTTCTTATTGGCTGGAACCTGGTTACTAGTTGAACAACGGGGCCCCATCATCAACTCTCAGCAACCTGGTTCGCTGGTTGGGGGAGATAGCCTGTAAATGAGGGTGTGTACATGCGCCGAATAAAGGTTACGTACTCTTTGCATGCCACAACTTACCTATAAGGCTTATGCAATGGAAAATACTGAAGTGTTCTTTCCAAAAATCTCTTAGGGTCAAGTGAGTGTCTGAGGTCACATTAAAGCACCTTTGAAACATGCTTTGGTGTAGAGTTTTTAAAGTTTGAAATGACCTGCTGGTCCATGGGCTGGAGGAGAGCAGTGGTATTCGGGGGCAAGAACTTTACTGTGATGAACCCAAACTCCTTCAGAATTAGGTCATCCAAGTTTGGAGGATGAGCGGGTGCATTCTCCATTACTAGGAGGCACTTGAGATCCAATTTCTTTTCCAGGAGGTAATTCTTCACATTAGGGCCAAACACTTCATTGAACCACTCGACAAAAATGTTCTTTGTGACCCATGCCTTATTATTAGATCCCCAAAACACAAACAATTTACTCTTCATAACATTGTTTTTCTTGAACACTCTGGAATTTTCAGAATGGTACAATAGTAACGGCTTCACTTTGAAATCCCCACTAGCATTAGCACAGTACATGAGTGTTAGCCTGTCTTTCATAGGCTTGTGTCTTGGCAGTGCCTTTTCCTCCTGAGTAATGTAGGCCCTCTTTGTCATTTTCTTCAAAAAGAGGACTGTTTTGTCACAATTGAACACTTGTTCAGGTTTCAGTCCTACAGCCTCTATGTACTCCTTGAATTCCTGCACATATTTTTCAGCCGCTTTTTGGTCCAAACTGGCAGCCTCACCACGCCTTATCACACTGTGTATGCCAGTACACTTCTTAAATCTCTCAAACCAGCCTCTGCTGGCCTTAAATTCACTCACATCACCACTAGTTGCAGGCAATTTCTTTACCAAATCGTCATGCAACTGCCTAGTATTTTCACAAATAAGACTATCTCCTGCTAATTGTTTCTCGTTTATCCACACCAATAATAACTAATCAACATCTTTGAGTACTGTTGATCTCATTTTTGTCAGCATATTTACCCCATTTGCAACAACAGCTTCTTTGATTTCCTTTTTCTTTGCAATGATAGAAGATGGTTGTATGGGATTTGTTATACATCCTGGCCAGTTTGCCCACACGTGTGCCACTCTCACATTGTTCAGTGATGTTTTTCTTAAATTCAATCTTATTTCTCACCTTCTTTTCCAAAGGCTTGGCACTAGGAGCTTTTTTTGGAACCATGGTAGCTTATTTAGCACTTGCAAGCACTAAAATGAATGGAATATTGTGAAATATTTCGTATGAACATATGTGGGGGCCGTCGCTCACTGGTAAACAATGGCACACTGGCTGGGAAGGGAGGCGGAGGCGGCTCAGAGCGTGAGTACGTGTCCAAGATGAAAGACGATTAGCGAGTTAACGGACCATTTGCGAGCCAGTGTTTAGACAAAATAATGGGACTATTTCCGAAATGGACGACTTTCAGGCCGGACGATTATTGAGGGACCACTGTAGTTTCACAAGTTAACACCAGAGTTGCCATCGCTTCCAGCACTTCAATAAAGGATCTAACTAGGACAAAATCAAAGCACCATGAACCAGTCAATGCAGGGGTTTACAATATACCAGTGGAGGCAGCGACAAGATTTATGTAGGTGAAACAGCAAGAAACCTCAACACCGCCTCAATGAACACATTTACGCATGTAGGAATGATAGCTTGAACAGCGCCTGTGTGTACAACACCAATCATCTCATGAAATTCAGGGACGCCCAATTAGTGATCAAAGAAATTAATGTCTGCAGATGCAAGTGCCTTGAATCAGCACTAATTGCTGTTTCGAATACAATTAAACAAGACAAAGGCAGCTTCACCATCTCTGAAGTCTTAGCACGAATCCTTCTGAAAACAGTAAACCCTGCCATCACATAGTCTCTCCTGTAAATACTACACAAAGCACATTACAGAAAGTGAACACTGAAACAGGCCTTCTCTATCCAGTCTATATTTGTCCAACCTATTTTTATGTTACCCAAGTAATAGCTTTTATATCTTTTTACTCATGTACAAGTTAATTGCTCTACCATATTGTATTACTACTACTACTACAACTTATGTCACTACTACTACTACTACTACTACTACTACTACTACTACTACTACTACTACTACCACTAGTATTGCAGCTCACTGTGAGCCTATATATACCCTCTGTGTCCATGTACTGTTTGTAACAGCTTGACAAAGCTCCTGGAGAGTGAAGCATTGCCACAATAAAATGTCACATTAGTTGCACTTGTCTCCTTTTGCTTTACATTTTGTGGCAATTCTACCAACATTATTACAATCTGTCGGACACCGAAACATAATGGACATTTCATGCAGACATTATTTGGACACCCTTCTTCATGCTCACAGTTATCGCAACAGACACAACTTCCTACAAGATTGCCTGGCCGAGAAGGTGATCCCTAAGTCTACTCCTGCACAACTCTCCAACTCCAAACACCCTTTCTCTCTGGCTACCCAAGCTTACTTAACTAAATGTGCCGAAGAACTTTCTAACATCACCAAGGAAACCTTTGAAACTGCAAGGAATATGAGGGCCAATCTTCAGATTGACCAACCTATTCTCAGCATATTCTCAGCACAGTCACAACAGCCAACCTCCAACAGATCAAACTCAATCGCAAACTTCAGTACCTCTGCACTAACAGTCGATGAAAGGAAATGGGATGCAAATCCCTGATAAATAACCTATCGTCATGCACCTTAACTGACTACGAGAAACAAGCACTGAGTCTGGAACTCAAATTTACCACCAACATATGCATACTTAACTATCAACTCAACCTACTTACCAGGAACCATAGACACAGTGACAGCAACTTCCAGAGGGGTTATATACAGGGCATTCTCACTGTAGCTTTATGTGAACCTTCTTCTCCTAATCTTTGTAGATGATACATCACTGCCGTTAAGGACTTCACCAATGACCCCAACATTATCGTCACCACCACCAACAAAGGAGGTGAAGTCGTCATACTCAACACCAGTGCCTACAACACTAAAATGATGAACCTTTTGAGTGATCAGTCTACATACGAGCCCAACAGAACTCAACAGTGGAGACACCAAAGTTTTTCTATACAAAACCAGACAACTGCTCAAATGCACTAGAGAAGGGAAGAAACTTCTGTACTTGTTACCCAGCAACCCTAAACCATCACACACGTATGGTTTACCTAAGATCCATAAACACAATACAGTGGTCCCTCGATAATAGTCCTGCTCGATAGTCATCCTTTTCGGAAATCATTGCGTTATTTCGTCCAAACATTGGCTCGCAAATGGTCCGTTAACTCGTTAATCGTCTTTTGTCCTGGATGCATACTCACAGCTCTGAGCACGTTGTCCTTCCTTCCCAGCCAGTGTGCCATTGTTTACCAGTGAGCGATGGTCCCCTCACTTGTTCATACGAAATATTTCATAATATTGCATTCATTTTAGTGCTTGCAAGTGTTTAATAAGCTACCATGGCTCCAAAGAAATCTCCTAGTGCCAAGCCTTTGGTAAAGAAGGTGAAAAATACAATTGAATTTAAGAAAAACATCATTGAACAATATGAAAGTGGTGTATGTGTGTGCGAACTGGCCAAGATGTACAATGGACCCCCGGTATTCGATGGCATCGGTATTCGATAAATCTGGTATTCGATGCATTATATCACAAAAAATTTTCCTCGGTATTCAATTGAAAACCCGGTATTTGATACGATTCGTACCAGACCTGTCCACGTGTGGCCTGAACTGCCCCGTGTAGGTCAGTGTTTACAAGCCAGCCAGTGTGCGCGCATCTAAGGATACATTCGATACATTCCATATTATCCATATTATCACGGTGTTTGGTGCTTGTTTCTGCAAAATAAGTCACCATGGGCCCCAAGAAAGCTTCTAGTGCCAACCCTGTGGTAAAAAGGGTGAGAATTAGTATGGAAATTAGAAAGATTTTGAAGGGTTTGGGGCTATCCCTGAGAAGCTTATGCCAGTTGTGGAATCCATTGTGCCTACTTCAAAAATTAAGGAAATGTGTGCACAGTGGGTTGAAGTGCAAACCTTTATGGATGAAAATCACCCTAACACAGCTATTGCAAGCCATCCTGGTGACTATTACAATGACAATGTTGTGGCCCATTTTAGACAAATCATAAAGGAATGGGAGGTACAGAGCTCTATGGACAGATTTGTTGTGCAACAGAGGTCCAGTGACTCTCAAGCTGGTCCTAGTGGCATTAAAAGAAGAAGGGAAGTAACCCAGGAAAAGGACTTGCTACCTCAAGTCCTAATGGAAGGGGATACCCCATCTAAACACTAACACATCTCCCCTCCTCCCATCCCATCAATCATCACCAGATCTTCATTAAAGGTAAGTGTCAATTATTTTATTGTTATTGTAATTATTCTATTGCATTAAACTTAATATTTCATGTAGTAAATTTTTTTTTTTTCATACTTTTGGGTGTCTTGCACGGATTAATTTGATTTCCATTATTTCTTATGAGGGAAATTGATTCGGTTTTTTATATTATCGGTATTCAATGAGCTCTCAGGAATGGATTAATATCGAATACCGGGGGTCCACTGTATAGCAAATCCCATACAAACATATCTAACATCACAGCCAAGAAAAAGGAAATCAAAGAAGCTGTTGTTGCAAAGGGGATAAATATGCTGACAAAAATGAGATCACCAGTACTCGAACATGTTGAGAAGTTATTATTGGTTTGGGTAAACAACAAACAATTAGCAGGAGATAGTCTTATGACGTCGATTATTTGTGAAAAGGCTAGGCAGTTGCATGACGATTTGGTAAAGAAATTGCCTGCAACTAGTGGTGATGTGAGTGAATTTAAGGCCACCAAAGGCTGGTTTGAGAGATTTAAGATGCGTACTGGCATACATAGTGTGATAAGGCATGGTGAGGCTGCCAGTTCAGACCGAAAAGCGGCTGGAAAATATGTGCAGGAATTCAAAGAGTACATAGAGGCTGAAGGACTGAAACCTGAACAAGTGTTCAACTGTGATGAAACAGGCCTCTTTTGGAAGGAAATGCCAAAGAGGACCTACATTACTCAGGAGGAAAAGGCACTGCCAAGACACAAGCCTATGAAAGACAGGCTGATGCTCATGTTTTGTGCTAATGCTAGTGGGGATTTCAAAGTGAAGCTGTTACTAGTGTACCATTCTGAAAATCCCAGAGTGTTCAAGAAAAACAATGTTATGAAGAGTAAATTGTGTGTTTTGGAGATCTAATAATAAGGCATGGGCCACGAGGGAAATTATCGTCAAGTGGTTCAATGAAGTGTTTGGCCCTAGTGTGAAGAATTACCTCCCGGAAAAGAAATAGGATCTCAAGTTCCTCCTAGTAATGGACAGTGCACCTGCTCATCCTCCAAACTTGGATGACCTAATTCTGAAGGAGTTTGGGTTCATCACAGTAAAGTTCTTGCCCCCTAATACCACTGCTCTCCTCCAGCCCATGGACCAGCAGGTCATTTCAAACTTTAAAAAACTCTACACCGAAGCAATGTTTGAAAGATGCTTTAATGTGACCTCATACACTCACTTGACCCTAAGAGATATTTGGAAAGAACACTTCACTATTCTCCATTGCATAAGCCTTATAGGTAAGGCTTGGGAGGGAGTGACTACCAGGACTTTGAACTCTGCTTGGAGAAACCTGTGGCCAGATTGTGTCCACAAGAGGGATTTTGAAGGGTTTGAAGTGTCCCCTGATGAGCCTATGTCAGTTATGAACTCTGTTGTAGCATTGGGGAGTTCCATGGGGTTGGATGTGAGTTTGGAGTATGTGGAAGAGTTGGTGGAGGACCACAACGAAGAACTAACCACTGAGGAGCTGCAAGAGCTTCAGCAGGAGGAGCAACAGATTGCAGCTCAGAATCTTGCTGCAGAGGAGGAGGAAGAGAGATGGAAGAAGGTGCCTTATTCAGAAATCAAGGAGATTTTTGAAATGTGGGTTAGGATGGAAAGACTTATGGAGAAACGTCACCCTGAGAAGGACATTGCAAGCCATATCGGCAACTTGTACAGTGACAGAGTCTTTGCCCATTTTAAGGAAGTTTTAAAGAGATGCCAGAAATAAAGCTCTCTGATCAATTTTTTTGTGAGACAGGACTCCAGTGACTCTCAAGCTGGTCCTAGGGGCATTAAGAAACAGAGAAGAGAAGTAACCCCAGAAAAGCACTTGCTACCTGAGGTGTTGATGGAAGGGGATTCCCCTTCCAAACAGTAATTCAATCTCTCCCCTCCTCTAGTCTTCCATACACTAAGAAGAATCGCCAATGAAGGTAAATGTTATGCTGTTAATGTTTCATTCATCATGTGCCATTGTATTGTTTATGTACTACATCTATATTTCATGTAAAATTTTTTTTTGTTTTAATACTTCTGGGTGTCAGGAACGAATTAATTGCATTTACATTATTTCTTATGGAGAAAATTGATTCGAGAATTGTCTAATAGTCCCACTTCCAGGAACGGATTAAGTATGATAAACGAGGGACCATGGTATTCCTCTCAGACAAATCACGTCAGGTATAGGCAGTTCTCCACACAAACTAGTTGGAGTTCTTGCCAAACATCTTTCCTGCCTTCTGGGGACCATCAGCCCCACTCACCTTAAACACTCGGACGACCTTCTCAACCGCATCCGAAACCTCTCCATTCGTAACAAGAAACTAAGCAGTTTGGACATAACTTCCCTCTTCACAAAAGTACCTACCACAAAAGCCATTGAGGTTGTACGACATATAGTCAATCAGGACCTTAATCTTCCTCTACCTCCCAGAGATTTTGTTGACTTGATTGAACTCTGTGTTAATTTCAACTGTTTTTCTCTCAATAACAGGCTCTACAAACAAACCTATGGCATGGGAATGGGGTCCCCCATCAGTGCTGTGTTAACCCTTTGACTGTCGAAGGGCCAAATCCTGAAGTTGCTTCTGGTGTCGCAAAATATTCGAAAAAAAAAAAATTATTTTTTCTTATGAAAATGTTAAGATTATTTTTCTGATTGTTTTAGTCCCCAAAAAAAAATTTTCCCATCAGTACTTACCGAGATATAGAGTCCTGAAGTTTGCTGAAATTGATCTGCTGGCGGCAACAGCGGCGACCGCCGCTCACCCGGTAAACTTTTATTTACTTGTATTCGATGGTTTCTTGTTTTTTTCACTATTTTATTTTTTCACATAACTTTTGTGGCCTGTGAGACCAAATTATTGTGCAATGTTCAAATATACACTCGTTGAATGTAACACAATTATAGCAAAAACACTCGTATCATTATAATGTTGCTAAAACTTGTTTACACAAACAAACAATGTAAACAAATGTTTATTACGATTGCTTTATAATATATATACATATGTACAATCACTGGACACTTTATTAGAAGTGCTGCAGCTTGTGGAATTCTTTGAAACATGGGTATAAGCACAATGGTGTCTTACACTCCTCACACATAAAACGAGTGTCTCTGCATTTTTGTTGGCGTTTTGTGGTATGTCCACAGACAAAACACCTCTTCTGAGCATTTTTCTTGGCAGTAGTAGCAGGCAGTGGTATGGGGTAGTGATCACCAGGCCTCAGACGAGAGGACATGTGTTGATAATTTCGTGGGCGCTGGTCTATTGCAGGTGTTGTTTCTTGGTACTTGAATATTATTTGTCTGATGACTGACAAACAAAATTCACCATATTTGGGTTTGTTCTTGGTCTTCAACTTATACATATTATAAGCATTCAGCATGGAAATGTCAAGAAGATGGAAAAACAGTTTTATGTACCACTTATAACTCTTGCGAACACAGTCAGCAAACCCAATCTGCATGTCACATTTGTCCACTAAGCGCATATTGAGGTTGTAATAAATCACAGCTGCAGGTTTTACAATAGGTTCTTTGGTCTCTCTATTCTGCTTGCCAGTCTCTACCATTTCGTGTCGGTGAACTGATGTCAGCAGTGTGACATCACGTTTGTCATGCCACCGAAATGCCATGATGTCATTGGCAGCAAACACCTGCACTTCACCTCTACGACTGCCAGCTTCGAACCTAGGCATATGTTTACGACTTCTACGCACTGTGCCACACACATCTGTCATGTTCACTCGCAAGAAATCACTGAGTATAGGGCTTGTGTACCAGTTGTCAGTATATAAAATATGCCCCTTACCAAGATATGGCTCCATCATTGTTCTAACCACATCACCAGAGATACCCAGTAACTTCCTGGTATCTTCCATTGTTTTACCGCCAGTGTACACAATTATATCCAAAACCAGACCAGTTTTGCAATCACACAGAACAAATAACTTTATACCAAAGCGTTTCCTCTTGCTTGGTATATACTGCTTGAATGAGAGTCTTCCTTTGAACAAAATCAAAGACTCGTCAATAACAAGCTTCCTGAAGGGATAAAAATACATACAGCACTTTTGTTTCAGGTACATAAACACACGTCTGATCTTATATAACCTGTCGCTTCTGTCAGGCCTGGTTTTGTCTGAAAAGTGTAACATACGTAACAGTAACACAAATCTATTCACTGGTATAATGTCACTGAAAGCAGGGGTTGAAATCAGGCGGTCTGTCGCCCAGTATGTGCTGACACTATGCTTATACACATGTGGCATAAGCATTATTGTGGCAAAGAACAGATACATCTCTGCCACAGTTGTGTCCTTCCACTGGTGTAGGTGTGATCTTGGTGAAAGCATAGTGTTTGCCATGGTGTACTCATAGTATGTATTGCTTTCCCTGACAATAATGTCCATCAGGGGTTCATCGAAGAACAACTGAAAGCATTCCAGTTCAGTGGGATTGTTCCCAAGTGTACATGATGGCCGTATTCCACTTTGTCCTCCATCAAAGTCATGGGGATTGGGAACAAACTCGTCATCTTGATGCCAATCCCAGATGCGGTCAGCTGGTGCGTTCTGGATATTGTAATGTCGTTGTGGTTGTGCAGGTTGTGGTTGTGGTTGTGAGAGTGTGGGGTCGGCCGAAGCAGGTTGTAGTTGTGCAGAGTCAGCAGCGCGGGCACTAGCGTGGCCCGCTGCTGGTGTCACATGACTCATGGCACCGTCACTATCACCACCACCGCCTGCTGCCTCACTCACATCATTTATACCCATCGTAACAATATCGTCATCTTCACTATCAGGACGTGGTGTAGGGCCACGGGATGTGCTCCGAGATGTACTCCTTCCTCTTGGAAGAGCATATGGCACACTACCAGACCGCATGCGACGTCGTATATACTGCCGTTTCACTGGGGAATATTCACCCTCACTGTCACAACTAGAAGTGCTTTCAATAACCTTGAAATCACTATCACTATCACTTGCACTGCTCACATCTGAGTCTTGTACACGGGCAAATAGTTTCCTCTTTCGTCCTGGTACAGGTGAACATGAACGAGCCGGCCCAGCACCAGAGGTGGATGGTTGTGGGTCATCTGGGTTTTCATCACTAATTATGTTATCCTGGGTAATTTTCTCGGTCACACCCGCTTCAAAACCAGGGAATTCACTTTCACTGACACTATCATCACTGTTTGAGCTATCACTTGGGAACAAAAGACCTCCAATCCGCCGAGGAGTGAGGAACTTCTTACCGCGAGGCATGGTGAAAATGGACTACCAAGATGGCGTTCCCACAATGCACCGCTGAGTCCCAGATTTTTTTCACAGGGTGCACACCGACCACTGAGACCCATTCTCTCTCGTGTAGGCCTACCAGCCCTCTCCCGCTCGATTTGAAGCCGCTAGAATTTATGCGTATAGATACGTCAAACATGGTATCTCCCATGACGTACATATACGACCGCGACAGTCAAAGGGTTAATTTCAACTGTTTTTCTCTCAATAACAGGCTCTACAAACAAACCTATGGCATGGGAATGGGGTCCCCCATCAGTGCTGTCCCAGCCAACTTATACATAGAACACCTAGAGTCTGAACACTTTGCCAACATCATCCCTTCAAGCATCACTTGGTTACATTACGTGGACAACGTCCTCGTAATAACTCCCAAATGTTTTGGTGTACAGAATCTTCAGGCAAGGCTCAATGGAGTTGAACTAGTGATCCAGTTTATACTAGAAGAAGAGTCCAATGACAAGCTACCTTTCCTCGACATCCTCGTTCACAAAGTAGACAACAACCTAAGATTTCAAGTTTATCAGAAACGTACCAATAAATATGATCTCACACACACTTCTATTCCAGTCAAGATACCAAGACCAAAAGAGGCATCATCATCGGGTTTTTCCTAAGAGCATACCAAATTTGTAGTCCTGAGTTTCTTGCTGAAGAATGTACATACATTCTCCAAACCTTCACTGAGTTACATTTTCCTTCCTTTTTCATCAAAGACTGCAAGAAAAGAACTCTTCAGATCATTAATTCTCCATGCACCAACACCACTCCCAACAAAGTTATAATTCTTCCCAACAGCCAGGTTGCACTGAGCGTTTCTAAAGTACTTTCACAAGCTAAGACCAAAGTCGCCATCACTTCCAGCACTTCAATAAAGGATCTAACCAGGACAAAATCAGAGCACCACGATCCACTCAATGCAGGGGTTTCACTATACCCTGTGGAGGCTGCGACAAGATTTATGTAGGTAAAACAGCAAGAAACCTCAACACCCGCCTTGGTGAACACATTTACACATGTAGGAATGATAACTTGAACATCGCCTGTGTACAACACTAAAATTCCACCAATCATCTCATGAAATTCATGGACGCCCAATTAGTGATCAAAGAAACTAATTTCCACAGACACAAGTGCCTCGAATCAGCACTGATCGCTGTTTCGAATACAATTAAACAAAACAAAGGCAGCTTCACCATCTCTGAAGTCTTAGCAAGAATCCTCCTGAAAACAGTAAACCCTGCCATCACATAGTCTCTCCTGTTAATTGCTCTACCATATTGTATTACTTATACTACAGCTTATGTCACTACTACTACTACTACTACCACTAGTATTGCACCTCACTCTGAGCCTATGTATACTCTCTGTGTCCATGTACAGCATACATAAGGGGGATTACCAATGGCAGTCTTCAAGCTGGCACTGGACAAGCACCTAAAGTCGGTACCTGACCAGCCAGGTTGTGACTTGTACATTGGATTGCGTGTGGCCAACAGTAACAGCCTGGTTGATCAGGGTCTGATCCACCAGAAGGCCTGATCACAGACCGGGCCGTGGGGACATTGACCTCCGGAACTCTCTCCAGGTAAACTCCAGGTAATGGCTTGACAAAGCTACTGGAGAGCAAAATGTTGCCACAATATAATGTCACATTAGTTGCACTTGTGTCCTTTTACTTAATGGTATTGTTTATTTAGATTTTAGTAAGGCTTTTGATAGAGTACCTCATCAGAGACTGTTGAAGAAAGTGGCTGCTCATGGCATTGGGGAAAAATGCTGTCATGGATCGAGTCATGGCTCACTAATAGGAAGCAGAGAGTGTGCATAAATGGGGTTAAATCTGAGTGGGGATCTGTAACAAGTGGCATTCCGCAGGGATCAGTTTTAGGCCCATTGTTGTTTATAATATATATAAACGACCTTGACGAGGGAATTACTAGTTTTTTTTTTTTTTTTTTTTTTTTTTTTTTTTTTTTTTTTTTTTTTTATTATCACACTGGCCGATTCCCACCAAGGCAGGGTGGCCCGAAAAAGAAAAACTTTCACCATCATTCACTCCATCACTGTCTTGCCAGAAGGGTGCTTTACACTACAGTTTTTAAACTGCAACATTAACACCCCTCCTTCAGAGTGCAGGCACTGTACTTCCCATCTCCAGGACTCAAGTCCGGCCTGCCGGTTTCCCTGAACCCCTTCATAAATGTTACTTTGCTCACACTCCAACAGCACGTCAAGTATTAAAAACCATTTGTCTCCATTCACTCCTATCAAACACGCTCACGCATGCCTGCTGGAAGTCCAAGCCCCTCGCACACAAAACCTCCTTTACCCCCTCCCTCCAACCCTTCCTAGGCCGACCCCTACCCCGCCTTCCTTCCACTACAGACTGATACACTCTTGAAGTTATTCAAATTTGCTGATGGCACGAAGATAGGGAGGACAATCAATTAAGGCGTTGATGTCTCACAACTTTAGGAGGATTTAGACAAACACAATTCGTGGTCAGAAAAGTGGCAGATGCAGTTCAATGTAGATAAATGTAAAGTTCTAAAGCTCAGAAATGTCCATAACCCTAGCACCTACCAGCTTAATAATGTTGAACTTAGCCATATGGAATGTAAAAATGATTTGGTGGGTTTACCTGGAGTTTACCTGGAGAGAGTTCCGGGGATCAACGCCCCCGCAGCCCGGTCTGTGACCAGGCCTCCTGGTGGATCAGAGCCTGATCAACCAGGCTGTTGCTGCTGGCTGCACGCAAACCAACATACGAGCCACAGCCCGGCTGATCAGGAACTGACTTTAGGTGCTTGTCCAGTGCCAGCTTGAAGACTGCCAGGGGTCTGTTGGTAATCCCCCTTATGTGTGCTGGGAGGCAGTTGAACAGTCTCGGGCCCCTGACACTTATTGTATGGTCTCTTAACGTGCTAGTGACACCCCTGCTTTTCATTGGGGGGATGGTGCATCGTCTGCCAAGTCTTTTGCTTTCGTAGTGAGTGATTTTCGTGTGCAAGTTCGGTACTAGTCCCTCTAGGATTTTCCAGGTGTATATAATCATGTATCTCTCCCTCCTGCATTCCAGGGAATACAGGTTTAGGAACCTCAAGCGCTCCCAATAATTGAGGTGTTTTATCTCCGTTATGCGAACCGTGAAAGTTCTATGTACACTTTTTGTAGGTCGGCAATTTCACCTGCCTTGAAAGGTGCTGTTAGTGTGCAGCAATATTCCAGCCTAGATAGAACAAGTGACCTGAAGAGTGTCATCATGGGCTTGGCCTCACTAGTTTTGAAGGTTCTCATTATCCATCCTGTCATTTTTCTAGCAGATGCGATTGATACGATGTTATGGTCCTTGAAGGTGAGATCCTCCGACATGATCACTCCCAGGTCTTTGACGTTGGTGTTTTGCTCTATTTTGTGGCCAGAATTTGTTTTGTACTCTGATGAAAATTTAAATTCGTCATGTTTACCATATCTGCGTAATTGAAATTTCTCATCGTTGAACTTCATATTGTTTTCTGCAGCCCACTGAAAGATTTGGTTGATGTCCGCCTGGAGCCTTGCAGTGTCTGCAATGGAAGACACTGTCATGCAGATTCGGGTGTCATCTGCAAAGGAAGACACGGTGCTGTGGCTGACATCCTTGTCTATGTCGGATATGAGGATGAGGAACAAGATGGGAGCGAGTACTGTGCCTTGTGGAACAGAGCTTTTCACCATAGCTGCCTCGGACTTTACTCTGTTGACGACTACTCTCTGTGTTCTGTTAGTGAGGAAATTATAGATCCATCGACCGACTTTTCCTGTTATTCCTTTAGCACGCATTTTGTGCACTATTACGCCATGGTCACACTTGTCGAAGGCTTTTGCAAAGTCTGTATATATTACATCTGCATTCTTTTTGTCTTCTAGTGCATTTAGGACCTTGTCGTAGTGATCCAATAGTTGAGACAGACAGGAGCGACCTGTTCTAAACCCATGTTGCCCTGGGTTGTGTAACTGATGGGTTTCTAGATGGGTGGTGATCTTGCTTCTTAAGACCCTTTCAAAGATTTTTATGATATGGGATGTTAGTGCTATTGGTCTGTAGTTCTTTGCTGTTGCTTTACTGCCCCCTTTGTGGAGTGGGGCTATGTCTGTTGTTTTTAGTAACTGTGGGACGACCCCCGTGTCCATGCTCCCTCTCCATAGGATGGAAAAGGCTCGTGATAGGGGCTTCTTGCAGTTCTTGATGAACACAGAGTTCCATGAGTCTGGCCCTGGGGCAGAGTGCATGGGCATGTCATTTATCGCCTGTTCGAAGTCATTTGGCGTCAGGATAACATCGGATAGGCTTGTGTTAATCAAATTTTGTGGCTCTCTCATAAAAAATTAATTTTGATCTTCGACTCTGAGTCTGGTTAGCGGCTTGCTAAAAACTGAGTCATACTGGGACTTGAGTAGCTCACTCATTTCCTTGCTGTCATCTGTGTAGGACCCATCTTGTTTAAGTAGGGGCCCAATACTGGACGTTGTTCTCGATTTTGATTTGGCATAGGAGAAGAAATACTTTGGGTTTCTTTCGATTTCATTTATGGCTTTTAGTTCTTCCCGCAATTCCTGACTCCTAAAGGATTCTTTTAGCTTAAGTTCGATGCTTGCTATTTCTCTGACCAGTGTCTCCCTACGCATTTCAGATATATTGACCTCTTTTAGCCGCTCTGTTATTCTTTTCCGTCGCCTGTAAAGGGAGCGCCTGTCTCTTTCTATTTTACATCTACTCCTCCTTTTTCTTAGAGGAATAAGCCTTGTGCATACATCGAGTGCCACCGAGTTAATCTGTTCTAGGCATAAGTTGGGGTCTGTGTTGCTTAGTATATCTTCCCAGCTTATATCGGTTAGGAATTGGTTTACTTGGTCCCACTTTATGTTTTTGTTATTGAAGTTGAATTTGGTGAATGCTCCCTCGTGACTAGTCTCATTATGTCGGTCTGGGGCTCCACGCATACATGTCTGAACCTCAATTATGTTGTGATCTGAGTATATTGTTTTTTATATGGTGACATTTCTTATCAGGTCATCATTGTTAGTGAAGATGATGTCTAGTGTATTCTCCAGTCTAGTAGGCTCTGTTATTTGCTGGTTTAAATTGAATTTTGTGCAGAGATTTAAAAGCTCGTGTGAGTGTGAGTTTTCATCAGAGCTGCCTCCTGGTGTTATTACTGCAACAATATTATTTGCTATATTCCTCCATTTTAGGTGCCTTAAGTTGAAATCCCCCAGGAGCAAGATGTTGGGTGCAGGAGCTGGAAGATTTTCCAGACAGTGGTCAATTTTTAACAGCTGTTCCTGGAATTGCTGGGATATTGCATCCGGAGGCTTGTAGACTACCACAATGACTAGGTTTTGGTTCTCGACCTTTACTGCTAAAACTTCCACTACATCATTTGAGGCATTAAGCAGTTCTGTGCAAACAAGTGACTCTGCAATGTACAGGCCAACCCCCCCCCCCTTTTGCCTGTTCACTCTGTCACATCTGTATAGGTTGTAACCTGGGATCCATATTTCGTTGTCCAAGTGATCCTTTATGTGGGTCTCAGTGAAAGCCGCGAACATTGCCTTTGCCTCTGCAAGCAGTCCACGGATGAAAGGTATTTTGTTGTTTGTTGCTGGCTTTAGACCCTGTATATTTGCAAAGAAGAATGTTATCGGACTGGTGGTATTGTTGGTACTGGGGGGGGATTTTTTTTCCGGCATTAGTATCTGTATCTGTTGGTTTGGAGTGGAGGCCATCGACTGTGGTTCCACTCCAGGAATGACTGGATTTGGTGTACGATTTCTGCCATTTCCTGCCAGTTTTTTTTCCTTCCTGGCACTAAAAAACCTCTCCCTCTTGAGTGGCTGTGGCTACCCAGGTTTTCCCATGGCCTGGATGTTTTGTATCTTTTTGTCCCTTTTAGATGGTATGCCTGGCAATTTAAGTTATAGCACAGTCTTTCCTGTACTGAAGAGGTACACAGTTCAGGGTGAAAAAGCTTACAGGAAGGGAGTTTGCATTTTCCTGTTGTCATATGGGCATGGCATTTTCTAGGGTGGTCATAGTTGCACGTCCCATCTGTTTTTCCAGATTTCCCATGCCAGCAGATACCAAGTGCATAGTATGTGCACAGGCTTGGTTTCCGTTTGCCTTGGGTTTCTGTGACTGTATTCCCTGTTGGTGCATGTTTCCCTGTCTTACTTCTATCCTCCCTAGCACCAACAATGGAGCTCCCACCAGTTGTTTTTGGTAATATATCCTCACTATTGCTAGTGGAGTCCTCTTGTTTGCTATTTCCTGCGGTATTTCTAGTTTGCAATATTGGTTTTATCTTATCTTTGACTACACTTGTTTCCCTACTATGGCTCCTGTCCCCTATGAGGTCATTTATATGTATTCCTTCCTGCGTATAGTTCCCGACTACCTGGACAAAATCTCCAGCTTCACCATTTCTGTCTCCCAGGACAGCACCTCCAGCTTCACCATTACTGTCTCCCAGGACAGCACCTCCAGCTTCACCATTACTGTCTCCCAGGACAGCACTATCAGCCCCACATTTACTGACTACCAGGACTTCATCTCCAGCCTTACAGTTTCTGACTACATGGCCAGTATCAAGGGCAGTACCATTCAGCACAGACTTTTTATGTTCCCATCTGTTGTAGAAAGCTTCCAGGTTGTCTATGAAAGCAGCTTTGATGCTGTCCTCTTTTAATACCCTTGTGATTTTAGTCCACAGATTTATCTCATTTGGGCATACCCAAAAACATTTCCCTGTTTTAACACTGCTTGTAGCTAGTTCTTGGATATCTGCACAAGGGGCATGACACCCATTTCCACACAAATGACAATTTATCCATGTGGAAGCCCGTTTGTTTGACTGACCACAGACTACACACAGCTTCATAATGATTTGAATGGTTGATTTACTGCAATTCTACTAGCAACCTCTTGAATATTCTATTAATATCCTCCTTAAATGAAGCTCTAGCTATTTGTATTTCTGTTTCTAACTGTTTTTGTATATTGGACAGCTTACCGTGCACATTCCTGATATATATTTAATGTTTGTGTTTATAAGGGTGCCTACAACTTTATCCGTTTACAGTCTGCTTTATTGTCCAACGAAACCGTTTGAAACCAGTCAAGGGTTCGGACCAGTCAAGGGTTCAGACCAGTCAAGGGTTCGGACCAGTCAAGGGTTCAGACCAGTCAAGGGTTCGGACCAGTCGATCTGATCTGATCAGTGGGTCGCTTATGGTATGGTAAGCAGCAACCTTAAATCAAGACAGCAGTGCCTAAGCATGCATAATAAGGCAAACAGATTGCTGGGATTTATATCAAGAAGTGTAAGCAACAGGGGTTATACTTCAGCTTTATACATCATTAGTAAGGCCTCACCTAGATTATGCAGCTCAGTTCTGGTCTCCATATTACAGAATGGACATAAATTCATTAGAAAACATTCAGCGTAGAATGACTAAATTAATACTTAGCATTAGAAATCATCCTTATCAAGAAAGATTGAAGACCCTTAAATTACATTCACTTGTTAGACGAAGAATGAGGGGAGACATGATCGAGGTGTATAAGTGGAAGATGAGTATTAATAAAGGGGATATTAGTAAGGTCTTGAGGATATCTCTCCAGGAGAGAACCCACAGTAATGGATTCAAATTAGACAAGTTTAGATTTAGAAAGGATGTAGGAAAGTATTGGTTTGGAAATAGGGTAGATGATGAGTGGAACAGTTTACCTAGTTGGGTTATTGAGGCTAAAACCTTGGATAGTTTCAGATATAGGCTGGATAAATACATGAGTGAGAGGGGTTGGATTTGAGTGTGACTTGCATATGAGAGTGGATAGTTATCAGAGCTTATTTCTTGGGTGGCATTGAAAATTGGGTTGGCATTGAAAATTGGGTTGGGCAAATGTTAGTGGGATGGATTGTAAAGGACCTGTGAAGTATGGGCCAACAGGCCTGCTGCATTGTTCCTCCTTTCTTATGTTCTTATGTTCAGTATGATTTGACACTGTGCTTATACACATGTGGCATAAGCATTATTGTGGCAAAGAAAAGATGCATCTCAGCCACAGTTGTCTCCTTCCACTGGTGTAGGCGTGAGTTTGGTGAAAGTACAGTGGACCCCTGGTTCACGATATTAATCCGTTCCTGAGAGCTCATCGTAAACCAAAATTATCAGAAAGCGAATCAATTTTCCCCATAAGAAATAATGGAAATCAAATTAATCCGTGCAAGATGCCCAAAAGTACGAAAAAAACTTTTACCACATGAAATATTAAGTTTAATGCAATAGAATAATTACAATAACAACAATAACAGTAGAATAATATGTAACCAAAGAATAATTGACACTTAGCTTTAATGAAGATCTGGTGATGATTGATGGGATGGGAGGAGGGGAGAGTGTGGTTGGTGTTAGCATTTAGAAGGGGAATCCCCCTCCATTAGGACTTGAGGTAGCAAGTCCTTTTCCGGGGTTACTTCCCTTCTTCTTTTAATGCCACTAGGACCAGGTTGAGAGTCACTGGACTTGTGTCGCACAACATATCTGCCCATAGAGGCCTGTACCTCTCGTTCCTTTATGACTTTCCCAAAGTGTTTCACAACATTGTCAGTGTAATAGTCACCAACACGGCTTGCAATAGCTGTGTGAGGGTGATTTTCATCGATAAAGGTTTGCACTTCAAGCCACTTTGCACAGATTTCCTTAATCTTTGAAGTAGGCAACTTCTTCAATTTCTCTATCCCCTCCTCCAAAGCAGTTTTCTCAGGTGTGGCCTCTTGCTGTTGAAGATGATCTAGCAGCTCATCAGTGGTTAGTTCTTCATTGTCCTCCTCCACGAACTCTTCCACATCCTCCCCACTAACCTCCAACCCCAAGGACTTCCCCAATGCCACAATGGGTTCCTCAACTGGCATAGGATTCCCAAGGTTAGCCTCAAACCCTTCGAAATCCCTTTTGTCTACACATTCTGGCCACAGTTTTTTCCAGGCAGAGTTCAAGGTCTTCTTAGTCACTCCCTCCCAAGCCTTACCTATAAGGTTTACACAATTTAGGATATTAAAGTGATCCTTCCAAAACTCCTTTAGAGTCAATAGAGTTTCTGTGGTCACTACAAAGCACTTTTCAAACATAGCTTTTGTGTACAGTTTCTTGAAGTTGGAAATGACCTGCTGGTCCATGGGCTGCAGGAGAGGAGTGGTATTAGGAGGCAAAAACTTGACCTTAATGAAACTCATGTCCCCAGAAAGTCACTCTGCCAAGTCTGTAGGATGACCAGGGGCATTGTCTAATACCAGGAGGCACTTAAGGTCTAATTTCTTTTCAATTAGGTAATTTTTCACATTGGGGCAAATGCATGGTGTAACCAGTCATAGAAAAAGTCCCTAGTGACCCATGCCTTACTGTTTGCCCTCCACAGCACACACAAATTAGCCTTGAGGATATTCTTTTGCCTGAACGCTCTGGGAGTTTCTGAGTGATACACCAATAAAGGCTTCACTTTGCAATCACCACTAGCATTGGCACACATGAGAAGAGTAAGCCTGTCTTTCATAGGCTTATGTCCTGGGAGTGCCTTTTCCTCCTGAGTAATGTAGGTCCTGCTTGGCAATTTCTTCCAGAACAGGCCTGTTTCGTCACAATTAAACACTTGTTCAGGTTTCAATCCTTCAGCCTCTATGTACTCCTTGAATTCATGCATTTATTTTTCAGCCGCTTTGTGGTCTGAACTGGCAGCCTCACCATGCCTAATCACACTATGTATGCCACTACGATTCTTAAATCTTTCAAACCAACCTTTGCTGGCCTTAAATTCACTCACATCGCCACTAGTTGCAGGCAATTTTTTTACCAAATCGTCATGCAACTGCCTAGCCTTTTCACAAATGATCGCTTGAGAGATGCTATCTCCTGCTATCTGTTTTTCATTTATCCACACCAATAACAGTCTCTCAACATTTTCTAACACTTGCAGTCGCTGTTTCGTAATCACAGTTGCACCTTTTGCAAGAACAGCTTCCTTGATTGCCGTTTTCCTGCTCACTATAGTAGAGATGGTTGATTGGGGTTTACTATACAACCTGACCAGCTCTGACACCCGCACTCCACTTTCGTACTTTGCAATTATCTCTTTCTTCATTTCAACAGTCATTAGCACCCTTGGTCTCGAAGGGTTGGCACTAGGAGCTTTCTTGGGGCTCATGGTGACTTATTTTGCAGAAACAAGCACCAAAAACAGTGATAATATGGATAATATGGAATATACCAAATGTATCCTTAGATGCGCGCACACTGGCTGGCTTGTAAACACTGGCATACACGGGGCAGTTCTTGCCATGCATGGACACATCTCATACGAACTGCATCACATACCGGGTTTTGTAACGGGAACCAAGGCAAATTCTCTGCGATATAATGCATCGGTTACCTAATTTATCAGATACCGATAGCATCGTGAACCGGGGGTCCACTGTATTGTGTTTGCCAAGGTGTACTCATAGTATCTCTTGCTTTCCCTGACAATAATTTCCATCAGGGGTTCGTTAAAGAATAACTCGAAACATTCCAGTTCAGTGGCATTGTTCCCAAGTGTACAAGATGACTGTATTCCACTTTGAATTTCATCAAAATGATGGGGATTGGGAACAAAATATGCAGCTTCCTGCCAATCCCAGATGCAGTCTGATGGTTGGTACTGAATACTGACAGGTGGTTATGGTTGTGGAAGTTGTGGTTGTGGAGGTTGGTGTGGTGGGTAGGTGGGGGATGGTGGCCTTTGTTGTAGATCAGCTGAGGCAGCGGCGTGGGTGGCAGCATGGCCCACTGCTGGTGCCTCATGGCTGGCACCACGACTACCACCACCATGCACATTTTCCATCCCAATTGCAACACTATCATCTTCATTTTCACTGTCTGTTCCTGTTGTACAGCCACAGATGTACTCCGAGATGTACTCCTTCCCCTTGGAATAGCATATGAGACTCTACCAGAGCGCATATATCGTTGTATACACTGACGCTTCAATGGAGAATATTCCACTTCACTATCACTACTGGAACTGTTTTCAAGAGCTTGTAGTTCATATTCACTATCACTATCATCACCAATGCTTACATCTGATTCCGGGATTAGGGAAAATAGGAGTTTCCTCTTTGGTTCTGGTACAACTGAACATGAACAAGATGGCCCAGCAGCAGAGGTGGAAGGCAGAGGGTCATCTAGATTTTCCTCACCATTACCAGTATTATGGTCATTAGTTTCAGTCACAACCTCACCAAAACCTTGAAACTCATCTTCACTGACACTTCCATCTGTATTAGAACTGTCACTGGGGAACAAAAGTGTCCCAATTCGCCGAGGTGTGAGGAGCTTCTTACCGCGAGGCATGGTGAACAAGGTGTACTAAAATGGCATTCCCACAATGCGCCACTGGGCCCCAGAATTTTTTTCTACCATGCACACCGACCTCACACACCCTTTCTCTCACATCAAGGCCTACCAGCTGTTTCCCGCTTAATTTGAAGCCGCTAGAATTTATGCATACTAGTATGGCATTAACCCTGGTGCGCAAGCTGTACTAGTATGGCACCAACCCTGAAAGAGTTAAATTTAGCATAAGTCAAACCTCGTGACAAGAAATCAGCTGGATTCATGTCATCAGGTATATGATTAAATGCTAACATATGTTGACCCATCTAGCATCTGTTTAATTTCAACGACTGTTTTGCACATACACAATCTTAATGTTACCATTATGAATCCGTTGTAAGAATACCACATTGTCAGGCCAAATAACAGTGTTGCTGACATTTATCACCTGCAGTGGTCCCTCGTTTTTCGTAATTAATCCGTTCCTGGAGGAGCTACTATAAACGAAATTTACGATTTGCGAATCAATTTTCCCCATAAGAAATAATGTAAATACAATTAATCCGTTCCTGACACCCAGAAATATTAAAACAAAAAATTTTTTTACATGAAATATACATGTAGTACATAAACAATACAATGGGAAATGATGAATGAAACATTAACAGCATAACGCTTACCTTTATTGGAGATTCTTCTTAGTGTATGGGAGACTGGAGGAGGAGAGAGATTGGATTGTTTACAGTTTGGAAGGGTAATCCCCTTCCAGCAACACCTCAGGTACCAATTTCTTTTCTGGGGTTACTTCTCTTCTCTGTTTCTTAATGCCACTAGGACCACCATGAGAGTCACTGGAGTCCTGTCTTGCAAAATAACTGTGGAGAGAGCTCTGTTTCTGGCGTCTCTTTAACACTTCCCTAAAATGGCCCAAGACTTTGTCACTGTACATATTTCTCACCTCCTTTACCACAGGCTTGGCACGAGGAGCTTTCTTTCGAGCCATGGTAGCTTATTTAGTACTTGCAAGCACTAAAATGAGTGGAATGTTATGAAATATTTCGTAGGAGCACTTGAGGGGACCTTCACTCACTGATAAATAATGCCAGACTGGCTGGGTAGGGAGGCCTCCCTGGCTCACACCGTGCTTACGTGTCCTGGACAAACTACTATTCGCGAGTCAACCTATGAAAAGCGAGTCCATGTATATACGAAAATACCCCTATGATTGGCGAAATTTACGATTGCCGAGAACTACGAAAAGCGAGGGACCACTGTATAACTAATTTGACACCTACATAAATAGCTGTTAATTCCAACTGAGGCAAGGTATGTGATTTAATTGGAGCCACTTTAGCCTTAGACATAACAAGAGAAATAGCATTATTACATTGCATATAAGTGACTGCTCCACATGCCAATTTTGAAGCATCGCAGAAAAATGTCTAATATATTTTTACCATCTTGACTTGCTACATTATGTGGGAACTCCAACATTGGTATTTTCTCATAATCACTTATGAATTCTTTCCACTTTTTAACAAATTCCTCAGGTAGGGTTTCATCGCAAGCACACTTAATTTTCCCTGCTTCTTCTATTAACAATTTTCCTCTTATTGTAAGTGGTGACACTAAACCTAGTGGGTTGAAGCATTTGGAAATTTCAGCAAGCAAGACTCTCTTGGTTGATTTATTGGGCATAGTATAATTTTAGGCTTTAACAATAATAAATCTCTCAGTATCCCAGGTTTATCCCAATTCATTACAACATTTAGGTACTTCAACTCCAGAGTAATCTTTTTTTTATTTTGTCTTTTAATTTGGACGAATTGCTGTTCCATTCCCTCAGAGGCATATTTGCACTTTGCATTATCTTATTAACCCCTTCATATGTACTCATCAGTTCCACTTCAGTTGACGTCACACCCAGGAAATTGTCCACATAAAATTGTATACACATTACATCACTTAATGGACCACCTGTATGTTTAGGGTGTCCATTTATCATCACTTGAAGTAGGAACAGACTGGATGTAGCACCAAATAATATACTCCTAAAGCAAAAAGTTTTTGGAGGGCTAAGTGGGTCACTAGGATTTTCAGGCCACAAGAAATGGGTACAACCCCAGTCTGCCTCCTGCAAATCCACTCATAGGAAAGCTTTACTTACGTCTGCCATAAAGGCATAATACTTAACCCTGAAATTTAACAATGTATCTCCTAGTTTTTTCCATCAACAGTGAACCTTTCATTAAGCAGTCACTTAACCCCTTAACTGTCCAAATGTAGATCTCTGTTTATATGCATAGCACTCCGAATGTATATCTACATTTTATTTTTCATGCCTTCAAATTTGACTCCATAGGCCTGAGTTGCATAAACATGAGAGAATGGGTCTGTGCACTCAGTGTGCTCAATATTAAAAAAATCTGGAACCCCCTTAGTACCTTGTGGGAGCACCAGTTCAACTGAGCACCAGCTAGAGCAAATAGCAAGGAACCCCCTTAGTACCTTGTGGGAGCACTAGTTCAACTGAGCACCAGCTAGAGCAAATAGCAAGGAACCCCCTTAGTACCTTGTGGGAGCACCAGTTCAACTGAGCACCAGCTAGAGCAAATAGCAAGGAACCCCCTTAGTACCTTGTGGGAGCACCAGTTCAACTGAGCACCAGCTAGAGCAAATAGCAAGGAACCCCCTTAGTACCTTGTGGGAGCACCAGTTCAACTGAGCACCAGCTAGAGCAAATAGCAAGGAACCCCCTTAGTACCTTGTGGGAGCACCAGTTCAACTGAGCACCAGCTAGAGCAAATAGCAAGGAACCCCCTTAGTACCTTGTGGGAGCACCAGTTCAACTGAGCACCAGCTAGAGCAAATAGCAAGGAACCCCCTTAGTACCTTGTGGGAGCACCAGTTCAACTGAGCACCAGCTAGAGCAAATAGCAAGGAACCCCCTTAGTACCTTGTGGGAGCACCAGTTCAACTGAGCACCAGCTAGAGCAAATAGCAAGGAACCCCCTTAGTACCTTGTGGGAGCACCAGTTCAACTGAGCACCAGCTAGAGCAAATAGCAAGGAACCCCCTTAGTACCTTGTTGGAGCACCAGTTCAACTGAGCACCAGCTAGAGCAAATAGCAAGGAGCCCCCTTAGTACCTTGTGGGAGCACCAGTTCAACTGAGCACCAGCTAGAGCAAATAGCAAGGAACCCCCTTAGTACCTTGTTGGAGCACTAGTTCAACTGAGCACCAGCTAGAGCAAATAGCAAGGAACCCCCTTAGTACCTTGTGGGAGCACCAGTTCAACTGAGCACCAGCTAGAGCAAATAGTGAGGCAGACACTAGGGATTCACTGTTGTCATGTCATATTAACACTTCACTTTTAAGATGAAAGTGATGTTGATGAGATGAATGTGGCCACAAGTGATCGAGGAAATATAAAAAAACCTGGATAACCCATATGCAGCATCTGTGCAACATCCTTTCATTTTTGATACTAATTGTAGTGTCATCCTGCCAGAATGTCCTATAACCTATGCCCTGAGTAAAGAGAAATGATTCTGAAACATGTGTAATATGTTGTTAGGTAAGACACATATGCAACAGTTAGATATCTTTATTATGAAACGTTTCGCCTACACAGTAGGCTTCTTCAGTCGAGTACAGAAAAGTTGATAGAAGCAGAAGTTGCTTCTATCAACTTTTCTCTACTCGACTGAAGAAGCCTACTATGTAGGCGAAATGTTTCATAATAAAGATATCTAACTGTTGCATATGTGTCTTACCTAACAACCTGTCGGTATTTTATACCATTTTAATGTTCAATGTGTAATATGTGTTCAGCAGGCTGGCTGGCTCACTGGCTGGCTGGCTCACTGGCTGGCTGGCTCACTGGCTGGCTGGCTTTGATGGTCTCTCTGTATCTGTCTATATCTCTGTCTACGGTGGAACCCCGAGTTTCGGACATAATCCATTCCAGGAGCTAGACCTGAAGTCGTAACGGCATAAAGTGGAAGCAATATTTCCCATAAGAAATAATGTAAATTCAATTAATCTACTCCAGACCCACAAAAATATTCACAAAAAAATACATTTTTTTAAAAAATAACTATAGTCTTACACAACAATTATAAGTACATATAATACTTAAATGAGTAATGAAATAGATAAACATTTAAGTAAACATTTGAAATCACATTTACGTACCTTTATTGAACAATCTTGTTGGCATCTGAATGATAGAGAGGAGGAGAGAGGCTTGCCTCAACCACTGTCTCAACCACTGCCTCAACCACTGTCTCAACCACTGTCTCCACCACTGCCTCAACCACTTCCTCCACCACTGCCTCAACCACTTCCTCCACCACTGCCTCCACCACTGCCTCAACCACTGCCTCAACCACTTCCTCCACCACTGTCTCAACCACTTCCTCCACCACTGCCTCAACCACTTCCTCCACCACTGCCTCAACCACTGCCTCAACCACTTCCTCCACCACTGTCTCAACCACTTCCTCCACCACTGCCTCAACCACTTCCTCCACCACTGCCTCAACCACTGCCTCAACCACTGCCTCAACCACTGCCTCAACCACTGCCTCAACCACTACCTCAACCACTTCCTCAACCACTGCCTCAACCACTTCCTCCACCACTGCCTCAACCACTTCCTCCACCACTGCCTCAACCACTGCCTCAACCACTTCCTCAACCACTGCCTCAACCACTACCTCAACCACTTCCTCAACCACTGCCTCCACCACCTCAACCACACTCAACCACTACCTCAACCACTTCCTCAACCACTGCCTCAACCACTGCTTCAACCACTACCTCAACCACTGCCTCAACCACTTCCTCAACCACTGCCTCAACCACTTCCTCAACCACTGCCTCAACCACTGCCTCAACCACTTCCTCAACCACTTCCTCAACCACTACCTCAACCACTGCCTCAACCACTGCCTCAACCACTGCTTCAACCACTACCTCAACCACTACCTCAACCACTGCCTCAACCACTGCCTCAACCACTGTCTCAACCACTGCCTCAACCACTGCCTCAACCACTGCCTCAACCACTGCCTCCACCACTGAGGCACAATGCCTCATATTTTTTTACAATTTTTCTTCACTTCTATGGTGTTTCTCACTTTCTTTACTGAAGGGGTGCCACGAGGAAGTTTCTTCAGGCTCATGGTGGCTTATTTCACAGTCACAATCAATAAACAAGCGCTAAACACAGTGAAATTATTGTGAAATGTTTGGTTTAGTGTGCAGGGTAATGTTCATTCAAGGATAAACAAAGCTAGACTGGCTCATGAGAGGTCTGGTATGCTGGCCAAAACACGGGGCACATGCAGAAACTTGGGACAAAATTTAGCTGAAAAAAGTGGTCGAAACTCGAAGTGGCTGATACTCAGGGCAGCCGAAACTCGGGGCTCCACTGTATATCTCTGCCTATAATAATAATAATATCTTTATTTACTACAAGTACATGTACATGGTATACAGGCCTAGCTGACAACAATGACATACTACAATATAGAAAGCCCCTTGTTATGCTCCGCATGTCGGGCAAATTAGGTCAGTGTCCCAGGATGCGACCCACACCAATCGACTAACACCCAGGGACCAATTTTATTGATGGGGAACATAGACAACAGGTGGAAAGAAACACGCCCAATGTTTCTACTCAGGCTGGGAATCGAACCCAGACCCTCGCCGTGTGAAGCGAGAGTGTTAGCCACCAGGCTAATGCTCTCTCTCTCACATGTACACATAAGTACAGTTAGTATACATAGTGTAAATTACCTGGCATAACCCAAAAATTCCAGGCAAAGTACTATACAGTGCTTGTAGATAGACATAATAAGCATGATGCAAGTAATATGCATTTTCACTTCCTAAGGAATCATGGAGCCGCTGGTAAACCAACACGTTTACAAGGCACTCCCTGAGAAAGAGAGACAAGCAGATGGAAAGATACACACATAGGCAGACACACACAGAAAGGCAAACACACAGACAGACAGATAAGCAGAGCTAGACATATAGACAGATAGACAGATAGACAGAAAGACAGATAGATAGACAGACATACATATTTATGTGTAACAGTGAAAACAAAGCCAGGGTTCCCTGCAGCAGTGCTTTATCGACAAGTGTCATGTTACGACTTCAACATCGTAACTTACATAAAATGTCCTGGCTCCTAAATGGCTGCTCAGTCTGCTGTCTAGGGGCATTTAAATTACACTGAAAAATAAAGCAACTCTTGGAACAGCACGTATCTTCATACAAATTATGAAGTATTAGTGCAGTAATTAATATAGAATAAGGAACAACACAAAAACTCAACTATGCTAAAATATATCTATATACAGTGGAACTCTGGTTTTTGTCTGCTGCTAGTGTTTGCCGAATCGGAAATCGGCCGCTTTTTGGCCGAGATTTTTGTCCTGGATTTGGGCCAGTGAGTCAGAAATTGGCCATATTGGATGCATCTGCCCGCCTCTCCTGCACATCTGTGAGTCAGTCTGGCTGTGTCTGTCGGTGAGTGAGCAAGGCTCTGTGCATTCATCAAAACATTTCATTATAATTCATTGTCTTTTGTGGTTGTTGATGCATTGTGGCTGCAAAATAATCCACCACGGGCCCAAAGAAATTGCAAAAAAACATGAAAGGGGTGTGCATGTGCTTGAGCTTGTCAGGATGTATGGGAAAAGCAAATCAACAATCACTTCTATCCTGGCAAAGTAGAAATCAAGGAAGCTAATGTTGCAAAACAAAACAAAGATCACCAATAATTGAAGATGTGGAGAAGTTATTGTTGGTGTGAATCAATGAGAAACAGTTAGCGGGAGATAATATGGAGTCGATCATTTTTGAAAAGGCAAGGCAGTTGCTTATGGATCTTGTAAAGAAAATGCTGGGACGAGGCTGGTTTGACAGATTCAAGAAGTATAGTGGCATACACAGTGTTTTTAGGCATGGTGAGACTGCAAGTTCTGACAAGTATGCAGCTGAAAAATTTGTGCATGAATTCAAGGGTTATGTAGAGGATGAAGGATTCCTCCCCCAACAAGTGTTCATTTGTGATGAAACAGGCCTCTCTTGGAAGTAAATGCCAAAGATGACCTACATCATGCAGGAGGAAGAGGCACTACCAGGACACAAGCCAAGACAGGACTCACAGCAATGGTTTCAAGTTGGAAAAATTCAGATTCAGGAAGGATATAGAAAAACACTGGTTTGGTAATAGAGTTGTGGATGAGTGGAACAAACTACCGAGTACAGTTATTCAGGCTAAAACATTGTGTAGTTTTAAAAATAGGTTAGATAATTACAAGAGTGGGTGTGGGTGGGTGTGAGTTGGACCTGACTAGCTTGTGCTGCTGGGTCTGGTGCAGTGCTCCATCCTTGAGTGGAGATGATCAGACTGGGTGGGTCATTGGGCTAATCCGGGGGGGGGGTCATTGGTCTAATCCGGGGGGGGGCACATGGACCTGCTCTGCATGGGTCAGTAGGCCTGTTGCAGTGTTCCTTCTTTCTTATGTTCTTATGTTCAGTGGTTAGCTCTTCCCTGTGGTCCTCCACCAACTCTTCCACATCCTTACCACTCACCTCCAACCCCAGGGACATCCCCAATGCCACAATAGTTTCCACAACTGGCATAGGTTCCTTAGGGTCAGCCACAAACCCTTCAAAATCCCTCTCTTGTACACATTCTGGCCACAATTTTCTCCATGCAGAGTTCAAAGTCCTGGAAGTCACTCCTTCCCAAGACTTGCCTATAAGGTTTATGCAATGGAGGATATTAAAGTGATCTTTCCAGAACTCTCTTAGGGTCAATTCAGTGTCTGAGGTCACTTCAAAGCATTTTTGAAACACTGCTTTTGTGTAGAGTTTTTTGAAGTTTGAAATGACCTGCTGGACCATGGGCTGGAGGAGAGGAGCTGTATTAGGGGGCAAGAACTTCACTGTGATGAAACTAAACTCCTCTACTATTTGCTCTTCCAAGTCTGGAGGATGAGCAGGAGCATTGTCCATTACCAGGAGGCACTTGAGTGACAGTTTATTTTCCAGGAGGTATTTCTTCACACTGGGGCCAAACACTTCATTAAACCAGTCTAGGAAAATTCCCCTTGTGACCCATGCTTTATTGTTAGCCTTCCACATCACACACAAATTACTCTTGGAGACACTGCATTTCTTGAACACTCTGGGATTTTCAGAGTGATACACCAGTAAAGGCTTCACTTTAAAATCCCCACTAGCATTACTACAAAACATGAGAGTAAGCCTATCCTTCATAGGCTTGTGTCCTGGGAGTGCTGTTTCCTCCTGCATGATGTAGGTCCTCTTTGGCATTTTCTTCCAAAAGAGGCCTGTTTCATCACAATTAAACACTTGTTGGGGTTTGAATTCTCCAGTGTCTACGCACTCCTTAAACTCCTGTACAAACTGCTCAGCTGCAATTTTGTCAGAACTGGGAGCCTCACCATGCCTTATCACACTGTGAATGTCACTACGCTTCTTAAATCTCTCAAACCAACCTTTGCTGACCTTAAAATCACAAGCATCACCACTTGTTGCAGGCATTTTCTTTACAAGATCGTCATGCAACTGCCTTGCCTTTTCACATATTATCGACTGCATAACACTGTCTCCTGCTAACTGTTTTTCGGTAATCCACACCAACAATAACCTCTCCACTTCGAGGATTTGTGATCTTCTTTTTGTCAGCATATCCACCCCTTTTGCAACAACAGCACTCTTTATTTCCTTTCTTTTCACCACAATCGAAGTGATGGTTGAATGGGGTTTGCCATACATCCTGGCAAGCTCTGTAACACGCACTCCACTCTCATATTTTTCAATGATTTCCTTCTTGAATTCGATCGTGTCCCTCACTTTCTTTACCAAAGGGCTTGCACTAGCTTTCCTTGGGCCCATGGTGACTTATTTAGCAGTTGCAATCACAAAAAACAATGGATTGTTACGTATGAACATGCGGGGTGATGGTCACGTGTTGGTAAACAATGGCACACTGAGCGTGAATGGCGCGGGAGACTGGCTTTGTGTGCACGGTGACGGGCGGACAGGTATCAGACGGTCGCCGAATCACGAGTATAATCACAAAACTCGAGGCCAAATTTTGCCAAAAAAACTTACCGAAGGTTGAATTTCACGAAAGTCGATGCCACCGAAACTCGGGGGTCCACTGTAATACTGGAGCTATAAAGCATTATTTTTTACATAAAATTTTTAATACAGTACTGTGTAATATCCCCTCCCCAGACCAAAGGTCTCACTGAGCTAACTTGAACCCACGGGGTTGTAGTTGGTCAAGGAAAATAGGAAATGAACCCTAGGTCTGGCAAAATACAAAATTCTCCCAAAAAATAAGAAAACTGCATCAAACACTGGCTTGATGCAATTGACTTGTACATAGAAAAACACAAGAAACATATATTAACATTTTTCAATACATGACATAAAATTAAAGAGCTGTACATATTAAAAGTTTACACAATTATATACAAGTAAACTTATGATAAACTGAGACAGCCTGTCTTTCTAAACAACTTAAGTGTTCATTAGCACACAACTCTGCTTACAAAGATAAAAGATGCACTTTATAAAAATATATAAACAGTCTCCAGAAACAGTGCAAAAAATTAGTGTACATATTAATACAGAGAGAAAAGACAATATCAACTCTGCATCTCAGAGCAATATATGATAAGCAAAACTGGCTATGCAAAGCACACCACTGGGAGAAATTGGAGAACATGTGAGAGAAAATTACCAGATTTCAGAACTGGGTAGTAAGTCACATATAAATTGAGTCAATGGGACTGTGACCTTGAAACCACACTGGAGTCATCACCATTGACACCTCAAAAGGCAGGCCTCTCAGCTCATCACCTACACCATCATTCCAAGGAAGCCTGGAGTCACCCCACTTTGGTGATCAAAAAAAATAAAACAAGTGGGTCCTGGAGAAAACACAAAAAACATACAGGATCACCATTCATGATCCAAAAATGTCTCTACCATCAACACCGTACCACTAACTTTGGTTCAACAGTCCATACACCTACATCACACAGGTGAGGCATCACCACCCACACCATATGTTAGCATACCTTACCTAGGCATGTACTGATGTGACTACCACTACAAACACACACACTCTCTTGGGAAATCTGATACTCCCTCCACCAGCTCACCAGCTTCAGCCCACCAGGTGGTCAGAAAACCATCTACTCACCTATCGCAACCACTGCAAAATGAGAGCAGATAAATGTTTACACTACATTATGTACAGTACACACCAGAAAATACATGAGCAACCATATTCTCTATCCCCTTCACTTAATGAATCACCAAAAGCATTTGAGTGTGGTTCCTCAGTACATGAAAGAAATGTAGGACTGTGATCACTATACTGAAAAAATTCTGCACAATCAACACCAAACAAGAGTCACCTTTTTTCTTGGGACATTCTCTGGTGAGTCCTGCTGCTTATTTTTTTTTTTTTTTAACAAAGCAGCACTAAGAACAGCAGAACTGGCATCTACTTGTAGAGATAAAGGCAGTGTAACATTGAAAGTAGTCATTACAAGAGCACTAAAAATATTATCATTTTGCAAACAGGCTGTGTAAAGCAATATTACATCACATTTAAAGTTATACAAAAATTTAAAGTACTTGTAGAATACAGTTTCAAACATCGAGGTATATTTGGCACACTGGGTCACAGATCAAGTAACCCTGCCACATACAACTGTGGTACAGGTCCTCCATCACAAATCCGGCATCATTGGGACCTGTAGTGTGCCGGATTACTGAGTTTGCCAGATTACAAAGTGGTTAGGTTAGAATACACTTAATAAAATTAACCAACTTGACTTGACCTGACCTGACCAGCCGGGCTGTGGCTCGTACGTTGGTTTGCATGCAGCCAGCAGTAACAGCCTGGTTGATCAGGCTCTGATCCACCAGGAGGCCTGGTCACAGACCGGGCCGCGTGGGCGTTGACCCCCGGAACTCTCTCCAGGTAAACACAAAGTTCATTGAACATCAGCAAAAATCGAACATTTCCACTACTTTGAGCTCAATTTCAAGGTACTTTTCGACATGAAAGCAATCAAAATCATGTCTATTTCTGTAATATATCTTCCATTCTATCAAACGAGTCCCAAAAAATGAGAATACAACATTAAAAACCATACAAAAATATACTGCAAAGAGGTGGCTAATGGCTGAGCAGTGAACTCCATTATTTATCATCCGTTATTTTTATTTTTGTTGTACATTAAGAAGCATCTTTCCATCATACATTGCCCAAGTTTCAATGAGATACCTGGAGTTTACCTGGAGAGAGTTCCGGGGGTCAACGCCCCCGCGGCCCGGTCTGTGACCAGGCCTCCTGGTGGATCAGAGCCTGATCAACCAGGCTGTTGCTGCTGGCTGCACGCAAACCAACATACGAGCCACAGCCCGGCTGATCAGGAACTGACTTTAGGTGCTTTTCCAGTGCCAGCTTGAAGACTGCCAGGGGTCTGTTGGTAATCCCCCTTATGTGTGCTGGGAGGCAGTTGAACAGTCTTGGGCCCCTGACACTTATTGTATGGTCTCTTAACGTGCTAGTAACACCCCTGCTTTTCATTGGGGGGATGGTGCATCGTCTGCCAAGTCTTTTGCTTTCGTAGTGAGTGATTTTCGTGTGCAAGTTCGGTACTAGTCCCTCTAGGATTTTCCAGGTGTATATAATCATGTATCTCTCCCTCCTGCATTCCAGGGAATACAGGTTTAGGAACCTCAAGCGCTCCCAATAATTGAGGTGTTTTATCTCCGTTATGCGCACCGTGAAGGTTCTCTGTACATTTTCTAGGTCGGCAATTTCACCTGCCTTGAAAGGTGCTGTTAGTGTGCAGCAATATTCCAGCCTAGATAGAACAAGTGACCTGAAGAGTGTCATCATGGGCTTGGCCTCCCTAGTTTTGAAGGTTCTCATTATCCATCCTGTCATTTTTCTAGCCGATGCGATTGATACAATGTTATGGTCCTTGAAGGTGAGATCCTCCGACATGATCACTCCCAGGTCTTTGACGTTGGTGTTTCGCTCTATTTTGTGGCCAGAATTTGTTTTGTACTCTGATGAAGATAGCCCAACAAACAACCAAGAAAAAAAATACTTACAAAAAATCATATATGGCAAGCCCAGGCCAGGTACTGGAAATAAGTCACTTTCACTTTTCTGGGTTATCCCAGGTTCTCTATACATACGCTGCTATGTATGATAATCTATGTAACTGTATTTGTGTATACCTGAATAAACTTATTTACTTCTAGTCTGTCAACTGAGTACAAGAAACCGCCCATTGACTTATTTCAACTACCCAATAAAGTGGTCAGAATTGGCAATTTGGCCGATTTCACATAAATTTCAACAGATGCCAGTTTCAAAATAGGGTCCAGAATAAACAATGCAGACATTCCTGGCACTAAAATAACAATTTCTCTGTTAATTAGTCACGGCTACAAACACCTCTTATATTACTCTTGCTTACCGTTTGGAATTTTTATTCACAAAAAAATTGAAGATTTACTGTTATGCAGTCTGCTGCATTATTGTAATAATTGTATAAATAATGTCAACCCATTCTTGACTACGTACATTGGAATTTGGACTGGCAGGCTGACAGGTATTGGACAGTGACGTCATTTGTTTACTCTTGAGCTTCGCTAAAGAATAGAACATTTTCGCTACTGTGAGCGCAATTTCAAGGAACTTTTCATCATGAAAGCAATCAAAATAATATCTATTTCTGTAATATATCTTTCATTCTATCAAATGAGACCGAAAAAATGAGAATACAGTGGACCCCCGCATACCGTTGGCGTCACATACCGATTATTCCGCATACCGCTCACTTTAATCGCAAAATTTTTTCCTCGCATACCGCTCAAAAACCCGCTCACCACTGTTCGTCCGAGATGCGTCCAATGTGCGCCCTGAGCCACCCTCACATGTGCCGCCCGTACCATTGTTTACCAGCCAGCCTCCGCGGTAACATCCAAGCATAAAATCGGAACATTTAGTATTATTGCAGTGTTTTTTGTCATTTTATCGGGAAAATAAGTGACCATGGGCCGCCCCAAGAAAGCTTCTAGTGCCAACCCTACAGGAATAAGGGTGAGAATTACTATAGAGATGAAGAAAGAGATCATTGATAAGTATGAAAGTGGAGTGCGTATCGCCGAGCTGGCCAGGTTGTACAAGAAACCCCAATCAACCATCGCTACTATTGTGGGCACCAGAAAGTTAATCAAGGAAGCTGTTCTTGCCAAAGGTTTAACTGTGTTTTCGAAACAGAGATCGCAAGTGATGGAAGATGTTGAGAGACTCTTATTGGTGTGGATAAATGAAAAACAGCTAGCAGGAGATAGCGTCTCTCAAGCGATCATAAGCGAAAAGGCTAGGAAGTTGCATGAGGATTTAATTAAAAAAATTCCTGCAACTAGTGATCATGTGAGTGAATTTAAGGCCAGCAAAGGTTGGTTTGAGAGATTTAAGAAGCGTAGTGGCATACATAGTGTGATAAGGCATGGTGAGGCTGCCAGTTCGGACCACAAAGCAGCTGAAAAATATGTGCAGGAATTCAAGGAGTACATAGACAGTGAAGGACTGAAACCTGAACAAGTGTTTAATTGTGATGAAACAGGCCTGTTTTGGAAGAAAATGCCAAGCAGGACCTACATTACTGAGGAGGAAAAGGCACTCCCAGGACATAAGCCTATGAAAGACAGGCTTACTTTGTTGATGTGTTCCAATGCTAGTGGTGATTGCAAAGTTAAGCCTTTATTAGTGTATCACTCTGAAACTCCCAGACCGTTCAGGCAAAAGAATGTCCTCAAGGAGAATTTGTGTGTGCTGTGGAGGGCAAACAGTAAGGCATGGGTCACTAGGGACTTTTTCTATGACTGGTTACACCATGCATTTGCCCCCAATGTGAAAGATTACCTAACTGAAAAGAAATTAGAACTTAAGTGCCTCCTGGTGTTAGACAATGCCCCTGGTCATCCTACAGACGTGGCAGAGCGACTTTATGGGGACATGAAATTCATTAAGGTGAAGTTTTTGCCTCCTAATACCACTCCTCTCCTGCAGCCCATGGACCAGCAGGTAATTGCAAACTTCAAAAAACTGTACACAAAAGCTCTGTTTGAAAGGTGCTTTGTAGTGACCTCAGAAACTCAACTGACTCTAAGAGACTTTTGGAGAGATCACTTTAATATCCTCAATTGTGTAAACCTTATAGGTAAGGCTTGGGAGGGAGTGACTAAGAAGACCTTGAACTCTGCTTGGAAGAAACTGTGGCCAGAATGTGTAGACAAAAGGGATTTTGAAGGGTTTGAGGCTAACCCTGAGAGGATTATGCCAGTTGAGGAATCCATTGTGGCATTGGGAAAGTCCTTGGGGTTGGAGGTTAGTGGGGAGGATGTGGAACAGTTGGTGGAGGAGGACAATGAAGAACTAACCACTGATGAGCTGATAGATCAACTTCAACAGTAAGAGGCCAGACCTGAGGAAACTGGTTCAGAGGAGGGGAGAGAGAAATTGAAGAAGTTGCCTACTACAAAGATTAAGGAAATCTGTGCAATGTGGCTGAAAGTGCAAACCTTTATGGATGAGAATCACCCCTCACACAGCTACTGCAAGCCTTGTTGGCAACCTGTACACTGACAATGTTGTGAAACACTTTAGGGAAGTCATAAAGGAACGAGAGGTACAGGCCACTATGGACAGATATGTTGTGCGAAAGAAGTCCAGTGACTCTGAAGCTGGTCCTAGTGGCATTAAAAGAAGAAGGGAAGTAACCCCAGAAAAGGACTTGCCACCTCAAGTCTTAATGGAAGGGGATTCCCCTTCTAAACACTAACACTCTCTCTCTCTCCTCCTCCCATCCCATCAATCATCACCAGATCTTCAATAAAAGTAAGTGTCATGTAATTGTGCATGCCTTTTTCAGTTTGTGTGTATTAAAATTAACATTTCATGTGGTAAAAATTTTTTTTTTCATACTTTGGGGGGTCTTGCACGGATTAATTTGATTTCCATTATTTCTTATGGGGAAAATTCATTCGCATACCGATTATTTCGCATACCAATGAGCCCTCTTGCACGGATTAAAATCGGTATGCGGGGGTCCACTGTATAACCATAAAAAAACATGCAAAAATATACCGCTAAGCTGCCGCTAGTGGCTGAAAAGTGAACTCTGCTATTTATTGTCTGATTTCTTTCATTTTTGGTGTCCATTAAGAAGTAACTTTCCATTGTACATTGCCCAAGTCTCAATAAGATAACCCAATAAACAACTGAAAAAATAATAATAATAATGATAATACAGTGGTCACTCAATAATCGTCCGGCCTGAAAGTCGTCCATTTCGGAAATAGTCCCATTATTTCGTCAAAACATTGGCTCGCAAATGGTCCGAAACTCGCTAATCGTCCTTCGTCCTGGACGCGTACTCATGCTCTAAGCCGCCTCGGTCTCCCTTCCCGGCCAGTGTGCCATTGTTTATCAGTGAGCGACGGTCCCCTCACGTGTTCATACGAAATATTTCATAACATTCCATTCATTTTAGTGCTTGCAAGTGCTAAATAAGCTACCATGGCTCCAAAGAAAGCTCCTAGTGCCAAGCCTTTGGTAAAGAAGGTGAGAAATATGATTGAATTTAAGAAAAACATCATTGAACAATATGAAAGTGGCATACGTGTGGGCGAACTGGCCAGGATTTATAACAAATCCCGTACAACCATATCTTCCATCATAGCCAAGAAAAAGGAAATCAAGGAAGCTGTTGTTGCAAAGGGGGTAAATATGCTGACAAAAATGAGATCACCAGCGCTCGAAGATGTTGAGAAGTTATTATTGGTGTGGATAAATGAGAAACAATTAGCAGGAGATAGTCTTATGACGTCGCTTATTTGTGAAAAGGCTAGGCAGTTGCATGACGATTTGGTAAAGAAATTGCCTGCAAATAGTGGTGATATGAGTGAATTTAAGGCCAGCAAAGGCTGGTTTGAGAGATTTAAGAAGCGTACTGGCATACACAGTGTGATAAGGCATGGTGAGGCTGCCAGTTTGGACTAAAAAGCGGCTGAAAAATATGTGCAGGAATTCAAGGAGTACATAGAGGCTGAAGGACTGAAACCTGAACAAGTGTTCAGTTTTGACAAAACAAGCCTCTTTTGGAAGAAAATGCCAAAGAGGACCTACATTACTCAGGAAGAAAAGGCACTGCCAGGACACAAGCCTATGAAAGACAGGCTGACGCTCATGTTCTGTGCTAATGCTAGTGGGGATTTCAAAGTGAAGCCGTTACTAGTGTACCATTCTGAATATCCCAGAGTGTTCAAGAAAAACAATGTTATGAAGAGTAAATTGTGTGTGTTTTGGAGATCTAATAATAAGGCATGGGTCATGAGGGACATTTTTGTTGAGTGGTTCAATGAAGTGTTTGGCCTTAGTGTGAAGAATTACCTCTTGGAAAAGAAATTGGATCTCAAGTGCCTCCTAGTAATGGACAATGCACCTGCTCATCCTCCAAACTTGGATGACCTAATTCTGAAGGAGTTTGGGTTCATCACAGTAAAGTTCTTGCCCCCGAATACCACTTCTCTCCTCCAGCCTATGGACCAGCAGGTCATTTCAAACTTTAAAAAACTCTACACCAAAGCAGTATTTGAAAGGTGCTTTAATGTGACCTCAGAAACTCAATTGACACTAAGAGATTTTTGGAAAGAACACTTCAGTATTCTCAATTGCATAAGCCTTATAGGTAAGGCTTGGGAGGGAGTGACTACCAGGACTTTAAACTCTGCTTGGAGAAAATTGTGGCTAGATTGTGTCGACAAGAGGGATTTTGAAGGGTTTGAGGCGGCCCCTGATGAGCCTATGTCAGTTATGAACTCTATTGTGTCACTGGGGAGTTCCATGGGGTTGGATGTGAGTTTGGAGGATGTGGAAGAGTTGGTGGAGGACCACAACGAAGAGCTAACCACTGAGGAGCTGCAGGAGCTTCAGGAGGAGGAGCAAGTGATCGCAGCTAAGAATCTTGCTGCAGAGGAGGAGGAAGAGAAATGGAAGAAGGTGCCTTCTTCAGAAATTAAGGAGATTTTTGAAATGTGGGGTAGGACGGAAAGATTTATGGAGAAACATCACCCTGAGAAGGATGTTGCAAGCCATGTTGGCAACATGTACAGTGACAGGGTCTTGGCCCATTTTAGGAAAGTTTTAAAGAGACACCAGAAACAGAGCTTTCTGGACAGTTTTTTTGCAAGACAGGACTCCAGTGACTCTCAAGCTGGTCCTAGTGGCATTAAGAAACAGAGAAGAGAAGTAGCCCCAGAAAAGCACTTGGTAGCTGAGGTGTTGATGGAAGGGGATTCCCCTTCCAAACAGCAATTCAATCTCTCTCCTCCTCTAGTCTTCCATACACTAAGAAGAATCGCCAATAAAGGTAAATGTTATGCTGTTAATGTTTCATTCATCATGTGCCATTGTATTGTTTATGTACCATATCTATATTTCATGTAAAAAAATTTTTTTTGTTTTAATACTTCCGGGTGTCAGGAATGAATTAATTGGATTTACATTATTTCTTATGGGAAAAATTGATTCAAAAATCGTCTATTTCGATAATAGTCCCACTTCCAGGAACGGATTAAGGACGATAATTGAGGGACCACTGTAATAATAATAATATTATTATTATCTTTATTTACTACACGTACATGTACAAGGTATACAGACCATAGCTGACATCAGTGACATAATGCTATATAGAAAGCTGCTTGTTATGCAGAGTATTTCAAGAAAATTAGGTCAGTGTCCCAGGATAACACCCACACCAGTCGGCTAACACCCAGGTACCCATTTACTGATAGGTAAACATAGACAACAGGTGTAAAGAAACACGCCTAATGTTTCTACCCTGGCTGGAAATCGAATATTTACCAAAAATCATATATGGCTAACCCAAGCCAGGTACTAGAAATAAGCCACGTTGACTTTTTTGGGTTATCTTAGGTTCTCTGCACATATGCTGCTACATGTGATAATCTATATAGAGAAAATAACTTTTTTGTTTCAGGTTTATGGTGCAGTATGAGTGTATATCACAGTTAGCCCTGTGCTATACTCTGTTTTCTCTAATATAAACCCCCAAGACAGGGATAGGAGAATGGTATTTGTATACCACATTCTCTTCATACCTCCATCGAACTGCTCGGTGTTATGCCAAATATTATTTATTCTGGAGTATTTAACATGCTTTATGTTATTTATATTGTTTATTATGTCATATTAGATCAATTGTGATAGCAAATAAGCTGTAGTGTTGATATTAGAGTAATAATAAAGCATATTCTCCTGCATCATGATACTGAGCTCATGGCAACCGACAGTGGCTTCATAGCCACCTTATCTTTAATGGATAATGTACTGTATCGGTGCTTTACACAATGAAAAGCATTTCTTTTATTCATTGGAACCATGGCTAGGGCTAAAAGTAACCAGGTTATAACAATAAATGGAGAAAAAGAAATTGAAATGATTTATGCAGCAAGTAGCACCACCAAACAGTACCAGCAGGTTGGTGTGGCGACCCTGGAAATTTGAAATTATGCTATCCAAAATTAGTGCTGAATAACTGAAGGAACCGAATAACTGATTGCCGGATTTGTGATGGCAGACCTGTATCTAGTACAGCAATGAAATTATTCATAAGAGGAAACCCTTCAGCATTAGTTATCAAATGTTGCAGCAGTCAGTGAACAAGGTGAGAGCATCATCTAGTGTGAAACCCCTGGACAATGTTCACTGACTCTCACTTAGTACAGTGATAATACAAAAAAAAAATCTTCACGTCTTCCTCCATACACATCTCTTCCCTCAAGACGTGTTTACTGCTCAAAACATTTAAATGTGCTCAGTTACATTCACCAGCAGGTGCAATTTATAGTTAATCACAGCATTCCTAGGAGCCAGCTCCAGTACCAACACCTCCTCTCTAGCCTCCAGAGCGTGTAGCACTAGCAGGCTGGTTCACTGCTTCTGTCCACCTCATCTTAGCCCAACAGTCTCTGAAACTGAGAAAATACATCAAGGGGGAAGCATCACCATCCTCACCTACCCCATGACTTAATGATACCAGAGTTCTTCCCCACACGGTAATGAATAGGAGGGGCATACCCTCATCCCAGTCCTTCTGGTACTGAGGAAAACAAACATGCATTGTCCTGAGAGACTGGTAAAACCAATCTACTTTTCTTTGGTTCTCAGAGTGATAGACATTGGTAAATTTAACCTTAAGTAAGTCTCTCAAAACTACATGACTTTTTATAAAATTTGACTTCTGGTTGGCTTGTTGAAAACCTAGCTGACAGAATTTTACCAGAAACCTCAAAGCCACACACTCAAAATTGTTAGGAAGGGGCAGGAACTATGGTAACTTTGTAAAAAGATAAGTGAATGATAAACATTTATTATCCAACTCTTCCTTCTCAATACTGAAATATCCTCCATTGGGAATCTGTAAAAATTTCAGAACCTTTTCCCCAAATGACTCTCACATGACTGCATGGGAACCACTTCCTCTGTAACAACTGGCAACTGAACAGCCTTCAGGGAGTCACCACATCCCTGGACCTCATCCAGCTGCATTAGAGTTAGGGTATTCACTCCCATGCCATCACCAAGAATTCCCCTAAACTGGGTTTAACCTGGGCCGGTTCATCACTTCCCAGAGTCTACTGCAGGTCAGACTCAATGAACAGGCTTCCCAGGCCCAAATCATCACCAAAGTCAGGAGAAAGATCAACCCAAGGCACAGAAGTTTTTCCCTTGCTCACCTGGCTGGTCATAGTACACATTGAAAAATTTCCAGTCACGGTAACTTGAGGTTTCACTTTAAAACTTTGCAAATCAGGGTCCCTCCAAAGCAAACATTCCTCACTTTTGAGAAGACCCATAACATTGTTGCCTAGTAGTAGGTCAACACTTGGAAAAGGTAAATCACAGTAATACCTACAGGCAGGTACCCAGACTGGTAAACAGACTCCACCCACAGTCTAATAAAATACACAACAAAGCACATAAGTACATTAAATGATTAATATATGCACAGAGAATTATTATTACTAAATAACTCCCTAAATCACTAAATGTACACACACAGAAATCAGGCAGAGAAATAAATGTATTAATTGCACCTGAAATATAGTTATTGCTAACATCAACTTGCATGACTGATTTTGGCAAGACCCTCCAATTAGTCATAGCCAGTCACACAGATCAAATAGCTTCCCTAAACACAAAGATTGAAGATGCCATCAAGGATTGAAAAATAAACATGGATTCCCAATTGAACAATTATTTTGCTTACCAAGATGATAAGGCAGAGTAAGATAAGCTAGCCGATGCAGTAGTGATAAACAGTCCACTCTTTCCTAGTGAATTAAACCATACCAACTGCAAAGCTACAACTCTCCAGATCATACGCGACCACCTACATGTTAATGTACCAGTGTCGGAAATAAAAGAATCACGGTTACTAGGGAGCCAAGGAAGAAAAAGTGTTATGCTCAGATTTCACACACAAGACAGAAAAAAAATTTAATAAGTTCATCTATTAAAGCAAAAAAAAAAAGATATATACATAAATGAGTCTCACAAAAAACGACAGAACCTCCTGTACAGAGTGAGAAAACTGAAACGTGAGAATAATGATAAAATTCACCAGTGCTTTGTACGTGATGGACAAATTCTTGTAAGAAAAACAAATGTAGGCCGTGTGTACTATATTACAAATGAAAATGAATTAGCAACCTTCCTTCATGATGCAAACATTACAGAGTCTGACTGATATTAGTGACCAAATCATTGTACTACGTTAGTGTATGTTATTATGCCATTATTGAACTAATCCCTGTACTATCTCCTCCTAGATAGTATTTACTACCTCATTATCCCATGTGTCCCACACAGTTCCTTGTGTGACCCAATTTGTGTTATCTTCCCAGACTTCCCTTTCACAAGTTATTACAGTCGTACTTGTTAATAAGATACTCACTCATTAATAATATCTAAATTACCATTTATTCCTTCTTAAGCACTGTTGTAATTCTTTTATAATCTTACCTAATTTTCCCTTTGCTCCCAAACTACAAATAACAAACTAGTGTATTTTCCACAGGTCCCGGTTAGAAGTCGTGTCAGCGTGCCTCGTTGTGCTTCCGGTTTTCTCGTGTTTTCACGGTCGCTCTTACGTGCTAGAACTTTAATTTGTGTCATCAATCCTATACGATACATCCCTCTAGCGCCTGGAACCAATCTTGGGCGGAAAACATTATATACTGAGTCAAAAAAGGAGAATTAGTGTGCACTGCGTAGCTGAGTTTACTGCCAGAGGGGAATCATAGGCCTTTGTCCCGTGTGGAAAAAATAATAATAATTGAACTTTTCATGTCAGAGGAAAGAAAGTCTCCCTGATAACATTGAGTATACATAGTGTATAGTGTATACTACAGTGGCTCCCTAGTATATTGATGATAAAGGTAAAGTGTCATTTGAAAACAGGTGAATTTGTAAATGAAGTGATAAGCCTATAGAGGAAGGTGCCAGAAGTCGCCAGAAACTTACCACAGGTCAGCTGTTTTTAAAAATCTTCCTGGCCTGCTAGTGTACTCGCATATAATCTAGTGATACCAGTGAATAGCAGAATACAGTGTTGTAGTAGCAACTAACCAGTATTATAATGGTACTTAGTGGAGTGGAGTGACTTTCATTAGTTTCTTTTCTTGAAATACGAGACGTTACTGTGAACTTCATATAACCTGTAGTTACCAGCGGTCGCAATATACACAACGAGAAGCAATTATTACTACAGAAAAAGCGTCCTTCCTCCAAAATTTGCACCAGTCAACTATAGTGATAATATAGCATTTATTGTGGTGGAGACGGAGAAAAAAAAAAAAAAAAAAAATAGAAAAGCCAGATACAGCGATTGATAAACAAGGAGGTGACCGTTCGTCATTGTAGGAGCTGCCAGATATCACCGGCTCTTCAACACGCAAGTTATACTTTTGTATCAGTCAAATCACATATTACTCGGGTAGATAATTTCCAGTAGATCCTTCATGTGTTAGCTCAAATCACCGACCAGTATGTTTTAATAAGTGACCCACTGATCAGAGCAGATCGACTGGTCCGGACCCTTGACTGGTCCGAACCCTTGACTGGTCCGAACCCGGGACTGGTTTCAAACAGTTTCGTTGGACAATAAAGCAGACTGTAAACGGATGGGGTTGTAGGCGCCCTTATAAACAAACATTAAAAATCAGGAACGTGACGGTAAGCTGTCCAATATACAAAAAGAGTTAGAAACAGAAATACAAATAGCTAGAGCTTCATTTAAGGTTATTAATATAATATTCAAGAGGTTGCTAGTAGAATTGCAGTAAATCAACCATTCAAATCATTATGAAGCTGTGTGTAGTCTGTGGTCAGTCAAACAAACGGGCTTCCACATGGATAAATTGTCATTTTTGTGGAAATTGGTGTCACGCCCCTTGTGCAGATATCCCAGAACTAGCTACAAGCAGTATTAAAACAGAGAAGTGTTTCTGGGTATGCCCAAATGAGGAAAATCTGTGGACAAAAATCACAAGGGTATTAAAAGAGGACAACATCAAAGCTGCTTTCATAGAAAACCTGGAAGCTTTCTACAACAGATGGGAACATAAAAAGTCTGGGCTGAATGGTACTGCCCTTGATACTGGCCATGTAGTCACAAACTGTAAGGCTGGAGGTGATGTCCTGGGAGACAGTAATAGTAAAGCTGGAGGTGCTGTCCTGGGAGACAGTAATGGTGAAGCTGGAGGTGCTGTCCTGGGAGACAGTAATGGTGAAGCTGGAGGTGCTGTCCTGGGAGACAGAAATGGTGAAGCTGGAGATACTGTCCTGGGAGACAGAAATGGTGAAGCTGGAGATACTGTCCTGGGAGACAGTAATGGTGAAGCTGGAGATTTTGTCCAGGTAGTCGGGAATTATACGCAGGAAGGAATATATATAAATGACCTCATAGGGGACAGGAGCCATAGTAGGGAAACAAGTGTAGTCAAAGATAAGATAAAACCAATATTGCAAACTAGAAATACCGCAGGAAATAGCAAACAAGAGGACTCCAATAGCAATAGTGAGGATAAATTACCAAAAACAACTGGTGGGAGCTCCATTGTTGGTGCTAGGGAGGATAGAAGTAAGACAGGGAAACATGCACCAACAGGGAATACAGTCACAGAAACCCAAGGCAAGCGGAAACCAAGCCTGTGCACATACTATGCACTTGGTATCTGCTGGCATGGGAAATCTGGAAAAACAGATGGGACGTGCAACTATGACCACCCTAGAAAATGCCATGCCCATATGACAACAGGAAAATGCAAACTCCCTTCCTGTAAGCTTTTTCACCCTGAAATGTGTACCTCTTCAGTACAGGAAAGACTGTGCTATAACTTAAATTGCCAGGCATACCATCTAAAGGGGACAAAAAGATACAAAACATCCAGGCCATGGGAAAACCTGGGTAGCCACAGCCACTCAAGAGGGAGAGGTTTTTTAGTGCCAGGAAGGAAAAAAAACTGGCAGGAAATGGCAGAAATCGTACACCAAATCCAGTCATTCCTGGAGTGGAACCACAGTCGATGGCCTCCACTCCAAACCAACAGATACAGATACTAATGCCGGAAAAAAAATCCCCCCCCAGTACCAACAATACCACCAGTCCGATAACGTTCTTCTTTGCAAATATACAGGGTCTAAAGCCAGCAACAAACAACAAAATACCTTTCATCCGTGGACTGCTTGCAGAGGCAAAGGCAATGTTCGCGGCTTTCACTGAGACACACATAAAGGATCACTTGGACAATGAAATATGGATCCCAGGTTACAACCTATACAGATGTGACAGAGTGAACAGGCAAAAGGGGGGGGTTGGCCTGTACATTGCAGAGTCACTTGTTTGCACAGAACTGCTTAATGCCTCAAATGACGTAGTGGAAGTTTTAGCAGTAAAGGTCGAGAACCAAAACCTAGTCATTGTGGTAGTCTACAAGCCTCCGGATGCAACATCCCAGCAATTCCAGGAACAGCTGTTAAAAATTGACCACTGTCTGGAAAATCTTCCAGCTCCTGCACCCAACATCTTGCTCCTGGGGGATTTCAACTTAAGGCACCTAAAATGGAGGAATATAGCAAATAATATTGTTGCAGAAATAACACCAGGAGGCAGCTCTGATGAAAACTCACACTCACACGAGCTTTTAAATCTCTGCACAAAATTCAATTTAAACCAGCAAATAATAGAGCCTACTAGACTGGAGAATACACTAGACCTCATATTCACTAACAATGATGATCTGATAAGAAATGTCACCATATCAAAAACAATATACTCAGATCACAACATAATTGAGGTTCAGACATGTATGCGAGGAGCCCCAGACCGACAAAATGAGACTAGTCACGAGGGAGCATTCACCAAATTCAACTTCAATAACAAAAACATAAAGTGGGACCAAGTAAACCAAGTTCTAACCGATATAAGCTGGGAAGATATACTAAGCAACACAGACCCAAACTTATGCCTAGAACAGATTAACTCGGTGGCACTCGATGTATGCACAAGGCTTATTCCTCTAAGAAAAAGGAGGAGTAGATGTAAAATAGAAAGAGACAGGCGCTCCCTTTACAGGCGACGGAAAAGAATAACAGAGCGGCTAAAAGAGGTCAATATATCTGAAATGCGCAGGGAGACACTGGTCAGAGAAATAGCAAGCATCGAACTTAAGCTAAAAGAATCCTTTAGGAGTCAGGAATCGCGGGAAGAACTAAAAGCTATAAATGAAATCGAAAGAAACCCAAAGTATTTCTTCTCCTATGCCAAATCAAAATCGAGAACAACGCCCAGTATTGGGCCCCTACTTAAACAAGATGGGTCCTACACAGATGACAGCAAGGAAATGAGTGAGCTACTCAAGTCCCAATATGACTCAGTTTTTAGCAAGCCGCTAACCAGATTGAGAGTCGAAGATCAAAATGAATTTTTTATGAGAGAGCCACAAAATTTGATTAACACAAGCCTATCCGATGTTATCCTGACGCCAAATGACTTCGAACAGGCGATAAATGACATGCCCATGCACTCTGCCCCAGGGCCAGACTCATGGAACTCTGTGTTCATCAAGAACTGCAAGAAGCCCCTATCACGAGCCTTTTCCATCCTATGGAGAGGGAGCATGGACACGGGGGTCGTCCCTCAGTTACTAAAAACAACAGACATAGCCCCACTCCACAAAGGGGGCAGTAAAGCAACAGCAAAGAACTACAGACCAATAGCACTAACATCCCATATCATAAAAATCTTTGAAAGGGTCCTAAGAAGCAAGATCACCACCCATCTAGAAACCCATCAGTTACACAACCCAGGGCAACATGGGTTTAGAACAGGTCGCTCCTGTCTGTCTCAACTACTGGATCACTACGACAAGGTCCTAAATGCACTAGAAGACAAAAAGAATGCAGATGTAATATATACAGACTTTGCAAAAGCCTTCGACAAGTGTGACCATGGCGTAATAGCGCACAAAATGCGCGCTAAAGGAATAACAGGAAAAGTCGGTCGATGGATCTATAATTTCCTCACTAACAGAACACAGAGAGTAGTCGTCAACAGAGTAAAGTCCGAGGCAGCTACGGTAAAAAGCTCTGTTCCACAAGGCACAGTACTAGCTCCCATCTTGTTCCTCATCCTCATATCCGACATAGACAAGGATGTCAGCCACAGCACCGTGTCTTCCTTTGCAGATGACACCCGAATCTGCATGACAGTGTCTTCCATTGCAGACACTGCAAGGCTCCAGGCGGACATCAACCAAATCTTTCAGTGGGCTGCAGAAAACAATATGAAGTTCAACGATGAGAAATTTCAATTACTCAGATATGGTAAACATGAGGAAATTAAATCTTCATCAGAGTACAAAACAAATTCTGGCCACAAAATAGAGCGAAACACCAACGTCAAAGACCTGGGAGTGATTATGTCGGAGGATCTCACCTTCAAGGACCATAACATTGTATCAATCGCATCTGCTAGAAAAATGACAGGATGGATAATGAGAACCTTCAAAACTAGGGAGGCCAAGCCCATGATGACACTCTTCAGGTCACTTGTTCTATCTAGGCTGGAATATTGCTGCACTCTAACAGCACCTTTCAAGGCAGGTGAAATTGCCGACCTAGAAAATGTACAGAGAACTTTCACGGCGCGCATAACGGAGATAAAACACCTCAATTACTGGGAGCGCTTGAGGTTTCTAAACCTGTATTCCCTGGAACGCAGGAGGGAGAGATACATGATTATATACACCTGGGAAATCCTAGAGGGACTAGTACCGAACTTGCACACGAAAATCACTCACTACGAAAGCAAAAGACTTGGCAGACGATGCACCATCCCCCCAATGAAAAGCAGGGGTGTCACTAGCACGTTAAGAGACCATACAATAAGTGTCAGGGGCCCGAGACTGTTCAACTGCCTCCCAGCACACATAAGGGGGATTACCAACAGACCCCTGGCAGTCTTCAAGCTGGCACTGGACAAGCACCTAAAGTCAGTTCCTGATCAGCCGGGCTGTGGCTCGTACGTTGGTTTGCGTACAGCCAGCAGCAACAGCCTGGTTGATCAGGCGCTGATCCACCAGGAGGCCTGGTCACAGACCGGGCCGCAGGGGCGTTGACCCCCGAAACTCTCTCCAGGTAAACTCCAGGTAAACTACACTACTGTGCAATTCCTTGTACCATCTTCCACTAGCTAGTATCAACTACCTCAAATAATATTTCTTTAGTGATATTAATTGCTCACATAATTTATTATTATTATTTAAGATTCGCCGGTATTCTCCCAGCCCAGGCTTTTTCCAAGTGGTGGCCCGGCCTTGGCTCTCTGTCTTGGGAGTGTCTGATGCCTAAGTCTCCCATGGGAGGAGGCACAAGTACCTCCTCATCTTTGAACCAACTGTCCCCAGGCCTAACCACAAGTTAGGTGTCTCTGGCCTGCCATCCCCGCCCCAAGGGGGCTAATGGGAATGGCAGTCTTGTGAGCTGCAAGCTCTGGCTCAGGCATCTACCCTACCCTAGAAGGGCTGGGCATGGTGTCGATGGGGGGTAATAATTGCTCAAACTTTTTGCTATAAGGCAAATCCTACTCTCAGATTAATTTCATATCATAGTGTCAATCTATGTAAAGGCCATTTTACCACTATTTAATTTAGTCCCTTTTTATATTTCTCCTGAAATAATTCTCTATATACCAATGCACTGTACTGCTCTTTATTCAGTAATTGCTATACTCCTAGTTCTAACAACAATTAAAGGGCTACTTTCAGAAGATTTGATATTTTTTTCCCTCTTGTCCATATAGTCACATTTGTTAAAATACTCCAGGTGCTATTGACTACTTCAGGCGCTACTGATTTTGTTTTTAATACATTCTTTTATTATTATATTCACTAGCTCACTAAACTAATTAAGGTGCTATTCAATACTATTCTGTGTTGAATCTACCTATTCAGTAATAATCCCTTTTTCTTTTAAATTTTTACAAGTTTTAGAATAATTACAATCTTATTCATAAGTCTAGTTGTAGATTCAATATAACTCTTATATTATTTTACTCAGAAAATCTAGTTTGTAAAATTACTCTCATCCTATGATTACAGGCATAGATCCTGTTGTAAACTTTTTACTAAATGAAATACACGAATCAAACAGCAACTGTAATTACTATACAGCAGACCAAGCAAAGACATTACTCATTGCAAACAATAACATAACCATCTTTAACTGCAATGTCAGATCCTTGAGCACACATTATGACGACCTCACAACATTACTCAAATCCCTTCATTCCAATATATCAATCATCACACTCACAGAAACCTGGCTTAAGCCTGATATTACAGATGTCTATACCATTCCTGGCTACATGGCCATACACAACTGTAGAACAGACCAGCAAGGGGGAGGAACAGCTATATACTACTCAAATCAACTCAAGTGTATCAATAAATCCTGCACAAGGGACGAACATTGAGAATATATCATAGCCAAATTTAAATCAAAAGACCTGCAAAAATCCCTCACAGTTATAAACATCTACAGAGTACCACAGTCAAACATTTACCACTTTAGTGAAAAACTAGGAAACATGATTACTGATGCACACATGAATAAAGACCACCTAATACTAACAGGAGATTTCAACGTAAACATACTACACGACAAGGACCCACAAGTAACCGAATTCACAAACACAATGAGTAACTGCCTGTTGCTACCAGTATTATCTAAACCTACAAGAATCTCCGAGACAAGTGTCTCCTTAATAGACCACATCTGGACAAACACCATATCCCCTTTAAAATTAGGCATAATCACAGACAACACTACAGACCACTACCCAACCTTTCTCATAACTAATCTGGGCAAACTACCACAAGACATCACTAAAGTAACCTTTAGACTACATAACGAGACAGCAGTTAACAACTTTATAGCAGCTAAGAATAACATCGATTGGCAAAAATGAGCACGAAACATATACAGATATGAATGAATGTATAAATAATTTTCTAAAAAAAATCCCAAAGCCTCTATAACAAATATTGCCCCCCAAAAAACTAATCAGATCACAGTAAAGAGACTGAATAATCCCTGGCTAACACCAAGCATCCTCAAATCCATTAAGACAAAGCACAGATATGAAAAACAATATAGAATGGGTCAGATAACTAGAGAACAGTATAAACATTACTCGTCAGCACTTACTAGCCTTGTAAGAAGATCTAAAATTTTTTATTATTATTATTATTAACACACTGGCTGATTCCCACCAAGGCAGGGTGGCCTGAAAAAGAAAAACTTTCACCATCATTCACTCCATCACTGTCTTACCAGAAGGATGCTTTACACTACAGTTTTCAAACTGCAACATCAACACCCATCCTTCAGAGTGCAGGCACTGTACTTTCCATCTCCAGGACTCAAGTCTGGCCTGCCAGTTTCTCTGAATCCCTTCATAAATGTTACTTTGCTCACACTCCAAGAGCACATCAAGTATTAAAAACCATTTGTTTCCATTCACTCCTATCAAACATGCTCACGCATGCCTGCTGGAAGTCCAAGCCCCTCGCACACAAAACCTCCTTTACCCCATCCCCCCTCTTCAAGTGAGGCTCCTTGGCATGGTGAAGAGGCTATTGGTCTGAGGAATTAGATCTGTTAGTCTTCTTCCTCAGACCGAACCTAATTAGCCCTCAATCCCCCCTCCCTTATCCCATCCTCCCCATCTTCCCTTTTTCTTTTCCTCTTCCTCCTCCTCCCCACCCCTCCCTATCACCCTTCCTCTTTTTGGCCTTTGTTTTTTTTTTTTTTTTTCCACAGGCACGCTAGTTCCTGGGTAGGGGAAAGGGTACTGGGGTCCATCCCATTCTGTTGAGGTTCTTGGTGGTGGTGTAGTTTGCTGTGGAATCTGAATTGCCTGGGGATGTCCCAATCCCTCTCCAGTCTCCCAGGGAGTGGCTTTGGGTGTCTTTCGGGTGACGGGTGTATCTCTGGAGGCTGCCTTTTGGATTCCGGGGGTGGTGGCCAAAGGAGGTATGCTTTGTGATGGATATCCGGCCGCCCTCTCTTTTGTCCACCGAGGTAGCTTGGCAAATGTGAGGTTGCTATCCCGGATTGCTGGTTTACTGGCATGATGGGTAGGGTATGGCACGGGTTCCATGCTGCATGTGCACTACTTGTGGTGCTGAGGTCCTCTTGGGTGCAGAGGGAGATTTCTGGCCCTTTCATTCCTCCCAGGAACTATCCCTCCCCAGTCCCCCTTTTTTTTATTTTTTTTTTATTTTTATTTTCTTTTCTTTCTTTTCTTTTCTTAAAAACAAAAAGAAAGAAGTAACCTAACCATGGAAGCCCTAGTCCATGAACCTGCTACCCCCGGGCCCCTTCTTGATACCGCACCCCGTTCTGACCCCGCCTTGTCTTTGGACCACTCTTCAGACACTCCTAATGCCTCTGTACCTCTTGCTGGTGCTGTTTCCTCACCCTCTTCAGGTACTGAGGTCTCAACTGACTCCTTCAATTTATTTGACCTCCGCTCTCCTTTGGCTATGCTTCCGGCCTCTCTCTCTACGGTGCGGCAATTTTCGAATCGCCAGCCCATTCCACGTCGGACCAACTCTGATCCTACTCCTAAACGCCAACGACAATTACCTGCTGATGATACTTCTCCACCTTCTCATTCTTATCAAAAATGATCGACACGTTATGCACTCCCTTTCCATGCTCAGTTTCAGAATGCACAATGGACTAAATTCTTCACTTTATGACCGACTTCCTCTATTGCCTATCTCTCCAACCATAGTATTGGCAAGACACTCCTACGCCATGTTGGTAAAGATATTTCTTTTCATGCTCTTAAGAGTGGTACGCACATCATCACTGTCCAGAATGCTACCCAAGTTCATGATCATTCTCTTCTTTTCCATATTGATACTATTCCTGTCACTATTGAAAAACATCATTCCCTCAATTCTTGTAGTGGCACCGTCATTCTGTCCCATACCATAGTTCAACAAAATTTCCAGACATGTAGCAATGACATCCTTGAACAGCTGGAACTCCAAGATCTCCCAATCCTCAAGGTAGACACTTATGTTCTTCCTGCCCACGGACAGAGACGATACCCTAGCAATGTGGCTTGTTTAACTTTTGACAGCCGTAAACTCCCATCCTCAGTTTATGTAGCAGGCCACCAGTTACAAGCTCGAAAGGTGATCCCTACACCGCAACAGTGTAGAAATTGCTGGCGATTTGGCCATCCAGCAATATATTGCAGATCTATAGCCAAATACCCAGTCTGTTGTGCTGATGACCATTCTAATACGTCTTGCAATCGACCTCCTTCTTGCCTTAATTGTCATGAGGCTCACCCTTCGTACTCTCGCCATTGCCAAGTCTACTTAAATGAGCGGGAAATCTGCTACCTCAAAGAGGCAGAAGGTCTCTCTTATGCTATGGCAGTTTCCCATCTCCGCCTCCAAGGGAGACTACCCCGTGTTTCTTATTCCCGTGTTTCAAAACTTCCCCCCACTTCTGGAGTCCCATCTTCTGCAGCCTCCTCTGTGGTTACCCCTCCCATAGTCACTCCTGTATCTAATTCTTTTACTGTCCTGGGGTCAGACATCCCTACTTCAATGCCTCAGTCTGTTCTCGCTTCCTCGTGTTCTCCCTCACAAGCCTCGGTATCGACAAGATCTCGTACGACACCTCCCAATCGTCCCTTTACTTCCCAGAAGTCAAAAAAAGCTCCTTTAACCCCTTCTTCCCTTCTTCCACCTCCTCATCTTACCTTCCCGGTCTCTGTACCTGGTTCTTCCCTTCTCACTGGCTCTGTTACAAGTGTAGAGGTTCACCCTCCTCCTCGTACTGTACCTTCCTCCCCTGTTCCCTCCCAAGTTTCTTCCTCTTCTGCCACCTCCCAGGTTTCTGCCTCTTCTGTTTCCTTTCATGCTTCTTCTCCAATTCCCTCCACCCTTTCGCCCCCCCCCCTACCTTGGTACAGTCCATTACAGTTCCAATCTTTACTCATCCTCCCTCTTCCATCTCCAATATTGTCTCCCATATGTCGTCTTTGAATTCCGAAACACTTGAAGCATTCTCTGAATATATTGCAGAGACCAAACCATCACTGGACACTGATCCACCCTCTGTTCCTTCTCTCTCCTCTCCTCCATCTGCACAACTTCTTTCTTCGCAGTGCACCGTTCCTTCGCTGCTTGAACATTTTCCGCTGCCACCGCATGTGGACTTTTCTAACCCCTCTTGTCCATAGGAACCCTTACCTGTGGATTTCGGGTATCTTTATCGTTGCCAATCATGGCCTATTTACAGTAGAATATACACGGCCTCATGGGTAATCGGGGTGAGCTTCAGATGTTACTCTCCCAGTTTTCCCCTGTTGGTGTTTGCTTACAGGAACCAAAATTACACTCCGCTGTTATCTATCCCATCTCGGGCTATAATTTATTGTATTGTTCAGATCCTTTTCCTGATGGGACCTTTAATGAAAGTGCCCTTCTTCTACGCACTGATATTCCGTACCATCAGCTATTTGTTCGTACTTCGCTGTATTACACAGCAGCCCGTATCCACTTGCATGGGTGGTATACGCTCTGTTCTTTATATCTCTCTCTCCTTCTTGGGCATTACAGTGGTCCCTCACTTTTTGTAGTTCTCGGAAATCATAGATTTCAGAAATCATAGGGATATTTTCATATAAACATGGGCTCGCTAATCATAGGTTGGCTCGCGAATAGTAGTTCGTCCGGGACGCATACGCATGGTGTGAGCCAGGGCAGCCTCCCTACCCAGCCAGTCTGTCATTGTTTACTAGTGAGCGAAGGTCCCCTCACGTGCTCCAACGAAATATTTCATAATATTCCACTCATTTTAGTGCTTGCAAGTACTAAATAAGCTACCATGGCTCCAAAGAAAGCTCCTTGTGCCAAGCCTGTGGTAAAGAAGGTGAGAAATATGATTGAATTTAAGAAAAACATCATTGAACAATATGAAAGTGGCACAAGTGCAGCCGAACTGGCCAGGATGTATAAGAAACCATACACAACCATATGTTCCATAGTGGCCAAGAAAAAGGAAATCAAGGATGCTGCTGTTACAAAGGGGCTAACTATGCTGACAAAAATGAGATCACCAGTACTGGAAGGTGTTGAGAAGTTATTATTGGTGTGGATAAACGAGAAACAATTAGCAGGAGATACTCTTATGACTTCGATTATTTGTGAAAAGGCTAGGCAGCTGCACAACGATGTGGTAAAGAAATTGCCTGCAAATAGTGGTGATGTGAGTGAATTTAAGGCCAGCAAAGGTTGGTTTGATAGATTTAAGAACCGTACTGGCATACACAGTGTGTTAAGGCATGGTGAGGCTGCCAGTTCGGACCACAAGGTGGCTAAAAAATATGTGCATGAATTCAAGGGGTACATAGAGGCTGAAGGACTGAAACATGAACAAGTGTTCAAATGTGATGAAACAGGCCTCTTTTGGATGAAAATGCCGGAGAGGACCTTCATTACACAGGAGGAAAAGGCAATGCCAGGACTCAAGCCTATGAAAGACAGGCTGATGTTCATTTTCTGTGCTAATGCTAGTGGGGATTTCAAAGTGAAGCCATTACTAGTGTACCATTCTGAAAATCCCAGAGTGTTCAGGAAAAACAATGTTATAAAGAGTAAATTGCTTGTGTTTTGGAAATCTAATAGTAAGGCATAGGTCACGAGGGAAATTTTCGTCCAGTGGTTCAATGAAGTGTTTGGCCCTAGTGTGAAGAATTACCTCCTGGAAAAGAAATTGGATCTCAAGTGCCTCCTAGTAATGGACAATGCACCTGCTCATCCTCCAAACTTGGATGACCTAATTTTTGAGGAGTTTGGGTTCATCACAATAAAGTTCTTGCCCCCGAATACCACTCCTCTCCTCCAGCCCATGGACCAGCAGGTCATTGCAAACTTTAAAAAACTCTACACCAAAGCAATGTTTCACAGGTGCTTGACTGTGACCACAGACACTCACTTGACCCTAAAGGAATTTTGGAGGGAACACGTCAGCATCCTCCATTGCATAACCCTTATAGGTATGGCTTGGGAGGTAGTGACTACCAGGACTTTGAACTCTGCTTGGAGAAAATTGTTGCCAGATTGTGTCGACAAGAGGGATTTTGAAGGGTTTGAGACTGACCCTGATGAGCCTATGTCTGTTGTTAAATCAATTGTGGCACTGTGGAGTTCCATTGGGTTGGATGTGAATTTGGAGGATGTGGAAGAGTTGGTGGATGACCACAAAGAAGAGCTCACCACTGAGGAGCTGCAAGAGCTTCAGCAGGAACAGCAACAGATAGCAGCTCAAAATCTTGCTGCAGAGGAGGAGGAAGAGAGATGGAAGGAGGTGCCTTCTTCAGAAATTAAAGAGATTTTTGCTATGTGGGGTAAGATGGAAAGCTTTATGGAGAAACATCACCCTGACTAGGTTGTTGCAAGTCATGTTGGCAACACATACAATGACAAAGTCTTGGGCCATTTTAGGGAAGTGTTAAAGAGACGCCAGAAACAGAGCTCTCTCCACAGTTATTTTGTGAGACAGGACTCCAGTGACTCTCAAGGTGGTCCTAGTGGCATTAAGAAACAGAGAAGAGAAGCAACCCCAGAAAAGCAATTTGTACCTGAAGTGTTGCTGGAAGGGGATTCCCCTTCCAAACTGTAAACAATCCAATCTCTCTCCTCCTCCAGTCTCCCATACACTAAGAAGAATCTCCGATAAAGGTAAGTGTTATGCTGTTAATGTTTCATTCATTTCCCATTGTATTGTTTATGTACTACATGTATATTTCATGTAAAAAATTTTTTTGTTTTAATACTTCTGGGTGTCAGGAACGGATTAATTGTATTTACATTATTTCTTATGGGGAAAATTTATTCGTAAATCGTAAATTTCATTCATAGTAGCGGCTCCAGGAACGGATTAATTACGAAAAATAAGGGACCACTGTATTTATATTATTCCTTATGGGGAAAATTGATTCGCAAATCGTAGATTTCGATAATAGTAGCAACTCCAGGAATGGATTAACTATGAAGAACGAGGGACCACTGTATCTATCCCGGATAATGCCTTTCCTGTTTCATCATTACCGCCACCGCTTCTGTTTCTTGGCAATTTTAATGCCCATCATTTCCTCTGGGGGTCTCACTGTGATTCCCATGGCATTCAGTTAGAGGCTTTTCTTGCTACCCACCCCCTCCATATTTTAAATACAGGTACTCACACCCATTTTGATCCTTGGACTCACGCTCTCTCTTGCATCGATCTCTCAGTCTGCTCTTCCTCCACCGCATTAGACTTCACCTGGTCTGTTCTCCCGGATTTACATGACAGCGATCATTTCCCAATCATTCTTACTTCTCCTTCATATTCACCACCTCTTCATAAACCACGCTGACAATTTGATCAGGCAAATTGGAACCTTTACTCACAACTAACTGTTTTTAGCTAGGTTCCTTCTTTGTCCTCCCTTGATGAGCTTTTGCACCTCTTCTCGTCCTCCGTTTTAACTGCAGCTTCTCATTCTATAGCCCAAACTTCGGGCAGGCATTCTCAGAAATGCGTGCCTTGGTGGTCTCCTGCTTGTGCTCGTGCAGCACGTTTGAAACATGCTGCGTGGGACAGGTATCGGTACAATAGAACCACGGAGAGACTTCTTGATTTTAAGCAAAAGCGTGCGATCGCTTGCCGTGTCATCCGTGACGCTAAATGCACTTGCTGGCAAGATTATGTCTCCACCATCACCTCTGCTTCCTCTATGAGTGCAGTCTGGAAAAAAGTACAAAAACTGAGTGGTAAATATTCTCCTGACCCGGCTCCTGTTCTGTGGGTTGCCTGTGTTGATATAGCAAACCCACTAGATGTTGCCAATGAAATTGGCAATCATCTGGTCTGTATTTCTCAGGGGCTCCATCTATGCCCCTTGTTTCTTTCCTCAAAGTCTGCCAGAGAGTTAGCACCCTTGGATTTTTCTTCTCTCAGAGAAGAACAGTATAATGTGCCTTTTACACTTCAGGAACTGGAGGCAACACTCTCAGCTTGCCGATCATCGGCAGCTGGACCCAACGACATTCATATTCGTATCCTACAACATTTACATCAGTCAGCCCTTGCAGTCCTATTACACCTTTTCAATCTTATTTGGTCACAAGGAGTTCTTCCACAGCTGTGGAAATCTGCCATTGTTCTCCCTTTCTGCAAACCGGGTACTACAGGACATGAAGCCTCCCACTATCGTCCCATTGCTCTTACCAGTGCAGTTTGCAAAGTGATGGAATGCCTGGTAAATAGATGTTTAGTGTGGTATTTAGAGACACACAACAGTCTCTCCACTCGTCAATGTGACTTTCGTAATATGGCTTGGATACGTATGTTTGTAATGCCTTTGCGAATAACCACTCAGTTATTGCCATATTTTTTGACCTTGAGAAGGCATATGACACAACTTGGAGGTATAATATTTTGGCCCAAGCCCACTCCTTAGGCCTGCGAGGCAATCTATCATACTTCCTTAAGAACTTTTTAACTGACAGACATTTCTGTTTTCGGGTTAACCCTTTATCCAAGCTGAAGGCGTCCCCCAGGTATGTGTTCTTAGCACAACACTTTTCCTCCTTGCTATAAATGATTTGGCCTCTAGTCTTCCATCCAACATTTGGTCATCACTCTATGTTGATGACTTCGCTATTGCCTGTGCAGGCGCTGACTGTCACCTCATTACAGTTTCTCTCCAGCATGAGGTCGACCGTGTTTCCAATTGGGCCACCACACGTGGGTTTAAATTTTCCAGTACCAAAACTCATCAAATTATTTTCACTAGACGCTCTGTCATCTCTGATCATCCTTTGTACCTTTATGGCAAACGTATCCCTGAACGTGATACAGTCAGGTTTCTGGGCCTCCTCTTTGACCGTAGGTTATCCTGGAAACCTCACATTACCTCTCTGAAGGCAACTTGTCACAGCCGGCTGAACCTTCTTAAAACCCTTGCTCATCTTTCATGGGGAGCTGATCGTCGAACTCTCCTTCGCCTACATTCCACCCTCATTTTATCGAAACTTGATTATGGTGACCAGATCTATTCAGCGGCCTCTCCTGCTACTCTCTCTAGCCTTAACCCCATTCATCACCAAGGATTGCACTTATGCCTTGGTGCTTTTTGCTCTTCCCCTGTTGAGAGCTTCTATGCAGAAGCGAACATTCCATCATTATCCGATCGCCATGATGCCCATTTCTTTTTCTACTGTGTACGCTCTCATGATCTCCACAATCCTTCCATTTATAGAATGGTCACCGATATTAGTAGACATTCTTTATTCATTCGCCGCCCCTGTTTGCTCTGTCCCTTCTCTTCGCCTACATTCGCTCTTGTCTTCTCTTCAATTACCACCTTTCTATGTTCATGTAGCATCTCACTTTTCCCTACCCCCCTGGGAAGTTCCAGCTGTTCGAGTCTGTTCTTTCTCTCTCCTTTGCTCGAAAGCCCAACTGTCTATGGTCGCTTCCCACTCTCTTTTTCTTGACCACTTCCACTCTCATTCTCATGCCATTGCAGTGTACACAGATGGCTCTAAGTCTTCTGACGGCATAGGATTCACAGCAGTGTTTCCGGACAGCGTCGTACGAGGGCATTTACTATCTTCAGCTAGTATTTTTACTGCTGAATTGTATGCCATTCTTGCAGCACTTATTCGTATTGCATCTATGCCTGTGTCATCATTTGTGGTTGTCTCAGAGTCCCTTAGTGCCTTACAGGCTATACAGAAATTTGATACACCTCACCCCTTAGTCCTCCGTATCCAACTTTGGCTACGCCGCATCTTTACCAAGCATAAAGATATTGTTTTTTGTTGGGTCCCTGGTCATGTTGACGTACAGGGCAATGAACAGGCAGACACTGCTGCCTGGTCAGCAGTACATGACCTACCAGTTTCATATAGAGGTGTTCCATTTACGGACTATTTTGCTGCAATAGCTACCCACCTTCACACCCATTGGCAACAACGTTGGTCTACTCTGCTTGGTAACAAACTTCAATCTATTAAACCGAGTATAGGTTACTGGCCGTCTTTTTGTCACCAATGTCGAGGTTGGGAGACTACTCTCTCCCGTCTTCGCATTGGCCATACTCGTCTTACTCATGGATATCTCATGGAGAGGCGCCCTGCTCCTCTCTGTGAGAATTGTCAGGTTCCATTATCGGTCAACCATATTATGTTAGACTGCCCACTTTATCAATGAGCACTCAGAATTTACCTCCGTCGTCATCTTCGCTCCACTGCTGTCTCTTTACCTTCCCTTCTCACTGATGGACCCACCTTTCATCCGGACTCTCTCATTGACTTTTTGACAACAACTGACTTCACAAATTCTGATGATACCTTCAGCCCTTTCTACTTCAATCTCTTGCTGCCCTCTACCCCCGCGGTATCCCTTCCCTGCTGTTTTCTGTAACCTACTGATCATCCCTCCCCCCCTTCTGCCACCCAATACCCTCGCTTCCTTTCCTACCCTGCAGCGCTGTATAGCCCTTGTGGCTTAGTGCTTCTTTTTGATTATAATAATAATAATAATTACCCCCTCCCTCCAACCTATCCTAGGCCGACCCCTACCCCGCCTTCCTTCCACAACAGACTGATACACTCTTGAAGTCATTCTGTTTTGCTCCATTCTCTCTACATGTTCGAACCACCTCAACAACCCTTCCTCAGCCCTCTGGACAACAGTTTTGGCAATCCCGCACCTACTCTTAACTTCCAAACTATGAATTCTCTGCATTATATTCACACCACAGATTGCCATCAGACATGACATTTCCACTGTCTCCAGCCTTCTCCTTGCTGCAACATTCATCACCCATCCTTCACACCCATGTAAGAGCATTGGTAAAACTATACTCTCATACATTCCCCTCTTTGCCTCCAAGGGCAAAGTTCTTTGTCTCCACAGACTCCTAAGTGCACTGCTCACCCTATTTCCCTCATCAATTCTATGATTCACCTCATCTTTCATAGACCCATCCACTGACACGTCCACTCCCAAATATCTGAATACATTCACCTCCATACTCTGCCCCTCCAATCTGATATCCAATCTTTCATCACCTAATTTTTTTGTTATCCTCATAACCTTACTCTTTCCTGTATTCACTTTTAATTTTCTTCTTTTACATACCCTACCAAAATCATCCACCAACTTTTGCAACTTCTCTTCAGAATCTCCCAAGAGCACAGTGTCATCAGCAAAGAGCAACTGCAACAACTCCCACTTTATGTGTGATTCTCTATCTTTTAACTCCATGCCTCTTGCCAAGACCCTCGTATTTACTTCTATTAGAACCCCATCTATAAATATATTAACCACGGTGACATCACACATCCTTGTCTAAGGCCTACTTTCACTGGGAAATAATCTCCCTCTTTCCTACATACTCTAACTTGAGCCTCACTATCCTCATAAAAACTCTTCACTGCTTTCAGTAACCTACCTCCTATACCATACACCTGCAACATCTGCCACATTGCCCCCCTCTCCACCCTGTCATTCGCCTTTTCCAAATCCATAAATGCCACAAAAACCTCTTTAGCCTTATCTAAATACTGTTCACTTATATGTTTCACTGTAAACACCTGGTCTGCACACCCCCTACCTTTCCTAAAGCCTCCTTGTTCATCTGCTATCCTATTCTCCATCTTACTCTTAATTCTTTCAATAATAACAGTACCATACACTTTACCAGGCATACTCAACAGACTTATCCCCCTATAATTTTTGCACTCTCTTTTGTCCCCTTTGCCTTTATACAAAGGAACTATGCATGCTCTCTGCCAATCCCTAGGTACCTTACCCTCTTCCATACATTTATTAAATAATAGCACCAACCACTCGAAAACTGTATCCCCACCTGCTTTTAACATTTCTATCTTTATCCTATCAATCCCAGCTGCCTTACCCCCTTTCATTTTACCTACTGCCTCACGAACTTCCCCTACACTCACAACTGGCTCTTCCTCACTCCTACTAGATGTTATTCCTCCTTGCCCTATACACGAAATCACAGCTTCCCTATCTTCATCAACATTTAACAATTCCTCAAAATATTCCCTCCATCTTCCCAGTACCTCGAACTCTCCATTTAATAACTCTCCTCTCCTATTTTTAACTGACAAATCCACTTGTTCTCTAGGCTTCCTTAACTTGTTAATCTCTCTCTCTAAAACTTTTCCTTATTTTCAACAAAATTTGTTAATAACATCTCACCCACTCTCTCATTTGCTCTCTTTTTACATTGCTTTACCACTCTCTTAACCTCAATCTTAACTCCCTTAACCTCAATCTAAAAAACTGTAATATGAAAATAGATTACATAACATCAAAGGTGATAAGAAAAAACCTGGAAAACTCTATCTGAAATTCTTGGAACTGAAAAGTTATCCAAAACCAAAACAATCAAATTAACAAAATCAGATGAACCCCAACTCACACCTACTGAAACAGCAAACAGGCTCCATGTTTTCTTCTCCACCATTGGAAAAATTCTAGCGAACAACATACCAAGTGCAAGCACCCGTCCATCAGACTACCCCATAGGTACCTACCCAAATACACTATTCCTTGCTCCAACCAACCCCATAGAAGTTACGCTCATTACACTCCTTAACAAATCCATTGAATCATCTAGCTTCCCAACAACTTTCAAAATAGTGAGGGTCACTCTGATCCACAAAGGAGGTGACCAAGCTGACTTGAATAACTATAGACCAATATCTAACCACTACTCTCTAAAATCTTTGAAAAATTAATTCACAGATGGATCTTTTCCTACCTCGTCTCACACAACATGTTAAACCCTTGTCATTTTGGATTCAGGAATAATGAAAGCACAAATGATGCTGTCATACACATGCTAGAACTAATATATACTGCACTTGAAAAGAAAGAAGTTCCGCCGGGAATTTTCATTGATTTACGTAAAGCTTTCAATACAGTCGACCATGAACTGCTGTACTCCAAATTAACACACTATGGTATCAGAGGCCACTCCCTCAACTACCTAAAATCATACCTTAGTAACAAAACTCAATATGTGTATGCAAATGATGCAAATTCCTCCACCCAACCAGTCACAGTAGGAGTCCCACAAGGAATCATCCTTGGACCACTCCTCTTTCTCATCTACAGTGATCTACCAAATGCATCACAGCTACTCAAACTCATATTATTTGCAGATGACACTACATATGTCTTTTCCCACCCAAACGCAGTCATACTAGCAAACACAGTCAATGTTGAATTGCAGAAAATATCTGCCTGGATGATGACTAATAAACTTACCCTGAATACTGATAAAACCTACTTCATTCAGTTCGGAAACAAAGCTGCAAATGATCCAATTAACATATCGCTAAATGGATCATCAGTCACAAGACTCACAGAGGGAAAATTCCTAGGTATCCACCTTGACAGTAGCCTTAAGTTCCAAACACATATACAGCAAATCACCAAGAAAATCTTCAAGACTGTAGGCATACTATCAAAGATAAGGTACTACGTTCCACAATCAGCTCTCCTGGCACTGTACCATTCACTCATATACCCTTATCTTACATATGGAATTTGTGCATGGGGATCAACAACATCCAATCACCTAAAACCTCTAATAACCCAGCAAAAGGCAGCAGTAAGAATGATAACGAATTCCCACTCCTGCCGCATACTCCACCAATTTTCAAAAGTCTGAATCTGCTCACCATTAAGAACATCCATACTTATTCATGTGCCTACTACATACACAGAACAATAAACGCAAATATAAACCCTCCACTCAAAGTTCTCCTCACCAACCCAAACAGGACACATGACCACAACACAAGACACAGATCACCTTTTGATGTACCTTGTGTCCATATCACACTGTAAAAACATTGTGCACATAAAGAGCCCCAAAATATGGCATTCATTACCAGAAGATAATACAGTAACCCAGTCTGAAAATCAATTTAAGACTCTTCTCAAAAGCCACTTAATCGTCCTAGACTAAACGCTAAATACTCAGTACGCACTTACTCACTTATGTTATTCCCACATCATAACTTCAACAATCACTTTGAACCTTTTATCCATTGTTGACAGGAATATAATTGAATCATTGTTTTCACAAAAAGCATTTTTTGAACATTTGAATATATCTTTTGTCTTACACAAATTTGATTCACTTATAATTAATAATCTACTGTACAACTATGAAATAATTACTGTCCTACTGTACAACTGTGATATAATCCTTAGTGTTAAGTAGTCTGTAAGCCAATAATGTTAAGTCGGCCCATAATGCCTAGGCATAATAGAGGCTCTCGTTGCATTGCAACCCACTATTGTAAATACAAAGTCTCAATGTATTGTTTGCAAAGATATAAAATAAATATATTAATTAATTAATTAATATATCCTTCCTGTAAAAACTCTCTAGGCTTCAAATATGAATTACCATTCTAACTTTGATAATTCTTGCCTGCAGGCCACCATGATACAACTTTGACAACATAATTTACATAAAATGTCCTGGCTCCTAAATGGCTGTGTCAATCTGCTGTCTTGGGGCATTTAAATTACACTGGAAAACAAAGCAGGTCTTGGGATAGCATGTATCTTCATACAAATTATGAAGCATGAGTGTAAATAATTAATATAGTATAAGGAAGGACACAGAAACTCACCTATACAAAAATGTATCTATATATTAAGTAACTTACATACAATTTGTAAACTACAACAAAAATCCACCACACTCCAGTTCACATTAGCTCACTAGCACATTGCTACTAGAGAGTTAAACAAAAATATCAACAGGAAGGATCCATGACATACACCTCTCCCCTCCTCACTTCTGCCTGGTAGACTAGTAACCAGCAGGCACAAACACCATACAGTACTCTCTCATAAACAGGCCTCTGCATACTAGGGCCTTACAGAAAAACCCTGTGAGCACTAAAACACAAACACCTATGGTATACACTAAAAAAAAACTTACCCAACACCAAATACTCACACCGCTACATCTTACTTCCTCTGCTGTGTTTAACTTACTGCCTAAACACACCTCACCTCTTCTGACCACTCTGCCTGACTGACAGGAATAAAACACATCCAGATTCAGAATAATACTGGAGCTATAAATCATTATATAAAAAAACATTATATAAAAAATAATGCTTTATGTTTTTATATATTATCACACTGGCCGATTCCCACCATGGCCGCCCTGCCTTGGTGGGAAACGGCCAGTGTGATAATATATAAAAATATAAAGCATTATTTTTGATATAACTTTTTTTTAATATAGTACTCTGTAATATGTCAGCCCATTGCTTACCTTGTCAGCAGTTTAGTAGCTCGTCAGGAACACCATGCTTCAAGAACTTTCATATATACTCCAGCATGTCTGAAACATTTCTGGGACCTATAAATACTTTGTATATATTTCTAGACAATAGTAAATTACCATGGCAGGTAAAAATATTTACCTGTCAGTGTGATTGTGAATACTTGAAAACTATTTCAGAACCTAATATTAGTGTCAGAACAAAGATTGGTTATGAAATCACAAGAACTATTATAAATTGTAATTCTTCTTCTTTCAACACACCGGCCGTATCCCACTGAGGCGGGGTGACCCAAAAGAAAAAAGAAAAGTTTCTCCTTTTACATTCAGTAATATATACAGGAGAAGAGGTTACTAGCCCCTTGCACCCGACATTTTAGTCACCCCTTACAACACACATGGCTTACGGAGGAAGAATTTTGTTACACTTCCCCATGGAGATAAGAGGAAATAAACAAGAACAAAAACTAGAAAGAAAATAGCAGAAAACCAAGAGGGGTGTGTGTGTATATATATGCTTGTACATGTATGTGTAGTGTAACCTAAGTGTAAGTAGAAGTAGCAAGACGTACCTGAAATCTTGCATGTTTATGAGACAGGAAAAAGGACACTAGCAATCCTACCATCATGTAAAACAATTACAGGCTTTCGTTTTACACTTGGCAGGCCAGTAGTACATCCCTGGGCAGTTGCTGTCTACCAACCTACTACCTAGGTAAATTGTAATTATCAGAACATAAAAATTATATAAATTAAAATAAAAACAAGAAAAAAGGTATATCAGCAACACTTCTGCAAGTGGCACGAATCGATGTTGCCAACTTCACAGTCTTATATCTCGGTAAGTACTGGTCCTAATATTTTATTTTTTTGGTCTTATAATACACAGAAAATATCCTTCTTTAAATAAATTGTTCTGGCTACTAAATGGCTGCTTAATTACACTGAAAAAAACAGCAACTCTAGGACCAGCATGTACTCATACAAATTATGAAGCATGAGTGCAAATAATTAATATAGTGTTAGGAAGGATACTAAAACTCACCTATACAAAAATATACCTAATATAATAATAAGTAACTTATATACAACTTACAATCAACTCCAAAAAACCACCACACTTCAGTTCATATTACCTCACTAGCACACTGCTGCTAGTGACACAAAATTTTATATACATTTATAAACAGGGAGGCTCCATGACACCTCCCTCCCCCCCCTTCACTTCTGCCTGGTAGCCTAGTTACCAGCAGGCAAAGACACCTATGGTATACACTAAAAAACCCACCCAACACCACATACTCACACTGGTACATTTTGCTTCCTCTGCTGTGGGTAACTTACTGCACACACTTCATCTACTCCTTTTCTGGCCACACTAACTGACCAGGAATAATAGTACACGTTTGGTTTCAATTCAATCCCAGAACTATGGAGCATTATTTTATATAATTTTCTGTAGCACACTGCATAATAGCGGTCCTCCTGCCTACCAGCTTCACTGGTGCCGTGTCACATGGGGTCACCCAGTCTCTAATTCTTTTCTGGTTTTTACCTTCTGAAACCCTAACCTCCTTACCTCTTCTTACCTGTACTTCTTCATCTTCTTGCCCTCTAGTTTCTCAGTCTGCGAGCCCTCACACACCTGCTTCTTCTTGGAGCCTATCACCTGTGATGCTGAACCTATCACCTGTGAAGCTGAACCTATCACCTGTGAAGCTGAACCTATTACCTGTGAAGCTGAACCTATCACCTGTGAAGTTGAACCTATCACCTGTGAAGATGAACCTATCACCTGTGAAGTTGAACCTATCAACTGTGATGCTGAACCTATCACCTGTGAAGCTGAACCTATCACCTGTGAAGTTGAACCTATCACCTGTGAAGTTGAACCTATCAACTGTGATGCTGAACCTATCACCTGTGAAGCTGAACCTATCACCTGTGAAGTTGAACCTATCACCTGTGATGCTGAACCTATCACCTGTGAAGTTGAACCTATCACCTGTGATGTTGAACCTATCACCTGTGATGTTGAACCTACCACCTGTGATGCTGAACCTATCACCTGTGAAGTTGAACCTATCACCTGTGATGTTGAACCTATCACCTGTGATGTTGAACCTATCACCTGTGAAGTTGAACCTATCACCTGTGATGTTGAACCTATCACCTGTGAAGTTGAACCTATCAACTGTGATGCTGAACCTATCACCTGTGAAGTTGAACCTATCACCTGTGATGTTGAACCTATCACCTGTGAAGTTGAACCAATCACCTGTGAAGCTGAACCTATCACCTGTCAAACTGAGCCTATCACCTGTGAAGCTGAACCTATCACCTGTCAAGCTGAACCTATCACCTGTGAAGATGAACCTATCACTTGTGTAGCTGAACCTATCACTTGTGAAGCTAAACCAATCACCTGTCAAGCTGAACCTATCACCTGTGAAGCTGAACCTATCACCTGTGAAGCTGAACCTATCACCTGTGAAGCTGAACCTATCACCTGTGAAGCTGAACCTATCACCTGTCAAGCTGAACCTATCACCTGTCAAGCTGAACCTATCGCCTGTCAAGCTGAACCTATCACCTGTGAAGCTGAACCTATCACCTGTGAAGCTGAACCTATCACCTGTGATGCTGAGCCTATCACCTGTGATGCTGAACCTATCGCCTGTCAAGCTGAACCTATCACCTGTGAAGCTGAGCCTATCACCTGTGATGCTGAACCTATCACCTGTCAAGCTAAACCTATCACCTCTGATGCTGAACGTATCACCTGTCAAGCTGAACCTATCACCTCTCAAGCTGAACCTATCACCTGTCAAGCTGAACCTATCACTTGTCAAGCTGAACCTATCACCTGTCAAGCTGAACCTATCACCTGTCAAGCTGAACCTATCACCTGTCAAGCTGAACCTATCACTTGTCAAGCTGAACCTATCACCTGTCAAGCTGAATCTATCAATAGTCAAGCTGAACCTATCATCTGTGAAGCTGAACCTATCACCTGTCAAGCTGAACCTATCACTTGTCAAGCTGAACCTATCACCTGTGAAGCTGAACCTGTCACCTGTCAAGCTAAACCTATCACCTGTCAAGCTGAACCTATCACCTGTCAAGCTGAACCTATCACCTGTCAAGCTGAACCTATCACCTGTCAAGCTGAACCTATCACCTGTCAGGCTGAACCTATCACCTGTCAAGCTGAACCTATCACCTGTGAAGCTGAACCTATCACCTGTGAAGCTGAACCTATCACCTGTCAGGCTGAACCTATCACCTGTCAAGCTGAACCTATCACCTGTCAAGCTGAACCTATCACCTGTCAAGCTGAACCTATCACCTGTCAAGCTGAACCTATCACCTGTCAAGCTGAACCTATCACCTGTCAGGCTGAACCTATCACCTGTCAAGCTGAACCTATCACCTGTCAAGCTGAACCTATCACCTGTCAAGCTGAACCTGTCACCTGTCAAGCTAAACCTATCACCTGTCAAGCTGAACCTATCACCTGTCAAGCTGAACCTATCACCTGTCAAGCTGAACCTATCACCTGTCAAGCTGAACCTATCACCTGTCAGGCTGAACCTATCACCTGTCAAGCTGAACCTATCACCTGTGAAGCTGAACCTATCACCTGTGAAGCTGAACCTATCACCTGTCAAGCTGAATCTATCACCTGTCAAGCTGAACCTATCACCTGTCAAGCTGAACCTATCACCTGTCAAGCTGAACCTATCACCTGTCAAGCTGAACCTATCACCTGTGAAGCTGATCCTATCACCTGTGATGCTGAACCTACCACCTGTCAAGCTGAACCTATCACCTGTCAAATTCAACCTATCACCTGTCAAGCTGAGCCTATCACCTGTCAAGCTGAACCTATCACCTGTGAAGCTGTACCTATCACCTGTCAAGCTGAACCTATCACCTGCCAAGGGGAACCTAGCACCTGTCAAGCTGAACCTATAACCTGTCAAGCTGAACCTATCACCTGTCAAGCTGAACCTATCACCTGTTAAGCTGAACCTATCACCTGTGAAGCTGAACCTATCACCTGTGAAGCTGAACCTATCACCTGTCAAGCTGAATCTATCACCTGTCAAGCTCAACCTATCACCTGTCAAGCTGAACCTATCACCTGTCAAACTGAACCTATCACCTGTCAAGCTGAACCTATCACCTGTCAAGCTGATCCTATCACCTGTCAAGCTGAACCTGTCACCTGTCAAGCTAAACCTATCACCTGTCAAGCTGAACCTATCACCTGTCAAGCTGAACCTATCACCTGTCAAGCTGAACCTATCACCTGTCAAGCTGAACCTATCACCTGTCAGGCTGAACCTATCACCTGTGAAGCTGAACCTATCACCTGTGAAGCTGAACCTATCACCTGTGAAGTTGAACCTATCACCTGTGAAGTTGAACCTATCAACTGTGATGCTGAACCTATCGCCTGTGAAGCTGAACCTATCACCTGTGAAGTTGAACCTATCACCTGTGATGCTGAACCTATCACCTGTGAAGTTGAACCTATCACCTGTGATGTTGAACCTATCACCTGTGATGTTGAACCTACCACCTGTGATGCTGAACCTATCACCTGTGAAGTTGAACCTATCACCTGTGATGTTGAACCTATCACCTGTGATGTTGAACCTATCACCTGTGAAGTTGAACCTATCACCTGTGATGTTGAACCTATCACCAGTGAAGTTGAACCTATCAACTGTGATGCTGAACCTATCACCTGTGAAGTTGAACCTATCACCTGTGATGTTGAACCTATCACCTGTGAAGTTGAACCAATCACCTGTGAAGCTGAACCTATCACCTGTCAAACTGAGCCTATCACCTGTGAAGCTGAACCTATCACCTGTCAAGCTGAACCTATCACCTGTGAAGATGAACCTATCACTTGTGTAGCTGAACCTATCACTTGTGAAGCTAAACCTATCACCTGTCAAGCTGAACCTATCACCTGTGAAGCTGAACCTATCACCTGAAGCTATCACCTGAAGCTGAACCTATCACCTGTGAAGCTGAACCTATCACCTGTGAAGCTGAACCTATCACCTGTCAAGCTGAACCTATCACCTGTCAAGCTGAACCTATCGCCTGTCAAGCTGAACCTATCACCTGTGAAGCTGAACCTATCACCTGTGAAGCTGAACCTATCACCTGTGATGCTGAGCCTATCACCTGTGATGCTGAACCTATCGCCTGTCAAGCTGAACCTATCACCTGTGAAGCTGAGCCTATCACCTGTGATGCTGAACCTATCACCTGTCAAGCTAAACCTATCACCTCTGATGCTGAACGTATCACCTGTCAAGCTGAACCTATCACCTCTCAAGCTGAACCTATCACCTGTCAAGCTGAACCTATCACTTGTCAAGCTGAACCTATCACCTGTCAAGCTGAACCTATCACCTGTCAAGCTGAACCTATCACCTGTCAAGCTGAACCTATCATTTGTCAAGCTGAACCTATCACCTGTCAAGCTGAATCTATCACCAGTCAAGCTGAACCTATCATCTGTGAAGCTGAACCTATCACCTGTCAAGCTGAACCTATCACTTGTAAAGCTGAACCTATCACCTGTGAAGCTGAACCTGTCACCTGTCAAGCTAAACCTATCACCTGTCAAGCTGAACCTATCACCTGTCAAGCTGAACCTATCACCTGTCAAGCTGAACCTATCACCTGTCAAGCTGAACCTATCACCTGTCAGGCTGAACCTATCACCTGTCAAGCTGAACCTATCACCTGTGAAGCTGAACCTATCACCTGTCAAGCTGAACCTATCACCTGTCAGGCTGAACCTATCACCTGTCAAGCTGAACCTATCACCTGTCAAGCTGAACCTATCACCTGTCAAGCTGAACCTATCACCTGTCAAGCTGAACCTATCACCTGTCAAGCTGAACCTATCACCTGTCAGGCTGAACCTATCACCTGTCAAGCTGAACCTATCACCTGTCAAGCTGAACCTATCACCTGTCAAGCTGAACCTGTCACCTGTCAAGCTAAACCTATCACCTGTCAAGCTGAACCTATCACCTGTCAAGCTGAACCTATCACCTGTCAAGCTGAACCTATCACCTGTCAAGCTGAACCTATCACCTGTCAAGCTGAACCTATCACCTGTGAAGCTGAACCTATCACCTGTGAAGCTGAACCTATCACCTGTCAAGCTGAATCTATCACCTGTCAAGCTGAACCTATCACCTGTCAAGCTGAACCTATCACCTGTCAAGCTGAACCTATCACCTGTCAAGCTGAACCTATCACCTGTGAAGCTGATCCTATCACCTGTGATGCTGAACCTACCACCTGTCAAGCTGAACCTATCACCTGTCAAATTCAACCTATCACCTGTCAAGCTGAGCCTATCACCTGTCAAGCTGAACCTATCACCTGTGAAGCTGTACCTATCACCTGTCAAGCTGAACCTATCACCTGCCAAGGGGAACCTAGCACCTGTCAAGCTGAACCTATAACCTGTCAAGCTGAACCTATCACCTGTCAAGCTGAACCTATCACCTGTGAAGCTGAACCTATCACCTGTTAAGCTGAACCTATCACCTGTGAAGCTGAACCTATCACCTGTGAAGCTGAACCTATCACCTGTCAAGCTGAATCTATCACCTGTCAAGCTGAACCTATCACCTGTCAAGCTGAACCTATCACCTGTCAAACTGAACCTATCACCTGTCAAGCTGAACCTATCACCTGTCAAGCTGATCCTATCACCTGTCAAGCTGAACCTGTCACCTGTCAAGCTAAACCTATCACCTGTCAAGCTGAACCTATCACCTGTCTAGCTGAACCTATCACCTGTCAAGCTGAACCTATCACCTGTCAAGCTGAACCTATCACCTGTCAGGCTGAACCTATCACCTGTAAAGCTGAACCTATCACCTGTGAAGCTGAACCTATCACCTGTGAAGTTGAACCTATCACCTGTGAAGTTGAACCTATCAACTGTGATGCTGAACCTATCACCTGTGAAGCTGAACCTATCACCTGTGAAGTTGAACCTATCACCTGTGATGCTGAACCTATCACCTGTGAAGTTGAACCTATCACCTGTGATGCTGAACCTATCACCTGTGATGTTGAACCTACCACCTGTGATGCTGAACCTATCACCTGTGAAGTTGAACCTATCACCTGTGATGTTGAACCTATCACCTGTGATGTTGAACCTATCACCTGTGAAGTTGAACCTATCACCTGTGATGTTGAACCTATCACCTGTGAAGTTGAACCTATCAACTGTGATGCTGAACCTATCACCTGTGAAGTTGAACCTATCACCTGTGATGTTGAACCTATCACCTGTGAAGTTGAACCAATCACCTGTGAAGCTGAACCTATCACCTGTCAAACTGAGCCTATCACCTGTGAAGCTGAACCTATCACCTGTCAAGCTGAACCTATCACCTGTGAAGATGAACCTATCACTTGTGTAGCTGAACCTATCACTTGTGAAGCTAAACCTATCACCTGTCAAGCTGAACCTATCACCTGTGAAGCTAAACCTATCACCTGTGAAGCTGAAGCTATCACCTGTGAAGCTGAACCTATCACCTGTCAAGCTGAACCTATCACCTGTCAAGCTGAACCTATCGCCTGTCAAGCTCAACCTATCACCTGTGAAGCTGAACCTATCACCTGTGAAGCTGAACCTATCACCTGTGATGCTGAGCCTATCACCTGTGATGCTGAACCTATCGCCTGTCAAGCTGAACCTATCACCTGTGAAGCTGAGCCTATCACCTGTGATGCTGAACCTATCACCTGTCAAGCTAAACCTATCACCTCTGATGCTGAACGTATCACCTGTCAAGCTGAACCTATCACCTCTCAAGCTGAACCTATCACCTGTCAAGCTGAACCTATCACTTGTCAAGCTGAACCTATCACCTGTCAAGCTGAACCTATCATCTGTCAAGCTGAACCTATCACCTGTCAAGCTGAACCTATCACTTGTCAAGCTGAACCTATCACCTGTCAAGCTGAGCCTATCAGCTGTCAAGCTGAACCTATCACCTGTGAAGCTGTACCTATCACCTGTCAAGCTGAACCTATCACCTGCCAAAGGGGAACCTAGCACCTGTCAAGCTGAACCTATAACCTGTCAAGCTGAACCTATCAACTGTCAAGCTGAACCTATCACCTGTTAAGCTGAACCTATCACCTGTGAAGCTGAACCTATCACCTGTGAAGCTGAACCTATCACCTGTCAAGCTGAATCTATCACCTGTCAAGCTGAACCTATCACCTGTCAAGCTGAACCTATCACCTGTCAAACTGAACCTATCACCTGTCAAGCTGAACCTATCACCTGTCAAGCTGATCCTATCACCTGTCAAGCTGAACCTGTCACCTGTCAAGCTAAACCTATCACCTGTCAAGCTGAACCTATCACCTGTCAAGCTGAACCTATCACCTGTCAAGCTGAACCTATCACCTGTCAAGCTGAACCTATCAACTGTCAAGCTGAACCTATCACCTGTGAAGCTGAACCTATCACCTGTGAAGCTGAACCTATCACCTGTGAAGCTGAACCTATCACCTGTGAAGCTGAACCTATCACCTGTGAAGCTGAACCTATCACCTGTCAAGCTGAATCTATCACCTGTCAAGCTGAACCTATCACCTGTCAAGCTGAACCTATCACCTGTCAAGCTGAACCTATCACCTGTCAAGCTGAACCTATCACCTGTGAAGCTGATCCTATCACCTGTGATGCTGAACCTACCACCTGTCAAGCTGAACCTATCACCTGTCAAATTCAACCTATCACCTGTCAAGCTGAGCCTATCACCTGTCAAGCTGAACCTATCACCTGTCAAGCTGAACCTATCACCTGTCAAGCTGAACCTATCACCTGCCAAGGGGAACCTAGCACCTGTCAAGCTGAACCTATAACCTGTCAAGCTGAACCTATCACCTGTCAAGCTGAACCTATCACCTGTTAAGCTGAACCTATCACCTGTGAAGCTGAACCTATCACCTGTGAAGTTGAACCTATCACTTGTGAAGCTGAACCTATCACCTGTGAAGCTGAACCTATCACCTGTGAAGCTGAGCCTGTCACCTGTGAAGTTGAACCTATCACCTGTGAAGTTGAACCTATCACCTGTGAAGCTGAACCTATCACCTGTGAAATTGAACCTATCACCTGTGAAGTTGAACCTATCACCTGTGAAGCTGAACCTATCACCTGTGAAGCTGAACCTATCACCTGTGAAGCTGAACCTATCACCTGTGAATTTGAACCTATCAACTGTGATGCTGAACCTATCACCTGTGAAGTTGAACCTATCACCTGTGATGTTAAACCTATCACCTGTGAAGCTGAACCTATCACCTGTCAAGCTGAACCTACCACCTGTCAAGCTGAACCTATCACCTGTCAAACTGAGCCTATCACCTGTGAAGCTGAACCTATCACCTGTCAAGCTGAACCTATCACCTGTGAAGATGAACCTATCACTTGTGTAGCTGAACCTATCACTTGTGAAGCTAAACCTATCACCTGTCAAGCTGAACCTATCACCTGTGAAGCTGAACCTATCACCTGTGAAGCTGAAGCTATCACCTGTGAAGCTGAACCTATCACCTGTCAAGCTGAACCTATCACCTGTCAAGCTGAACCTATCGCCTGTCAAGCTGAACCTATCACCTGTGAAGCTGAACCTATCACCTGTGAAGCTGAACCTATCACCTGTGAAGCTGAGCCTATCACCTGTGATGCTGAACCTATCACCTGTCAAGCTAAACCTATCACCTCTGATGCTGAACGTATCACCTGTCAAGCTGAATCTATCACCTGTCAAGCTGAACCTATCACCTGTCAAGCTGAACCTATCACCTGTCAAGCTGAACCTATCACCTGTCAAGCTGAACCTATCACCTGTGAAGCTGATCCTATCACCTGTGATGCTGAACCTACCACCTGTCAAGCTGAACCTATCACCTGTCAAATTCAACCTATCACCTGTCAAGCTGAGCCTATCACCTGTCAAGCTGAACCTATCACCTGTCAAGCTGAACCTATCACCTGTCAAGCTGAACCTATCACCTGCCAAGGGGAACCTAGCACCTGTCAAGCTGAACCTATAACCTGTCAAGCTGAACCTATCACCTGTCAACCTGAACCTATCACCTGTTAAGCTGAACCTATCACCTGTGAAGCTGAACCTATCACCTGTGAAGTTGAACCTATCACTTGTGAAGCTAAACCTATCACCTGTGAAGCTGAACCTCTCACCTGTGAAGCTGAGCCTGTCACCTGTGAAGTTGAACCTATCACCTGTGAAGTTGAACCTATCACCTGTGAAGCTGAACCTATCACCTGTGAAATTGAACCTATCACCTGTGAAGTTGAACCTATCACCTGTGAAGCTGAACCTATCACCTGTGAAGCTGAACCTATCACCTGTGAAGCTGAACCTATCACCTGTGAAGTTGAACCTATCAACTGTGATGCTGAACCTATCACCTGTGAAGTTGAACCTATCACCTGTGATGTTAAACCTATCACCTGTGAAGCTGAACCTATCACCTGTCAAGCTGAACCTACCACCTGTCAAGCTGAACCTATCACCTGTCAAACTGAGCCTATCACCTGTGAAGCTGAACCTATCACCTGTCAAGCTGAACCTATCACCTGTGAAGATGAACCTATCACTTGTGTAGCTGAGCCTATCACTTGTGAAGCTAAACCTATCACCTGTCAAGCTGAACCTATCACCTGTGAAGCTGAACCTATCACCTGTGAAGCTGAAGCTATCACCTGTGAAGCTGAACCTATCACCTGTCAAGCTGAACCTATCACCTCTCAAGCTGAACCTATCGCCTGTCAAGCTGAACCTATCACCTGTGAAGCTGAACCTATCACCTGTGAAGCTGAACCTATCACCTGTGAAGCTGAGCCTATCACCTGTGATGCTGAACCTATCACCTGTCAAGCTAAACCTATCACCTCTGATGCTGAACGTATCACCTGTCAAGCTGAACCTATCACCTGTCAAGCTGAACCTATCACCTGTAAAGCTGAACGTATCACTTGTCAAGCTGAACCTATCACCTGTCAAGCTGAACCTATCACCTGTCAAGCTGAACCTATCACCTGTCAAGCTGAACCTATCACTTGTCAAGCTGAACCTATCACCTGTCAAGCTGAATCTATCACCTGTCAAGCTGAACCTATCATCTGTGAAGCTGAACCTATCACCTGTGAAATTGAACCTATCACCTGTGAAGTTGAACCTATCACCTGTGAAGCTGAACCTATCACCTGTGAAGCTGAACCTATCACCTGTGAAGCTGAACCTATCACCTGTGAAGCTGAACCTATCACCTGTGAAGCTGAACCTATCACCTGTGAAGCTGAACCTATCACCTGTGAAGCTGAACCTATCACCTGTGAAGCTGAACCTATCACCTGTGAAGTTGAACCTATCAACTGTGATGCTGAACCTATCACCTGTGAAGTTGAACCTATCACCTGTGATGTTGAACCTATCACCTGTGAAGCTGAACCTATCACCTGTCAAGCTGAACCTATCACCTGTCAAGCTGATGCTATCACCTGTCAAACTGAGCCTATCACCTGTGAAGATGAACCTATCACCTGTCAAGCTGAACCTATCACCTGTGAAGATGAACCTATCACTTGTGTAGCTGAACCTATCACTTGTGAAGCTAAACCTATCACCTGTCAAGCTGAACCTATCACCTGTGAAGCTGAACCTATCACCTGTGAAGCTGAAGCTATCACCTGTGAAGCTGAACCTATCACCTGTCAAGCTGAACCTATCACCTGTCAAGCTGAACCTATCGCCTGTCAAGCTGAACCTATCACCTGTGAAGCTGAACCTATCACCTGTGAAGCTGAACCTATCACCTGTGAAGCTGAGCCTATCACCTGTGATGCTGAACCTATCACCTGTCAAGCTAAACCTATCACCTCTGATGCTGAACGTATCACCTGTCAAGCTGAATCTATCACCTGTCAAGCTGAACCTATCACCTGTCAAGCTGAACCTATCACCTGTCAAGCTGAACCTATCACCTGTCAAGCTGAACCTATCACCTGTGAAGCTGATCCTATCACCTGTGATGCTGAACCTACCACCTGTCAAGCTGAACCTATCACCTGTCAAATTCAACCTATCACCTGTCAAGCTGAGCCTATCACCTGTCAAGCTGAACCTATCACCTGTCAAGCTGAACCTATCACCTGTCAAGCTGAACCTATCACCTGCCAAGGGGAACCTAGCACCTGTCAAGCTGAACCTATAACCTGTCAAGCTGAACCTATCACCTGTCAAGCTGAACCTATCACCTGTTAAGCTGAACCTATCACCTGTGAAGCTGAACCTATCACCTGTGAAGTTGAACCTATCACTTGTGAAGCTAAACCTATCACCTGTGAAGCTGAACCTCTCACCTGTGAAGCTGAGCCTGTCACCTGTGAAGTTGAACCTATCACCTGTGAAGTTGAACCCATCACCTGTGAAGCTGAACCTATCACCTGTGAAATTGAACCTATCACCTGTGAAGTTGAACCTATCACCTGTGAAGCTGAACCTATCACCTGTGAAGCTGAACCTATCACCTGTGAAGCTGAACCTATCACCTGTGAAGTTGAACCTATCAACTGTGATGCTGAACCTATCACCTGTGAAGTTGAACCTATCACCTGTGATGTTAAACCTATCACCTGTGAAGCTGAACCTATCACCTGTCAAGCTGAACCTACCACCTGTCAAGCTGAACCTATCACCTGTCAAACTGAGCCTATCACCTGTGAAGCTGAACCTATCACCTGTCAAGCTGAACCTATCACCTGTGAAGATGAACCTATCACTTGTGTAGCTGAACCTATCACTTGTGAAGCTAAACCTATCACCTGTCAAGCTGAACCTATCACCTGTGAAGCTGAACCTATCACCTGTGAAGCTGAAGCTATCACCTGTGAAGCTGAACCTATCACCTGTCAAGCTGAACCTATCACCTCTCAAGCTGAACCTATCGCCTGTCAAGCTGAACCTATCACCTGTGAAGCTGAACCTATCACCTGTGAAGCTGAACCTATCACCTGTGAAGCTGAGCCTATCACCTGTGATGCTGAACCTATCACCTGTCAAGCTAAACCTATCACCTCTGATGCTGAACGTATCACCTGTCAAGCTGAACCTATCACCTGTCAAGCTGAACCTATCACCTGTCAAGCTGAACCTATCACTTGTCAAGCTGAACCTATCACCTGTCAAGCTGAACCTATCACCTGTCAAGCTGAACCTATCACCTGTAAAGCTGAACCTATCACTTGTCAAGCTGAACCTATCACCTGTCAAGTTGAATCTATCACCTGTCAAGCTGAACCTATCATCTGTGAAGCTGAACCTATCACCTGTCAAGCTGAACCTATCACTTGTCAAGCTGAACCTATCACCTGTCAGGCTGAACCTATCACCTGTCAAGCTGAACCTATCACCTGTGAAGCTGAACCTATCACCTGTGAAGCTGAACCTATCACCTGTGAAGCTGAACCTATCACCTGTCAAGCTGAACCTATCACCTGTCAAGCTGAACCTATCACCTGTGAAGCTGATCCTATCACCTGTGATGCTGAACCTACCACCTGTCAAGCTGAACCTATCACCTGTCAAATTCAACCTATCACCTGTCAAGCTGAGCCTATCACCTGTCAAGCTGAACCTATCACCTGTGAAGCTGTACCTATCACCTGTCAAGCTGAACCTATCACCTGCCAAGAGGAACCTAGCACCTGTCAAGCTGAACCTATAACCTGTCAAGCTGAACCTATCACCTGTCAAGCTGAACCTATCACCTGTTAAGCTGAACCTATCACCTGTGAAGCTGAACCTATCACCTGTGAAGCTGAACCTATCACCTGTCAAGCTGAATCTATCACCTGTCAAGCTGAGCCTATCACCTGTCAAGCTGAACCTATCACCTGTCAAACTGAACCTATCACCTGTCAAGCTGAAACTATCACCTGTCAAGCTGATCCTATCACCTGTCAAGCTGAACCTGTCACCTGTCAAGCTAAACCTATCACCTGTCAAGCTGAACCTATCACCTGTCAAGCTGAACCTATCACCTGTCAAGCTGAACCTATCACCTGTCAAGCTGAACCTATCACCTGTCAGGCTGAACCTATCACCTGTGAAGCTGAACCTATCACCTGTGAAGCTGAGCCTATCACCTGTGAAGCTGAACCTATCACCTGTGAAGCTGAACCTATCACCTTTCAAGCTGGATCTATCACCTGTCAAGCTGAACCTATCACCTGTCAAGCTGAACCTATCACCTGTCAAGCTGAACCTATCACCTGTCAAGCTGAACCTATCACCTGTGAAGCTGATCCTATCACCTGTGATGCTGAACCTACCACCTGTCAAGCTGAACCTATCACCTGTCAAATTCAACCTATCACCTGTCAAGCTGAGCCTATCACCTGTCAAGCTGAACCTATCACCTGTGAAGCTGAACCTATCACCTGTCAAGCTGAACCTATCACCTGCCAAGGGGAACCTAGCACCTGTCAAGCTGAACCTATAACCTGTCAAGCTGAACCTATCACCTGTCAAGCTGAACCTATCACCTGTTAAGCTGAACCTATCACCTGTGAAGCTGAACCTATCACCTGTGAAGCTGAACCTATCACCTGTCAAGCTGAATCTATCACCTGTCAAGCTGAACCTATCACCTGTCAAGCTGAACCTATCACCTGTCAAACTGAACGTATCACCTGTCAAGCTGAACCTATCACCTGTCAAGCTGAACGTATCACCTGCCAAGGGGAACCTATCACCTGTCAAGCTGAACCTATCACCTGTCAAGCTGAACCTATCACTTGTCAAGCTGAACCTATCACCTGTCAAGCTGAACCTATCACCTGTCAAGCTGAACCTATCACCTGTCAAGCTGAACCTATCACTTGTCAAGCTGAACCTATCACCTGTCAAGCTGAATCTATCACCTGTCAAGCTGAACCTATCATCGGTGAAGCTGAACCTATCACCTGTCAAGCTGAACCTATCACTTGTCAAGCTGAACCTATCACCTGTCAGGCTGAACCTATCACCTGTCAAGCTGAAGCTATCACCTGTCAAGCTGAAGCTATCACCTGTGAAGCTGAACCTATCACCTGTCAAGCTGAATCTATCACCTGTCAAGCTGAACCTATCACCTGTCAAGCTCAACCTATCACCTGTCAAGCTGAACCTATCACCTGTCAAGCTGAACCTATCACCTGTGAAGCTGATCCTATCACCTGTGATGCTGAACCTACCACCTGTCAAGCTGAACCTATCACCTGTCAAATTCAACCTATCACCTGTCAAGCTGAGCCTATCACCTGTCAAGCTGAACCTATCACCTGTGAAGCTGTACCTATCACCTGTCAAGCTGAACCTATCACCTGCCAAGGGGAACCTAGCACCTGTCAAGCTGAACCTATAACCTGTCAAGCTGAACCTATCACCTGTCAAGCTGAACCTATCACCTGTTAAGCTGAACCTATCACCTGTGAAGCTGAACCTATCACCTGTCAAGCTGAACCTATCACCTGTCAAGCTGAATCTATCACCTGTCAAGCTGAACCTATCACCTGTCAAGCTGAACCTATCACCTGTCAAACTGAACCTATCACCTGTCAAGCTGAACCTATCACCTGTCAAGCTGATCCTATCACCTGTCAAGCTGAACCTGTCACCTGTCAAGCTAAACCTATCACCTGTCAAGCTGAACCTATCACCTGTCAAGCTGAACCTATCACCTGTCAAGCTGAACCTATCACCTGTCAAGCTGAACCTATCACCTGTCAGGCTGAACCTATCACCTGTGAAGCTGAACCTATCACCTGTGAAGCTGAGCCTATCACCTGTGAAGCTGAACCTATCACCTGTGAAGCTGAACCTATCACCTGTCAAGCTGAATCTATCACCTGTCAAGATGAACCTATCACCTGTCAACCTGAACCTATCACCTGTCAAGCTGAACCTATCACCTGTCAAGCTGAACCTATCACCTGTGAAGCTGATCCTATCACCTGTGATGCTGAACCTACCACCTGTCAAGCTGAACCTATCACCTGTCAAATTCAACCTATCACCTGTCAAGCTGAGCCTATCACCTGTCAAGCTGAACCTATCACCTGTGAAGCTGAACCTATCACCTGTCAAGCTGAACCTATCACCTGCCAAGGGGAACCTAGCACCTGTCAAGCTGAACCTATAACCTGTCAAGCTGAACCTATCACCTGTCAAGCTGAACCTATCACCTGTTAAGCTGAACCTATCACCTGTGAAGCTGAACCTATCACCTGTGAAGCTGAACCTATCACCTGTCTAGCTGAATCTATCACCTGTCAAGCTAAACCTATCACCTGTCAAGCTGAACCTATCACCTGTCAAACTGAACCTATCACCTGTCAAGCTGAACCTATCACCTGTGAAGCTGAACCTATCACCTGCCAAGGGGAACCTATCACCTGTCAAGCTGAACCTATCACCTGTCAAGCTGAACCTATCACCTGTCAAGCTGAACCTATCACCTGTCAAGCTGAACCTATCACCTGTGAAGCTGATCCTATCACCTGTGATGCTGAACCTACCACCTGTCAAGCTGAACCTATCACCTGTCAAATTCAACCTATCACCTGTCAAGCTGAGCCTATCACCTGTCAAGCTGAACCTATCACCTGTGAAGCTGAACCTATCACCTGTCAAGCTGAACCTATCACCTGCCAAGGGGAACCTAGCACCTGTCAAGCTGAACCTATAACCTGTCAAGCTGAACCTATCACCTGTCAAGCTGAACCTATCACCTGTTAAGCTGAACCTATCACCTGTGAAGCTGAACCTATCACCTGTGAAGCTGAACCTATCACCTGTCTAGCTGAATCTATCACCTGTCAAGCTAAACCTATCACCTGTCAAGCTGAACCTGTCACCTGTCAAACTGAACCTATCACCTGTCAAGCTGAACCTATCACCTGTGAAGCTGAACCTATCACCTGTCAAGCTGAACCTATCACCTGTCAAGCTGAACCTATCACCTGTCAAGCTGAACCTATCACCTGTCAAGCTGAACCTATCACCTGTCAAGCTGAACCTATCACCTGTCAAGCTGAACCTATCACCTGTCAAGCTGAACCTGTCTCTTAAGTCTCTTTGCATTTCTCCAGTGCCTGCAATCCCCCAACAGATTCCTTTTTTGGCCTCAGTGCCAAGTTCTCAACCTGTTTCTAACTCTCACATGAAGGTGGAGGTTCAATCACCATTTGTGTGGTCACTTCTGTTCCCCCCAGACTTCTTCTCCATCCCCCCTTCCTTTCCTGTTCCACTGCAGGACTTTTCTCTCCTTGTTGGCACTTTTCTCCAGGATCATACTCGTTTCCCCTCTCAGACCTCTTTGGTTCCCTCCATAGTCTCCCTGATCTCTACTTGCTCTATCTCACCTGTACTCACCTAGTTGAGGTTGCGGGGGTCGAGTCCGAGCTCCTGTCTCTAATCTCATTGTATTGCCATCTTCCTTATCTGCTGAGACACTTGACACTATATTGACACTATATTGCAGAGACGAAACCCTCAATGGACACCGGTGTGCCTCCTGCCCCTTATTATTTTACACAACCCTTGCAGCAATATTTTCTCTCAATATTTTACTCAGATATGGTAAACACGAGGAAATTAAATCTTCATCAGAGTACAAAACAAATTCTGGCCACAAAATAGAGCGAAACACCAACGTCAAAGACCTGGGAGTGATCATGTCGGAGGATCTCACCTTCAAGGACCATAACATTGTATCAATCGCATCTGCTAGAAAAATGACAGGATGGATAATGAGAACCTTCAAAACTAGGGAGGCCAAGCCCATGATGACACTCTTCAGGTCACTTGTTCTATCTAGGCTGGAATATTGCTGCACACTAACAGCACCCTTCAAGGCAGGTGAAATTGCTGACCTAGAAAATGTACAGAGAACCTTCACGGCACGCATAATGGAGATAAAACACCTCATTTACTGGGAGCGCTTGAGGTTCCTAAACCTGTATTCCCTGGAATGCAGGCGGGAGAGGTACATGATTATATATACCTGGAAAATCCTGGAGGGACTAGTACCGAACTTGCACACGAAAATCACACACTACGAAAGCAAAAGACTTGGCAGACGATGCACCATCACCCCAATGAAAAGCAGGGGTGTCCCTAGCACGTTAAGAGACCATACAATAAGTGTCAGGGGCCCAAGACTGTTCAAGTGCCTCCCAGCATACATAAGGGGGATTACCAACAGACCCCTGGCAGTCTTCAAGCTGGCACTGGACAAGCACCTAAAGTCGGTTCCTGACCAGCCAGGCTGTGGCTCGTACGTTGGTTTGCGTGCAGCCAGCAGCAACAGCCTGGTTGATCAGGCTCTGATCCACCAGGAGGCCTGGTCACAGACCGGGCCGCGGGGGCGTTGACCCCCGGAACTCTCTCCAGGTAAACTCCAGGTAAACTTCATTCCGAGTCCTCCTTCCTTATACGCTTTCTGTTGCCTCCATACATTGGCTTCATTGACCCTACTAGACCATACATTTTACTGATTCCATGTATTTGAAATCTTTCCTATGAGGATAGACTGAGGGCCCTAAATCTGCATTCTCTCGAAAGGTGTACAATTAGGGGGAATATGATCGAGGTGTATAATTGGAAAACAGGAATAAATAAAGGGGATGTAAATAGCGTGCTGAAAATTTCCAGCCAAGGCAGGACTCACAGCAATGGTTTCAAGTTAGAAAAATTCAGATTCAGGAAGGATATAGGAAAGCACTGGATGGTAATAGGATTGTGGATGAGTGGAACAAACTCGCCAGTACCGTCATAGAAGCTAAGATGTGTAGTTTTACAAATAGGTTGGATAAATACATGAGTGAGTGTGGGTGGGTGTAAGTTGGACCTGACTAGCTTGTGCTACTAGGTCTGATGCTGTGCTCCTTCCTTAAGTGGAAGTGACTTGACTAGGTGGGTCATTGGGATAATCCAGAGGGGAGAACATGGACCTGCTTCTCATGGGTCAGTAGGCCTGCTGCAGTGTTCCTTCTTCTTATGTTCTTATGTTATCCATCTCATTTTGGGGTATGTGCTGTTGCATTCTTCTGATCCCTTTCCTGATGAAACTTTTAATGAGAGAGCACTACTTGTGTATATTGGTATACCGTTTCAACAGGTCTTTGTTCTCTGCTGCATTATACTGCATCCAATATTTATCTGCATAGGTGGTATACAGTTTGGTCTCCTGTGCATTCTGTATCTCTGATATTGCATTCTTGACCTCTTCTCTATCACTGCCCATCTTGTTATTAAGTGATTTTAACATTCATCATCTTTGGGGAGCTTCCCACTGTGACTCATGGTGATCACTTGGAGATTCTTATCACTTCTCATCCTCTTCATGTTTTTTTTACGAGTGCTCTGACTCATTTTGACTCTCACTCAGTGTCTCTCTTGCATTGTTCTTTCTATCTGCTCCTCTTCAGTTGCACTTGATTATGCTTGGTATGTTCTCCCAGATTTGCATGACAGTGATCACTTTCCTATTATTCTTACTTCCACCTTGTATTCCAGCCCACCTCATTGCCCCCATTAGCAATTTGGACAAGTGATTTGGGGCTTATATTCTCATATTACCACTTTGTGGGGACCCTTCTTTGTCCTCTATTGATGAGCTGGTGCACCAGTTTTCGACCATAGTTTTGACTGCAGTGGCAAGTTCCATTCCTCATACCTCAGGTAGGCATTTTCCGACATGTGTGCCTTGGTGGTCTCCAGTGTGTCCCCTGCAATGCATTTAAAACATGCTGCATGGGGCTGTTATCAATATTATCGGATCGCAGATCATGTTTTGGATTTTAAGCAGGCAAGGGCAGTTGCTTGTCATTCATATGCAATGCTAAATGCACTTGTTGGGAAGACTATGTTTTTACCTTTACCTCGACTTCTCCTATGTATGCGGTTTGGAAGAAGGTATGGAAGTTGTATGGCAAGTACACTCCAGACCCACCTCCTGTTTTGTAGGTTGCTGGTGTTAGTGTTGTGGAACCTCTTTAAGTTGCCATGGAAATCAAGAACTGTATTTTTTGTGTCTCCCAAGGGCTTCACCTCTGTCCCTCATTTCTTGATTCAAAGTCTGCCAAGGAGCAGTCACCCTTGGATTTCTCTTCTAATGGGTTGGAGCCATATAATGTACCTTTTACTCTTTTAGAGCTAGGGTCCAGACTTTCCACTTTCTGGTCATGGGAAACTGGGCCTGATGATATTCATATCCATATGCTACAGCATCTGCATTCTACAGCCCTTACAGTCCTTTTGCATCTTTTCAATTTTGTTTGGATGTGAGGGGTTCTTCATCAACAATGGAAATCTTTCATTGTACTATTGTTTTGCAAACTAGGCATTTCAGGGCTTGATACCTCTCACTATTGTGCCATTGCTCTGACCAGTATAGTCTGCAAGGTGATGGAACGAATGGTGAATAGATGTCTGGTGTTATATTTTGAGACTCACAATTGTGGGTTTTGCAAGGGCCGCTCTAATTTGGACCTCTTGCTCCACTTAGATACTTATGTACAAAATGCCTTTGCTAATAAATACTCCTTCCTAGCACTTGAAGGTATAACATCTAAGCTCAGGGCCACTCCTTAGGCCTCCACATTAATCTACCAACCTTGCTTGCTGCTTTCTTATCTGAAAGACATTTTTGTGTCCATGTTGGCACCTCATTTTCCTCTGACTTTGTTCAGGCCAAGGGAGTCCCACAAGGTTGTGTCCTTAGCACTGCCCCTTTTCTCTTGGCTATAAATGACCTACCTTCCATTCTTCCCTCACATATTTGGTTTTCGCTTCATGTAGATGACTTCACCATAGATTACACAGGTGTTGACTGTCACCTCTTAGTAGCCCCCATTCATGGATTTAAATTTTCTAGTGTTTAAACCCATTTTATTACCTTCACTAGATGTCCTCTTGTCCCAGATTTTCTATTGTATTTGCACAGATCACGTATCCCAGAATGTGATACAGTTAAGTTTTTTGGCCTTGTATTCAATCACTGGTTGACATGGAAACCTCACATTTCCTCTTTGAAGGCAGCTTGCCATGGTTGGCTGATCCTCCTTAAAATTGTTGCACATTGTTTGTGGGGAGCAGATCTCCGGTCAGTAAAGATACCCAAGAGTTCCACATGTGTCTAATTTATCAATATGTCATCTACAGATCTCCGGTCTCTACCACCATTTGTATTCCACCCTAATCTTGTCAAAGCTGGATTATGGCAACCAAGTCTATTCTGCAGCATCTCCTGCAACTCTTTCTAAGTTAGATCCCATTCATCATTTATGCCTTGTTGCCTTTCATTCATCCCTTGTTGAAAGCCTCTATGCTGAGGTGAATGTTCTTTCCTTAGCCAATTGTCATGATACTCATTGCCTTCATTACTTTGTCCACTCTCATGACCTTCAGGTTCCTTCTATGTATAGGTTTGTCTCAGACTTTAGTAGAAGCCCATTAATTGATCGGCACCCCTGCTTAATCCATCTGTTTTCCTAGGTCTTCACTCACTCAGGTCTTCTCTCCACTTGTCTCCCTTGTATGTTCATATAGCATCTGTCTTTTCCCTTCCTCCTTGGGAGGTTCCAATGGTTTGTGTCTGTTCTCCCCTAATGCTGTGTGCCAAAGCTCTTCTACCTATGACTGCTCCTCACTCTCTTATTCTTGATCACTTCTGGTTGCATGTTCATGCTGTCACTGTTTATACAGGTGGTTCTAAATCTTCTGACGGTGTTGGGTTTACGGTGGTGTTCCCTGACGATGTTGTCCAGGGTCATTTGTTAGACTCAGCTAGTATTTTTACCATCGAGTTGTATGTCATCCTTATAGTGCTTCTCCATATTACATATGTCTCCATTGGCTTTTGTTATCATTTTGGATTCCCTCAGTGCTTTACAGGCCATTTAACAATTTGATTTCCCTTATCCATTGGTCCTTCATATTCAACTTCATGCTGTGTAGATAGTAAAAACAAGGACTTCTTTTTCTGTTGGGTTCCAGCACATGTTGATGTACAAGGCAATGAACAGGTGGATGCTGCTGCACGGTATGTGGTGCATGGTCATCTGGTTTCCTATAGAGGTATTCCATTCAGGGATTGTTTTACCATCATCTCTACCCTTTTCATGGCTTTTGGCAGCAACAGTGGTCGAACATGCACAATAACAAATTGCACTCTATTAAACCACTTTTGGGTTTGTGGCCATCTTCTTACTACTGTTGCCATACTCAGGAACTGTGCTCTCCCATCTCCGCATCGACCATACTCTCCTTACCTATGGGTATCTCATGGAATGATACCCTATCCCTCTCTGTGAGGCTTGTCAGGCCTCTATTTCAGTTCTTCACTTTCTTGTGAATTTCCCAGTTTACCAGCTCGCTCGCAGGATTTATCTCCATCAACACCACTGCCTCATTGCTCTTACCTTATCTTCCCTTCTTACAGATGGCACTGCCTTTGACTTGCTATAACGATTTTACTTTTTGTCATAAACTGCTTTACTATAGGAACTTTGACAAATAGACTCTAGCATCCCTTCCAGCCCTTTTCTCCCCTCACTTCTGATCTCTCCACCTAGCTGTTTATATATCTCTGGCACTATTTTCTGCCTGGCAGTGCAGCATGGCCCTTGTCAGTTTAGTGCTTTATTTGATTATAATATTAATCCATTGTTCCAGTCGACCAAACTTATAGCAGTTTCACTAGAACTCCTTTTCTTCCACCCACTAAAGTGATCAGAAATTGGTAATTTCACCAATTTCATACAAAATTGAAGAAAGGCAAATTTCAAAATAGGGTCCAGAATAAACATTGCAGTCATTCCCAGCACTGAAGTAACATTGTGTCTGTTGATTAGTCATGTCTCCAGGCCCATTTTATATTACACTTGCTTTCCATAATGAAAATTGAAAATTTACTGTCATGCAGACTACTGCATTAGTGTAAAAATGATATAAATAATATTAGTGCATTTGTGGAAGCATATTAAACCCACCAGTTGACGTGTCTTGGATGCATGAAAGAATTTGTTTACTCCTGAACATCGTCAAAAATCAAACATTTGTACTAATTTGAGTTCACTTTCAAGCTACTTTTTGTTTGTTAACCACTCAAAATTATCTCTATTTCTGTAATATGTCTTCCATTCTGTCAAATGACACCAAGAAAACGAGAATACAACCATAAATACCATACAAAAATACACCACAAATATGCTGTTTTAACCAAAAACACGGTCCCAGTTTTTTCATGCACTGAGTGCTGCAGGATTTTTTTTTATGCTATGTATACTGACCACTCAGACCCATTCTCTCATATGTAGGACTACCAGCTATCTCCTGCAAGATTGAAAGCTACTAGAATTTTGGCAGAGTACTATGGGATTGACACTGGCTTCTAAGTCGTAATAATATGGGACTGACAGTGAATGGGTTAAAAGTGACAATTTTATTTAGTGAAACGTGATAATAGAAAAAAATCTTTTCTTGTTGAGTATGTTTTGTTGGTAATTGTGGAATATTGTTCTATACTGACTCATGTTTCTATTGCAGAAATATTTTGTAGAAGATTACCAAGTTGTGTCTTGCCAGACATTATATCTTCAGTACTACAAGAAAGGCAACATCTGTTATCCTTGTGAATTTTAACTACCTAAGTATTCCTAATTAAACAATTTTACTTTTTGATATTGGGAATTCTATCTAAATATGCATGGTAGTTAATAGAAAAATACATGCTAGTAATACTGTAATTAATAATTTTCAGAAAAATCTCTATAAAAACGAGATAAAATAATAATAAAAGTGATGTTGAGTGTATCTGCAGTGTTCCACTACATATATTACTCTTTTAACACACAAAACAAAAATTATGATAGTGTTTTAATGCACAATATAAACTTTATTAGTGCTTATAAGTAGGGAAAGTTTTGCTTAAATAAATCTTAACATGGGAATATGTTCACAAGGAAAACTGTGTTTTCAGTCTCCAAAATAGTTGAAAAAAAATATCTTGAAATAGACATGTGAGTACATAAGGAAGATTAACTATACTTCTGCTGTATGACTAAAATATTTTAAATGAAATACCATTGTTTAAAAAATATGGAAAAACATAAAGAACATAAATCATATCAGTGTTCAGAGTGTCTTAAATGTTTTAGTGCAAAAAACAATCTTGTAAAACATGTGAGAGTACATACAGGAGATAAACCATATCAATGTTCAGAGTGTCTGAAATGTTTTACTGAGAAAAGCAGTCTTGTGACACATATGAGAGTACATACAGGAGATAAACCATATCAATGTTCAGAGTGTTTGAAATGTTTTAGTCAAAAAAGCAGTCGTGTGACACATATGAGAGTACATACAGGAGACAAACCATATGAATGTTCAGTGTGTCTGAAATGTTTTGCTGAGAAAAGCAGTCTTGTGACACATGTGAGAGTACATACAGGAGATAAACCATATCAATGTTCAGAGTGTCTGAAATGTTTTAGTGTGAAACACAGTCTTGTGACACATATGAGAGTACATACAGGAGATAAGCCATATCAATGTTCAGAGTGTCTGAAATGTTTTAGTGTGAAACACAGTCTTGTGACACATATGAGAGTACATACAGGAGATAAACCATATCAATGTTCAGAGTGTCTGAAATGTTTTAGTGTGAAACACAGTCTTGCGACACATATGAGAGTACATACAGGAGATAAACCATATGAATGTTCAGAGTGTCTGAAATGTTTTACTGAGAAAAGCAGTCTTGTGACACATATGAGAGTACATACAGGAGATAAACCATATCAATGTTCAGAGTGTTTGAAATGTTTTAGACAAAAAGGCCGTCTTGTGACACATATGAGAGTACATACAGGAGATAAACCATATCAATGTTCAGAGTGTATGAAATGTTTTAGTCAAAAAGGCAATCTTGTGACACATATGAGATTACATACAGGAGATAAACCATATCAATGTTCAGAGTGTATGAAATGTTTTAGTCAAAAAGGCAATCTTGTGACACATATGAGAGTACATACAGGAGATAAACCATATCAATGTTCAGAGTGTATGAAATGTTTTAGTCAAAAAGGCAATCTTGTGATACATATGAAAGTACATGCAGGAGATAAAATATGTTAGTGCTGAATGTTAAAGGAATATTTTAGTTATAAACTCATCAGAATATATAAAATGAATGTACCATAACAGTGTTGAGAGTGAAATATGTTACTAATGATGATGATGATAATAATAATAATAATAATAATAATAATAATAATAATAATAATAATAATAATAATATCTTTATTTACTACAAGTACATGTAGTAGGTAGTAGGTTGGCAGACAGCAACCACCCAGGGAAGTACTACCGTCCTGCCAGATGACTGTGAAACAGAAACCTGTAACTGTTTTGCATGATGGTAGGATTGCTGGTTTCTTTTTCTGTCTCATAAACACGCTAGATAACAGGGATATCTTGCTACTCCTACTTACACTTTGGTCACACTTCACAGACACGCACATGCATATATATATATAAATACATCTAGGTTTTTCTCCTTTTTCTAAATAGCTCTTGTTCTTCTTTATTTCTTCTATTGTCCATGGGGAAGTGGAAAAGAATCTTTCCTCCGTAAGCCATGCGTGTCGTATGAGGCGACTAAAATGCCAGGAGCAATGAGCTAGTTACCCCTTCTCCTGTAGACATTTACTAAAAAAGAGAAGAAGAAAAACTTTATAAAACTGGGATGCTTAAATGTGCGTGGATGTAGTGCGGATGACAAGACACAGATGATTGCTGATGTTATGAATGAAAATAAGTTGGATGTCCTGGCCCTAAGCGAAACAAAGCTGAAGGGGGTAAGGGAGTTTCAGTGGGGGGAAATAAATGGGATTAAATCTGGAGTATCTGAGAGAGTTAGAGCAAAGGAAGGGGTAGCAGTAATGTTAAATGATCAGTTATGGAAGGAGAAAAGAGAATATGAATGTGTAAATTCAAGAATTATGTGGATTAAAGTAAAGGTTGGATGTGAAAAGTGGGTCATAATAAGCGTGTATGCACCTGGAGAAGAGAGGAATGTAGAGGAGAGAGAGAGATTTTGGGAGATGTTAAGTGAATGTATAGGAGCCTTTGAACCAAGTGAGAGAGTAATTGTGGTAGGGGACCTGAATGCTAAAGTAGGAGAAACTTTTAGAGAGGGTGTGGTAGGTAAGTTTGGGGTGCCAGGTGTAAATGATAATGGGAGCCCTTTGATTGAACTTTGTATAGAAAGGGGTTTAGTTATAGGTAATACATATTTTAAGAAAAAGAGGATAAATAAGTATACAAGATATGATGTAGGGCGAAATGCCAGTAGTTTGTTGGATTATGTATTGGTAGATAAAAGACTGTTGAGTAGACGTCAGGATGTACATGTTTATAGAGGGGCCACAGATATATCAGATCACTTTCTAGTTGTAGCTACACTGAGAGTAAAAGGTAGATGGGATACAAGGAGAATAGAAGCATCAGGGAAGAGAGAGGTGAAGGTTTATAAACTAAAAGAGGAGGCAGTTAGGGTAAGATATAAACAGCTATTGGAGGATAGATGGGCTAATGAGAGCATAGGCAATGGGGTCGAAGAGGTATGGGGTAGGTTTAAAAATGTAGTGTTAGAGTGTTCAGCAGAAGTTTGTGGTTACAGGAAAGTGGGTGCGGGAGGGAAGAGGAGCAATTGGTGGAATGCAGTGAAACATATAAGTGAACAGTATTTAGATAAGGCTAAAGAGGTCTTTGTGGCATTTATGGATTTGGAAAAGGCGTATGACAGGGTGGATACCTGGAGTTTACCTGGAGAGAGTTCCGGGGGTCAACGCCCCCGCGGCCCGGTCTGAGACCAGGCCTCCTGGTGGATCAGAGCCTGATCAACCAGGCTGTTGCTGCTGGCTGCACGCAAACCAACATACGAGCTACAGCCCGGCTGATCCGGAACTGACTTTAGGTGCTTGTCCAGTGCCAGCTTGAAGACTGCCAGGGGTCTGTTGGTAATCCCCCTTATGTGTGCTGGGAGGCAGTTGAACAGTCTCGGGCCCCTGACACTTATTGTATGGTCTCTTAACGTGCTAGTGACACCCCTGCTTTTCACTGGGGGGATGGTGCATCGTCTGCCAAGTCTTTTGCTTTCGTAATGAGTGATTTTCGTGTGCAAGTTCGGTACTAGTCCCTCTAGGATTTTCCAGGTGTATATAATCATGTATCTCTCCCTCCTGCGTTCCAGGGAATACAGGTTTAGGAACCTCAAGCGCTCCCAATAATTGAGGTGTTTTATCTCCGTTATGCGCGCCGTGAAAGTTCTCTGTACATTTTCTAGGTCGGCAATTTCACCTGCCTTGAAAGGTGCTGTAAGTGTGCAGCAATATTCCAGCCTAGATAGAACAAGTGACCTGAAGAGTGTCATCATGGGCTTGGCCTCCCTAGTTTTGAAGGTTCTCATTATCCATCCTGTCATTTTTCTAGCAGATGCGATTGATACAATGTTATGGTCCTTGAAGGTGAGATCCTCCGACATGATCACTCCCAGGTCTTTGACGTTGGTGTTTCGCTCTATTTTGTGGCCAGAATTTGTTTTGTACTCTGATGACGATTTAATTTCCTCATGTTTACCATATCTGAGTAATTGAAATTTCTCATCGTTGAACTTCATATTGTTTTCTGCAGCCCACTGAAAGATTTGGTTGATGTCTGCCTGGAGCTTTGCAGTGTCTGCAATGGAAGACACTGTCATGCAGATTCGGGTGTCATCTGCAAAGGAAGACACGGTGCTGTGGCTGACATCCTTGTCTATGTCGGATATAAGGATGAGGAACAAGATGGGAGCGAGTACTGTGCCTTGTGGAACAGAGCTTTTCACCGTAGCTGCCTCGGACTTTACTCTGTTGACGACTACTCTCTGTGTTCTGTTAGTGAGGAAATTATAGATCCATCGACCGACTTTTCCTGTTATTCCTTTAGCACGCATTTTGTGCGCTATTACGCCATGGTCACACTTGTCGAAGGCTTTTGCAAAGTCTGTATATATTACATCTGCATTCTTTTTGTGTTCTAGTGCATTTAGGACCTTGTCGTAGTGGTCCAATAGTTGAGACAGACAGGAGCGACCTGTTCTAAACCCATGTTGCCCTGGGTTGTGTAACTGATGGGTTTCTAGATGCGTGGTGATCTTGCTTCTTAGGACCCTTTCAAAGATTTTTATGATATGGGATGTTAGTGCTATTGGTCTGTAGTTCTTTGCTGTTGCTTTACTGCCCCCTTTGTGGAGTGGGGCTATGTCTGTTGTTTTTAGTAACTGTGGGACGACCCCCGTGTCCATGCTCCCTCTCCATAGGATGGAAAAGGCTCTTGATAGGGGCTTCTTGCAGTTCTTGATGAACACAGAGTTCCATGAGTCTGGCCCTGGGGCAGAGTGCATGGGCATGTCATTTATCGCCTGTTCGAAGTCATTTGGCGTCAGGATAACATCGGATAGGCTTGTGTTAATCAAATTTTGTGGCTCTCTCATAAAAAATTCATTTTGATCTTCGACTCTCAGTCTGGTTAGCGGCTTGCTAAAAACTGAGTCATATTGGGACTTGAGTAGCTCACTCATTTCCTTGCTGTCATCTGTGTAGGACCCATCTTGTTTAAGTAGGGGCCCAATACTGGACGTTGTTCTCGATTTTGATTTGGCATAGGAGAAGAAATACTTTGGGTTTCTTTCGATTTCATTTATGGCTTTTAGTTCTTCCCGCGATTCCTGACTCCTAAAGGATTCTTTTAGCTTAAGTTCGATGCTTGCTATTTCTCTGACCAGTGTCTCCCTGCGCATTTCAGATATATTGACCTCTTTTAGCCGCTCTGTTATTCTTTTCCGTCGCCTGTAAAGGGAGCGCCTGTCTCTTTCTATTTTACATCTACTCCTCCTTTTTCTTAGAGGAATAAGCCTTGTGCATACATCGAGTGCCACCGAGTTAATCTGTTCTAGGCATAAGTTTGGGTCTGTGTTGCTTAGTATATCATCCCAGCTTATATCGGTTAGGACTTGGTTTACTTGGTCCCACTTTATGTTTTTGTTATTGAAGTTGAATTTGGTGAATGCTCCCTCGTGACTAGTCTCATTTTGTCGGTCTGGGGCTCCACGCATACATGTCTGAACCTCAATTATGTTGTGATCTGAGTATATTGTTTTTGATATGGTGACATTTCTTATCAGATCATCATTGTTAGTGAATATGAGGTCTAGTGTATTCTCCAGTCTAGTAGGCTCTATTATTTGCTGGTTTAAATTGAATTTTGTGCAGAGATTTAAAAGCTCGTGTGAGTGTGAGTTTTCATCAGAGCTGCCTCCTGGTGTTATTACTGCAACAATATTATTTGCTATATTCCTCCATTTTAGGTGCCTTAAGTTGAAATAGTTGAGATAGGGGGGCAATGTGGCAGATGTTGGAAGTGTATGGTGTAGGAGGTAGGTTACTGAAAGCAGTGAAGAGTTTTTACGAGGATAGTGAGGCTCAAGTTAGAGTATGTAGGAAAGAGGGAAATTATTTCCCAGTAAAAGTAGGCCTTAGACAAGGATGTGTGATGTCACCGTGGTTGTTTAATATACAGTGGACCCTCGCATAACGATGGCATCACATAGCGATTAATCCGCATACCGCTTGCTTTAATCGCAAAAATTTTGCCTCACATACCGCTTAAAAACCCGCTTACCGATTTTCGTCCGAGACGCGTCCAATGTGCGGCCTGAGCCACGCTCACATGTTCCGCCGGTGGCATTGTTTACCAGCCAGCCTCCGCGGTAACATCCAAGCATACAATCGGAATATTTCGTATTATTACAGTGTTTTCGGTGCTTTTTCTGGAAAATAAGTGACCATGGGCCCCAAGAAAGCTTCTAGTGCCAACCCTACAGCAATAAGGGTGAGAATTACTATTTATATTTGGGGTTGTAAGAGAAGTAAATGCGAAGGTCTTGGCAAGAGGCGTGGAGTTAAAAGATAAAGAATCACACTCAAAGTGGGAGTTGTCACAGCTGCTCTTTGCTGATGACACTGTGCTCTTGGGAGATTCTGAAGAGAAGTTGCAGAGATTGGTGGATGAATTTGGTAGGGTGTGCAAAAGAAGAAAAAGGTGAATACAGGAAAGAGTAAGGTTATGAGGATAAAAAGATTAGGTGATGAAAGATTGAATATCAGATTGGAGGGAGAGAGTATGGAGGAGGTGAATGTATTCAGATATTTGGGAGTGGACGTGTCAACGGATGGGTCTATGAAAGATGAGGTGAATCATAGAATTGATGAGGGGAAAAGAGTGAGTGGTGCACTTAGGAGTCTGTGGAGACAAAGAACTTTGTCCTTAGAGGCAAAGAGGGGAATGTATGAGAGTATAGTTTTACCAACGCTCTTATATGGGTGTGAAGCATGGGTGATGAATGTTGCAGCGAGGAGAAGGCTGGAGGCAGTGGAGATGTCATGTCTGAGGGCAATGTGTGGTGTGAATATAATGCAGAGAATTCGTAGTTTGGAAGTTAGGAGGAGGTGCGGGATTACCAAAACTGTTGTCCAGAGGGCTGAGGAAGGGTTGTTGAGGTGGTTCGGACATGTAGAGAGAATGGAGCAAAACAGAATGACTTCAAGAGTGTATCAGTCTGTAGTGGAAGGAAGGCGGGGTAGGGGTCGGCCTAGGAAAGGTTGGAGGGAGGGGGTAAAGGAGGTTTTGTGTGCGAGGGGCTTGGACTTCCAGCAGGCATGCGTGAGCGTGTTTGATAGGAGTGAATGGAGACAAATGGTTTTTAATACTTGACGTGCTGTTGGAGTGTGAGCAAAGTAACATTTATGAAGGGGTTCAGGGAAACCGGCAGGCCAGACTTGAGTCCTGGAGATGGGAAGTACAGTGCCTGCACTCTGAAGGAGGGGTGTTAATGTTGCAGTTTAAAAACTGTAGTGTAAAGCACCCTTCTGGCAAGATAGTGATGGAGTGAATGATGGTGAAAGTTTTTCTTTTTCGGGCCACCCTGCCTTGGTGGGAATCGGCCAGTGTGATAATAATAATAAAAAAAGTACATGTACAAGGTATACAGGCCTAGCTGGCATCATTGACATTCTACTATATAGAAAGCCCCTTGTTATGCTGAGCATTTCCTGCAAATTAGGGCCTTGGCCCAGGATGCGACCCACACCAGTCCACTAACTCCTAGTTACCCATCTTACTGTTGGGTGAACATAGACAACTGGTGTAAAGAAACACACCCAATGTTTCTACCCACACCCTCTTCAAGGGTGGCTCCTTGACGTGGTGAAGAGGCTTTTGGTCTGAGGAATTAAACCTGTTTGTCTCCTTCCTCAGACAGAACCTAATTATCCCCTAATCCCCCTTCCCTATCCCATTATCCCCATCTTCCTTTTTTTCTTTCCTCCTCCTCCCCGCCCCTCCCTTATTCCCTTCCTCTTTTTGGCCTTTGGGATTCTTCCCACAGGCAAGCTAGTTCCTAGGTAGGGGGAAGGGGGTACCAGGATCCATCTCATTCCATTGAGGTTCGTGGTGGTGGTGAAGTTTGCCGTGGAATCTGGATTGTCTGGGGATGTCCCGTTCCCTCTCCTGTCTCCCTAGGAGTGGCTTTGGGTGTCTTTCAGGCGACGGGTGTATCTCTGGAGGCCGCCTTTTGGATTCAAAACATCAGAGATCGTGCTACTGAAAGAAATATCCTAATTGGGGTTAATATACTCAGGCAAGTCCATTCAAACCGCTGCACAGAAACCCTTTAAATTTTCCTCAGCAGTGGTGAACACCCCTTCAGATGGATTGAAAAAACTGAACCCACCCTCAACATGAACCAGATACATGATCTATGTCAAGTAAGGCAAGTAAGGCTCCATGGAATATTACCCTATTCCAAACTACCATTCCTCTATTCCCCCCACAATATTTCTTAAATCACAACCAAAGCTTTGCCTTACCTAGAGTTTACCTGGAGAGGGTTGTGGGGGTCAATGCCCCCACAGCCCAGTCTGAGACCAGGCTTCATGGTGGATCAGGGTCTGATCACCAGGCTGTTACTGCTGGCTGCACACAAGCTGACATATGAACCACAGCCCAGTTGGTCAGGTACTGATTTTAGGTGCCTGTCCAGTGCCTTAAAGACAGCCAGGGGTCTATTGGTAATCCCCCTTATGTATGCTGGGAGACAATTGAACAATCTTGGACCCCAGACACTTATTGTGTTCTCTCAGTGTACTCGTGGTGCCCCTACTTTTCATCAGGAGAGTGTTGCATCTCCTGCCAAGTCTTTTGCTTTCATGTGGAGTGATTTTCTTGTGCAGATTTGGTACCAATCCCTCCAGGATCTTCCAAATGTGTACAGTGGAACCTCAAAAATTGAACGTATCACATATCGAACGTTTCAAAAATAGAACCATTTTTTTGGACAAGCTGTGTCCCTATTATTGAACGCGCCCCTATTTTTGGACCACTGGGTACGGGACCTGTCTGCCGCCCGCTCTGTCCACGTCCCCACGCAGGCGCCATGAGCAGTCTAGCTTTGTTTATTCTTGAGTGAACACTAACCTGCGCTGTCATTCACGCATTTTACGATTATTTCGTTGTGTTTAGTGCTTGTGGGACTGTGAAATAAGCTGCCATGGGCCCAAGAAACTTGCTAGTGGTACCCCTGTGGTAAAGAAAGTGAGAAACACCATAGATGTGAAGAAGGAAATAATACAGAAGTATGAGAGTGGTGTGAGACTTGTTGAGCTTGCCAGGATGTATGGGAAAAACAATTCGACCATCGGTTCTATCCTGTCAAAGAAAGAAATCAAGGAAGCTGATGTTGCAAAAGGTGTTAATATAGGGAGTGGATGAGGTGCCTTCTTCAAAGATTAAGGAGATTTGTGCCAAGTGGAATGATGTCCAAATGTTTGTGCAGAAGTACCACCCTGAGTAAGCTGAAACAAGCTATCTTTGCAACAAGTTCAGTGACAGAACCATGTCCCATTTTAGGGAAATGTTAAAGAGGCACCAGAAACAGAGGACTGTGGACAGTTATTTTGTGAGACAGGGGTCCAGTGACTCTCAAGGTGGTCCTAGTGGCATTAAAAGACAGAGAAGGGAAGAAACCCAGAGAGGGCTTTACCTGAAGTCCTCATGGAGGGGGATTCTTCCAAACACTAACTCCAACTCCCTCTCTCCTCCTCCCTATCTTCGGATGCCATCACCAATCTTCAATGAAGGTAAGTAAAAATTTTATTTTATATGTATTACTATACATAATTAAAAACTATAGTATTTGTTGTATGTGGAACTGTAATTAATCTCTATAAAATGTGTTTTTTGTGTGAATATTTTTGGGTTTCTGGAAAGGATTAATTGTATTTCCATTATTTCTTATGGGAAATATTGCTTTGAATTTCAGACTTTTCAAATTTAGAACTAGCTCCTGGAATGGATTAAGTTTGATTTTTGAGGTTCCACTGTATTATCATATATCTCTCGCCTGCATTTGAGGGAATACAGATCAAGGACCTTCAACCATACCCAGTAGTTTAGGTGCCTTATCACACTTATGTGTTCCATGAAAGTTCTTTATACACTCTCCAGGTCTGCAATGTTGCCAGCCTTGAAGGGGGCCATTTGTGTAGAGCAGTTTTCCAGCCTAGGGAGCACAAGTGATTTGAAGAGAATCATGGGCTTGGCATCCCTAGTTTTGAAGGTTCTCATTATCCATCCTATCATTTTCCTAGTGGAAGTGGTAGATACATTGTTGTGGTCTCTGAAGTTGAGATCCTCTGACATTATCACTCCCAGATACTTCACATTACTTTTCCACTCTATTGTATGGTTAGAACTTGTGGTATACCCTGACACATATTTAATTTCAAGTTTTCCATATCTGAGTAGTTGAAATTTCTCCTCATTGAGCTTCTTATTGTTTTGAGTGGCCATTTCGAAGATTTGGGTGATGTTCGCTTGGAGTCTCACAGTGTCTTTGATGGAGGTCACTGCCATGGTGATCCAGGTGTCATCCGCAATGGAGATGTAAGCTATGGCTTTCAGAGATGTAAGCTATGGCTTACAGAGATGTAAGCTATGTCTTACAGAGATGTAAGCTTTGGCTTACATCTCTGTCTATGTCAGAAATGAGAATGAGGAATAGAATGGGAGCAAGTACTGTTCCTTGTGGAACAGAACTTTTTACCATGACTGCCTGGGGCTTAACTCTGTTTACTATTACTCTTTGTGTTCTACATGTATTTGTCAGGAAGTTGTAGATCCATCTACCAACTTTTCCCATTATTCCTTGAAGCCAAACAGGATGCCTTAAGCTGTACTGATAACCTAGTCACACATGTATCTAAGGTTGACACTTTAATAGTAACTGATTCTCTGTCATCCATAAATGCTCTCAACTCATTAAATATCAATTGTGACATGCTTGTGTCAGAAGCCAGACACAGGTATGGTAGGATTGTGGACACTGGAGTCAGAGTGCACATTCTGTGGATTCCATCTCAGATTTTAGAGTCTGGTTTCAGAGCTCCTTGGGATTGAGGGTGATAATTAGTGGACCTAAGTGGGACATTGCTTCTTTGAAAGTTTTAGAAGTAAAGTTCGTCCCTTGGTCTGACTGAATTTCTCTTGGGATTCCCACTTGAGAAAAGAACTTTAATAAGGAATGAACAATCACCCGAGAAGTACAGTGGACCCTCGCATAACGCTATTAATCTGTTCCTGAGAGCTCAATGTTAGGCGAAATTATCGTTATGCGAATTAATTTTCCCCATAAGAAATAATGGAAACCAAATTAATCCATTCCTGACACCCAAAAGTATGAAAAAAACATTTTTTACCACATGAAATATTAATTTTAATATGCACAAACTGAAGAAGACATGCACAGTTACATGACACTTACCTTTATTGAAGATCTGGTGATGATTGATGGGATGGGAGGAGGGGAGAGTGTTGATGGTCTTAGTGTTTAGAAGGGGAATCCCCTTCCATTAGGACTTGAGGTGTCAAGTCCTTTTCCTGGGTTACTTCCCTTCTTTTAATGCCACTAGGACCAGCTTCACAGTCACTGGACTTCTGTCGCACAACATATCTGTCCATAGAGGTCAGTACCTCTCGTTCCTTCATGACTTTCCTAAAGTGATTCACAACACTGTCAGTGTACAGGTTGCCAACACGGCTTGCAACAGCTGTCTGAGGGTGATTTTCATCCATTAAAGGTTTGCACTTTAAGCCACATTGCACAGGTTTCCTTAATCTTTGAAGTAGGCAACTTCTTCAATTTCTCTCTCCCCTCCTCTGAAGCAGTTTCCTCAGGTCTGCCCTCTTGGTGTTGAAGATGATCTAGCAGCTCATCAGTGGTTCTTCATTGTCCTCCACCAACTCTTCCACATCCTCCCCACTAACCTCCAACCCCAAGGACTTCCCCAATGCCACAATTGATTCCTCAACTGGCATATGCCTCTCAGGGTTAGCCTCAAATCCTTCAAAATCCCTTTGGTCTACACATTCTGGCCACAGTTTCTTACAAGCAGAGCTCAAGGTCCTCTTAGTCACTCCCTCCCAAGCCTTACCTATAAGGTTTACTCGATTGAGGATATTAAAGTGATCTCTCCAAAACTCTCAGAGTCAACTGAGTTTCTGAGGTCACTACAAAGCACCTTTCAAACAGAGCTTTTGTGTACAGTATTTTGAAGTTTGCAATAACCTGCTGGACCATGGGCTGCAGGAGAGGAGTGGTATTAGGAGGCAAAAGCTTCACCTTAATGATAATGAAGCTCATGTCCCCATAAAGTCGCTCTGCCACGTCTGTAGGATGACCAGGGGCATTGTCTAACACCAGAAGGCACTTAAGTTCTAATTTCTTTTCAGTTAGGTAATTTTTCACATTGGGGGCAAATGCATGGTGTAACCAGTCATAGAAAAAGTCCCTAGTGACCCATGCCTTACTGTTTGCCCTCCAGAGCACACACAAATTAACCTTGAGGATATTCTTTTGCCTGAACGCTCTGGGAGTTTCAGAGTGATACACTAATAAAGGCTTCACTTTGCAATCACCACTAGCATTGGCACACATTAACAGAGTAAATCTGTCTTTCATAGGCTTATGTCCTGGGAGTGCCTTTTCCTCCTCAGTAGCATTGTAGAGTTCTGCTTTCATAGGCTTATGCAGTGCCTTTTTCCTCTTCCAAAACAGGCCTGTTTCATCACAATTAAGCACTTGTTCAGGTTTCAGTCCTTCACTGTCTATGTACTCCTTGAATTCCTGCACATATTTTTCAGCTGCTTTGTGGTCCGAACTGGCAGCCTCACCATGCCTTATCACACTATGTATGCCACTACGATTCTTAAATCTCTCAAACCAACCTTTGGCCTTAAATTTACTCATATCATCACTAGTTGCAGGCATTTTTCTAATTAAATCCTGATGCAACTTCCTAGCCTTTTCACTTATGATCGCTTGAGAGATGCTATCTCCTGCTATCTGTTTTTCGTTTATCCACACCAATAAGAGTCTCTCAACATCTAATATCACTTGCGATCTCTGTTTCGAAAACAGTTGCACCTTTGGCAAGAACAGCTTCCTTGATGGTTGATTGGGGTTTACTATACAACCTGGCCAGCTCGGAGACACGTACTCCACTTTCATACTTAGCAACGATCTCTTTCTTCATCTCTATAGTAATTCTCACCCTTATTCCTGTAGGGTTGGCACTAGAAGCTTTCTTGGGGCCCATGGTTACTTATTTTGCAGATGAAATCACCAAAAACACTGTAATATGAAATGTTCTGATTGTATGCTTGGATGTGATTGTGAAGGCTGGCTTGTAAACAATGCCACCGGCGGAACATGTGAGGCTGGCTCAGGCCACACATAGATGTGTCTCGGACGAGTAGCATTGAGCGAGTTTTTTAGCGCTATATGAGGCAAAATTTTAGTGATAAAATGTATCGCTATGCGGATTTAATGTTATGTAATGCCAACGTTATGCGAGGGTTCACTGTAATTTTCTTTACAGGGATAGCCTCTGCATATCTTGTACCAGTATCCATAATTGTAAATAAATAATGTTTTCCCTGACGGGTCTTTTTCAGGGGTCCTACACAATCAATAATTAGATGAGAGAAAGGTTCTCCTCATACATGAAGAGGAATTAAAGGGGCTGGGGAGAGTTTATGAGCGGGCTTACCTGCCTTCTGGCAAATATGACATTCTTTAACATATTTCCTCATCTTTTCCCCAATCTTAGGCCAATAAAAATGCTTTACTATTTTTCATAAAGTTTTCCTTGTCTCAAGATGTCCACCTAGAGGACTATTGTGACATACAAAGAGAACGTAACCTTCATTCGGCACATGTACACACTCTCATTTACAGGCTATCTCCCCCAACCAGCGAACCAGGTGACTGAGGGTTGACGATGGGGCCCCGTCGTTCAACCAGTACCTAGGTTCCAGCCAATAAGAAGATGGTTTTGGCAATTGCAGAGGTTATGTGGGTACCACTCTCCTGTCTGCACTTGTCATTCCCATTCTAGAGCTGGTTGAAGCATGGTCTGCTCTCTAGTGGCTTTTATTCTGCCTTGCTTACCATGGAGTGCACTAATACTTATCGCTGTACATAGTGTATATAGTGTACATACTTCTGTTCTAAATTGGTGAAGGTTAATGTCCCTGGAGTTTACCTGGAGAGAGTTCCGAAGGTCAACGCCCCCACGGCCCGGTCTGTGACCAGGCCTCCTGGTGGATCAGAGCCTGATCAACCAGGCTGATGCTGCTGGCTGTGCGCAAACCAACGTACGAGCCACAGCCCGGCTGGTCAGGAACCGACTTTAGGTGCTTGTCCAGTGCCAGCTTGAAGACTGCCAGGGATCTGTTGGTAATCCCCCTTACGTATGCTGGGAGGCAGTTGAACAGCCTCGAGCCCCTGACACTTATTGTATGGTCTCTTAACATGCTAGTGACATCCCTGCTTTTCATTGGGGGGATGTTGCATCATCTGCCAATTCTTTTGCTTTTGTAGTGAGTGATTTTCGTGTGCAAGTTCGGTACTAGTCCCTCTAGGATTTTCCAGGTGTATATAATCATGTATCTCTCCTGCCTGCATTCCAGGGAATACAGGTTCAGGAACCTCAAGCGCTCCCAGTAATTGAGGTGTTTTATCTCCGTTATGCGCACCGTGAAGGTTCTCTGTACATTTTCTAGGTCAGCAATTTCACCTGCCTTGAAAGGTGCTGTTAGTGTGCAGCAATATTCCAGCCTAGATAGAACAAGTGACCTGAAGAGTGTCATCATGGGCTTGGCATCCCTAGTTTTGAAGGTTCTCATTATCCATCCTGTCATTTTTCTAGCAGATGCAATTGATACAATGTTATGGTCCTTGAAGGTGAGATCCTCCGACATGATCACTCCCAGGTCTTTGACGTTGGTGTTTCGCTCTTATTTTGTGGCCAGAATTTGTTTTGTACTCTGATGAAGATTTAATTTCCTCGTGTTTACCATATCTGAGTAATTGAAATTTCTCATCGTTGAACTTCATATTGTTTTCTACAGCCCACTGAAAGATTTGGTTGATGTCCACCTGGAGCCTTGCAGTGTCTGCAATGGAAGACACTGTCATGCAGATTAGGGTGTCATCTGCAAAGGAAGACACGGTGCTGTGGCTGACATCCTTGTCTATGTCAGATATGAGGATGAGGAACAAGATGGGAGCGAGTACTGTGCCTTGTGGAACAGAACTTTTCACCATAGCTGCCTCGGACTTTACTCTGTTGACTACTACTCTCAGTGTTCTGTTAGTGAGGAAGTTATAGATTCATCGACCGACTTTTCCTGTTATTCCTTTAGCACGCATTTTGTGCGCTATTACTCTATGGTCTCACTTGTCGAAGGCTTTTGCAAAGTCTGTATATATTACATCTGCATTCTTTTTGTCTTCTAGTGCATCTAGGACCTTGTCGTAGTGATCCAATAGTTGAGACAGACAGGAGCAACCTGTTCTAAACCCATGTTGCCCTGGGTTGTGTAACTGATGGGTTTCTAGATGGGTGGTGATCTTGCTTCTTAGGATCCTTTCAAAGATTTTTATGATATGGGATGTTAGTGCTATCGGTCTGTAGTTCTTTGCTGTTGCTTTACTGTCCCCTTTGTGGAGTGGGGCTATGTCTGTTGTTTTTAGTAACTGTGGGACGACCCCCGTGTCCATGCTCCCTCTCCATAGGATGGTAAAAGCTCGTGATAGGGGCTTCTTGCAGTTCTTGATGAACACGGAGTTCCGTGAGTCTGGCCCTGGGGCAGAGTGCATGGGCATGTCATTTATCGCCCGTTCGAAGTCATTTGGCGTCAGGATAACATCAGATAGGCTTGTGTTAACCAAATTCTGCGGCTCTCTCATAAAAAATTGATTTTGATCTTCGACTCCCAGTCTGGTTAGCGGCTTGCTAAAAACTGAGTCATATTGGGACTTGAGTAGCTTACTCATTTCCTTGCTGTCATCTCTGTAGGACCCATCTTGTTTAAGTAGGGGCCCAATACTGGATGTTGTTCTCGACTTTGATTTGGCATAGGAGAAGAAATACTTTGGGTTTCTTTTGATTTCATTTATGGCTTTTAGTTCTTCCCGTGATTCCTGACTCCTATAAGATTCCTTTAGCTTAAGTTCGATGCTTGCTATTTCTCTGACCAGTGTCTCCCTCCGCATTTCAGATATATTGACCTCTTTTAGCTGCTCTGTCATTCTTTTCCGTCGCCTGTAAAAGGAGTGCCTGTCTCTTTCTATTTTACATCTACTCCTCTTTTTTCTTAGAGGAATAAGCCTTGTGCATACATCGAGTGCCACCAAGTTAATCTGTTCAAGGCATAAGTTGGGGTCTGTGTTGCTTAGTATATCTTCCCAGCTTATGTCGGTTAGGACTTGGTTTACTTGGTCCCACTTTATGTTTTTGTTATTGAAGTTGAATTTTGTGAATGCTCCCTGCACACTGACAGCTCCTACACTACCTTCCTTGACCTTAAATCCGCTTTCGATGTAGCCAACCGACATGTAATAATTAGTGAACTTGTCAGAATGGATGTTGGAGGATGGCTTCTCTGCTGGATTAAAGGCTACCTGTCCAACAGAAAATCGTCTGTGTTGTTCCAGGGCCATAGAAGTGTAACTAAAGACTTTGAATTAGGAACCCCACAGGGAGGTGTGCTCAGTCCCACACTGTTCAATATTCTAATTAATGCATTACTTAATGCTATGCCTAGTAAGCCCCATAATTATGTGATTAGTTTTGCTGATGATATAATGATTCACACCACCAGATTCTCCAACACCCAAAACATTCTTAATCATGTACTAGCCTCGTGTCAGGACCTGGGGTTGATAATCTCTACTGATAAAACAAAGATTCTCAATAGGCGTCCTCCTCGACAGAGAGGCACAGTTCGTCAGATCCAATTGCATGATGGGTCTCGTCTAGAATATGTAAGCAGATACAGGTATCTAGGTTTTGAGGTTCCACTACTTGGACCTGTTCTAACAAGACTTTGTCGCTAATACAAAGAACGACTAAGAGCACTTAGAGTTGTGGCAGGGCTTCACCCCAGGTATGGTGCTAATGTTAAAATTGTGAAAATGATGTATCTTGCTTATATTAGATCATTGGTTGATTATGCTGCGCCACTACTTGCTCTTGTGTCTGACTGGAAGCTTGGAGGGCTGGAAAAACTGCAGAACGAAGCAATGAGGATCATCCTAGGATGCCCTCGTACTGCCAAAATTTTAAATATGCAAAAAGAACTTGATATTCCAAGCATCAGAGATCGTGTTACTGAAAGAAATATCCTAATTGGGGTTAATATGCTCAGGCAAGCTCATTCAAACCCCTGCACAGAAGCCCTCCAAACTTTCCTCAGCACTGGTGAACACTCCTCCAGATGGATCGAAAAGACTGGAACCGACCTCCGCATGAATCAGATACATGATCTATGTCAAGTAAGGCAACAGCGGCACTTCTCCGCTCCATGGAATATTACCCCATTCCAAACTACCATTCCTCCATTTCCCCCCAAACTACTTCTTAAATCACAACCAAAACTTCGCCTTGAAGCCAAACATGAGGCCTTAAGCTGTATTGATAACTTAGTCACACAGCACACACTCTCGCAAATTATTTACGTTGATGGTTCTGTTCACCAATCCACTGGTGCAGCTGGTAGTGCTGCTGTTGTCGTACAGAGTGATGGCTCTCTTAAAGAAATTGGAGCACGCATCAATAATTGGGCCTCTTCCCTTCTGACAGAACTGTTTGCCATACTCCTTGCACTGAAATGCATCTATGTATCAAAGATTGACAGTTTAATTGTAACTGATTCTCTGTCATCCATAAATGCTCTCAACTCATTAAGCATAAATTGTGGCATGCTTGTGTCAGAAGCCAGACACAGGTATGGTAGGATTGTGGACAGTGGAGTCAGAGTGCACATGCTGTGGATCCCATCTCACATTGGTCTTCAGATGCATGATAGAACTGATAAATTGGCTAAGCTGTATGCTTTCAAAGAGGGAGTAGATTACAATCTTGGCTTGTCAGGTAGTAGTTTGAGAACAATAATACGAAAAGAACTTCAGCTGAATTTTATGGACTTAAGGCTCAGGGAGATTGACACCAGTGAGTCCATCTATCATCATTCTATCATGCAGGAGGAGCCACATGTCTATGGTGCATCCAACAAAATAAGCAGACTCTTGGATGTCACTACCGTCCGGCTCCGGCTGGGTTACAAGTATCTTTGGCAGGTTAAATCACCACCACCAGATGTAGACCAAACGAAATGTAAACTTTGCCAGATGGATTATTGTCACACCCTGCGTCATTATGTACTGGAGTGTGATAAAATTAATAAATTTAGAAACAACTCACTCAGAAATGTTCAAGAAATGGCTAAGTATTTTATCCACAGTGGTATATTAAAGACCATTCTGGAGAAATACCCTGACTTTGCTAGCTGTAAATAAAGCATTACCACATATGTGCATGTGTGTGTGTGTGTGTACTCACCTATTTGTACTCACCTATTTGTGGTTGCAGGGGTCGAGTCATAGCTCCTGGCCCTGCCTCTTCACTGATTGCTACTAGGTCCTCTCTCTCCCTGCTACATGAGCTTTATCATACCTCGCCTTAAAACTATGTATGGTTCCCGCCTCCACTACTTCACTTTCTAGACTATTCCACGACTTGACTACTCTATGACTGAAGAAATACTTCCTAACATCCCTTCGATTCATCTGAGTCTTCAACTTCCAATTGTGACCTCTTGTGTCTGTGTCCCATCTCTGGAACATCCTGTCTTTGTCCACCTTGTCTATTCTGTGCAGTATTTTATATGTTGTTATCATGTCTCCCCTGACCCTCCTGGCCTCCAGTGTCGTCAGGCCGATTTCCCTCAACCTTTCTTCGTAGGACAATCCCCGTAGCTCTGGGACTAGTCTTGTTGCAAACCTTTGCACTTTCTCTAATTTCTTGACGTGCTTGACTAGGTGTGGATTCCAAACTGGTGCTGCATACTCCAGTATGGGCCTGACGTAAATGGTATACAGGGTCTTGAACGACTCCTTAGTGAGGTATCGGAACGCTATCCGTAGGTTTGCCAGGCGCCCGTATGCTGCAGCAGTTATCTGATTTATGTGCGCCTCAGGAGATATTCTCGGTGTTATACTCACCCCCAGATCTTTTTCCTTGAGTGAGGTTTGCAGTCTTTGGCCATCTAAACTATATTGTGTCTGCGGTCTTCTTTGCCCTTCCCCAATCTTCATGACTTTGCATTTGGCAGGGTTAAACTCAAGGAGCCAGTTGCTGGACCAGGCTTGCAGCCTCTCCAGGTCTCTTTGTAGTCCTGCCTGATCCTCATCCGATTTGATTCTTCTCATTAACTTCACATCATCTGCAAACAAGGACACTTCTGAGTCTATCCCTTCCGTTATCTCGTTCACATATACCAAGAACAGCACAGGTCCTAGTACTGACCCCTGTGGAACCCCGCTTGTCACAAGCCCCCACTCTGACACCTCGTCACGTATCATGACTCGTTGTTGCCTCCCTGTCAGGTATTCTCTGATCCATTGCAGTGCCTTTCCTGTTATATGTGCCTGATCTTCTAGCTTTTTCAGTAACCTCTTGTGAGGAACTGTGTCGAAGGCCTTTTTGCAGTCCAAAAAAATGCAGTCGATCCACCCCTCTCTCTCTTGTCTTACTTCTGTCACCTTGTCATAAAACTCTAGTAGGTTTGTGACACAGGATTTTCCTTCCCTGAAACCATGCTGGTTGTCAATTATACACTTGTTTCTTTCCAGGTGCTCCACCACTCTCCTCCTGATGATCTCCATGACCTTGCATACTATACACGTTAGTGATACAGGTCTGTAGTTTAGTGCCTCATGTCTGTCTCCCTTTTTAAAAATTGGGACTACATTTGCCATCTTCCATACCTCAGGGAGTTGCCCAGTTTCAAATGATGTGTTGAAGATCTTTGTTAATGGCACACACAATATCTCTGCTCCCTCTTTAAGGACCCACAGAGAGATGTTGTCTGGTCCCACCGCCTTTGAGGTGTCAAGTTCGCATAGCAGCTTCTTCACTTCCTCCTTGGTTATATGTACCTCATCCAGCACTTGTTGGTGTACCCCCCTGTTCTGATTTCCTGGAGTCCTACTGGTTTCCACTGTAAATACTTCTTTAAATCTCGTGTTGAGCTCCTGACATACCTCTCGGTCGTTGCTTGTGAATTCCCCATCACCCTTCCTCAGTCTGATTACCTGGTCCTTGACTGTTGTTTTCCTCCTGATGTGGCTGTACAACAGCTTCGGGTCAGTCTTAACTTTCGATGCTATGTCATTTTCATATTGTCGCTGAGCCTCCCTTCTTATCTGTGCATATTCATTTCTGGCTCTTCGGCTAATCTCTTTATTTTCCTGAGTTCTCTGTCTTCTGTACCTTTTCCATTCTCTAGTACACCTAGTTTTTGCCTCCCTACACCTTTGGGTGAACCAAGGACTCGTTCTGTTCTTCCCATTATTTCTGTTTCCCTTGGGAACAAACCTCTCCTCTGCCTCCTTGCATTTTGTTGCCACATAGTCCATCATTTCTTGTACTGGTTTTCCTGTCAGTTCCCTCTCCCACTGAATGTTTTGAAGGAAGTTCCTCATGCCTGAGTAGTTCCCCCTTTTGTAGTTTGGTTTTTCCCATCCTATTCCTGCTACTCTCTCCACTTGGAGCTCAACTATGTAGTCGAAGCACAGAACCACATGATCACTAGCTCCCAGGGGCCTTTCATACAAGATATCCTCGATGTCTGAACTACTCAAGGTGAATACAAGGTCCAGTCTTGCTGGTTCACCTTCTCCTCTCTCTCTGGTAGTGTCTCTAACATGTTGATGCATGAGGTTTTCCAGTACTACATCCATCATCTTGGCTCTCCATGTTTCGGAACCCCCATGGGGCTCCAGGTTTTCCCAGTCAATCTCCTTGTGATTGAAATCACCCATAACTAGTAACTTTGCTCCCCCCACGTGTGCTCTCCTGGCCACCTCGGCTAGTGTGTCGACCATGGCTCTGTTGCTCTCATCGTATTCTTCTCTTGGTCTCCTGCAGTTCTGTGGTGGGTTGTACATTACTGCAATTATCACCTTATGTCCCTCATACTGGATTGTTCCTACTAAGTAGTCCCTTTCACCCGTGCCATCCATTCCTTCCATTTTCTCAAAACCCCACTGGCTTTTAATGAGCAGTGCAACTCCTCCTCCCCCTCTCCTCCCTCTGTCTTTCCTGAAGATTTGATATCCGGGTGGAAAGATTGAATCTGTTATTATTCTGGTGAGTTTTGTTTCTGTGAGTGCTATTATGTCTGGGGATGTCTCCTTGATTCTTTCGTGCCACTCCTCATACTTATTTGTTATTCCATCTGCATTTGTATACCATACCTTCAACTTCTTTTCTAAGACTGTGGTCTGGGAGGTGTATTGGGGTTGGGGAAGTGGGAGACCTGATAAGGAACTATGGGTGGTTGCTGTGGGGGTGGAGTTTGTAATGTAGTGGGTGGGGGCATTGGATATGGCATGGGTGTTTTGGTTTAGAGTGTTTGGCTGCACTGGGGTTGACCTGGTTGGGAGGCTTCTATAGGAAGCTGTGAGGGAGGTTGCATTTGATCTTCTTCCTTTGTCTGGGATCTCCTGTCTGTCTTCTCCATCCCCTCTCTTTCCTTTCGCCTTTGTACCATCTCTCTCAGTTTCCGCCTTTCGTCTTGTGTTCTGTCGCGGTCGAGATACACCTTCCTGTATACCGGCATGTCACTTAATCGTGCTTTTTCCTGCAGTATCCTGTTCCGAGTCGATTCTGCCTTGAAGGTCACTTTCACTGGCCGGGTTCTTTTTTTTACAAACCCCCCTATTCTCCGAAAATTTTCCAGCTGGGTCATGTCGTCTTCACTGATTACTTTCATGATGCTTTCAATTGCTTTTTTGCCCCTTGTTTTCTTGCTTCATATGTTTCCCCTTCAACTTCCTGTAGCCCATACACAAAGACTAACCTCACCCTTTCATTCTCCCACTGCATATCCCTGTGTATCCCCTCATTCAATTTGATTTCCTCCATTGCAGCTTTCCTTTCTTCAGTTTCACTAGCTACTGTACATGGGCTCAGTGGCCTGTCATTTTCCCTTCTCGGCTTTCCCTGGGCTCTGTTGTGGTCTTTTAGGGCCTCCACATATAGTTTAGCTCTTTCATTTATTACAGTCTCCACTGATAGAGCTTCTACATGCAGTTTTGCTCCTTTCCCTACAGTCCCCTTATTTGTGGCTGAGGTAGCGGTCTCTGTTGTCAATCCCATAATGTTCTTTAGTTCTTTAGGCTGTTTCAGATTTTCCAGTTCCTCTTCTTAACTCTGTATCCTGGCCTCTGCTGCTTTGACTTTCACCTCCCACTTCCTGCTTTCCATGTCTATCCTCTCTTCCATTCTCATGCTAAGTTCTTCTAGTTTCTTTTCCCATTCTTGTTCCCTTTTTGTGAGCTCTGCTGCCCAATCTTCCTTTGCAGTTTCCTCCTCCTGTCCCTTGGGTTTTCTTGTTGCTCTCTGGCAACCCATTTTTGTTTTATCCTGATTGCCTCAGAGTGGGAAACCTATGTAATTCTGTATGTTAGGTTAGTATTGTATATGTCAGAGTGTGGGGGGGGGAGGTAGAGGAGGAACTGTGGCTATATGGGAGAGTAGTGGGGAGGGGGAGTGGGAAGGAGAGTGAAGCAAGTGGGTAAGTGGGTGAGGGAGAGGTGGGGAGGGGGAGGGTGAAAGAGGGAGGGGAGGGATCAGGTGAAGGAGTGAGATGTCGGTGGGGGAGGGGGGAGTGTATGTGTGAGTCTGGCAATATGTGTGTGTGTGTTGTGTGTGTGTTGCATGTGTGTGTGTGTGGGGAGGGGTGAGGGGGTGGGGGGGTGCGTGGGTGGGTGTGGGTGGGTGTTGGGTGGGTGTGGGTGGGTGTATGTGGGTGTGTGTGGGTGTGTGGGTGTGTGTGGGTGTGTGTGTTTGTGTGTGTGTGTGTGTGTGGGTGTGTGTGTGGGGGTGTGTGGGTGGGTGTGTGGGTGGATGTGGGTGGGTGTGTGGGTGTTTGTGTGGGTGTGTGTGGGTGTGTGGGTGTGGGTGTGTGTGGGGGTGTGTGGGTGTGTGGGTGGGTGTGTGGTTGGGTGTGTGGTTGGGTGTGTCGGTGGGTGTGTGGTTGGGTGTGTGGTTGGGTGTGTGTGTGGGTGTGTGTGGGTGTGTGTGGGTGTGTGTGGGTGTGTGTGGGTGTGTGTGTGGGTGTGTGGGTGTGTGTGGGTGTGTGTGGGTGTGTGTGAGTGTGTGTGGGTGTGTGTGGGTGTGGGTGTGGGTGTGTGTGGGTGTGTGTGGGTGTGTGTGTGGGTGTGCGTGCGCACACTAGGCTACGCTACTCTTTTGAAGATTATAAAAAAAATTTTCACAATCAATTCCTTATTATATGCACTAATATATACTATATAATATTAATTGCATACACTTGTGTTTGTGTGTGTGTGTGTGTTTACTAGCTTGTCGTTCTTTGAAAAAGAGGGGGGGGTCACGTTAACACTATTTGTTATTGTTGTTGGTTCACCTGTACTCTCCCGGCCCAGATCTCCGCACACTAGGCTACTTTACTTTTTGAAGATTATAGGATTATTTTTTCTCACTCAATTCCTTATTATTATATACTAATGTTTATTATAACAATAATTACGGGTGCACACGTGCATTTGTATGTGCGTACTTGTTTACTAGCTTGTCCCTCAGAAAAACGGGGGGGGGTTCACTAGGCTACACAACTCTTCTGGAGTTTACCTGGCGATATTTAGATAATTTACTAACCACTATCTATCTCCTGGTACTGAAATAGGGAGAGAGAGATGGTATAGCATACAACCAGCAGGGCGAGACACTTGAGACTTTAGACACTAATCAAAATTAACCACAAATAGGCAAGTGATGTCGTCTGCACAACAATGGAGGTTCCTGCTGGTCGTCTATCAACTCCTTCAATTTTGTAACTCCTTCAGGAACTTTATCATGCATTCAAGTTTTTATTTTCTTTTTCTTTTAAGACTTGGTATTCCCTCTTTTTTCTTTAGTACAGTATTATGGTCATAACAAGTCTGATGATGTTAGCTACATTCACAACACCAGCAGCTGGGGATTGACTAATTTTTCTTACTTTCAGTATTTACTTAATCACTCTTTTATGACCTTATCACTACACTGCTGCTATAATCAACCAACATATGTATTTGTTAATATTTCAGATCACACCGTTAACCCAATTAACTGTTTGGATATTTTGTGTCAACACTGCGGCCAGTAGCCTGATCAGCTGACTGCTACCCTCCCTCACTCAAATTTCATTCAAATTTAAATTGTAAAATTCTTGATCCTATCACATTATTCGCACTCTTGAAAGCTATTACACTCTTGTAGGTATGTTCACTGATTCACTCACGTACGATGACCGCTAATATATATCTTAGGACAGCCACTAGAACGCTAAATCCTGGGAGCACTATTTAGCGATACTGCTTCACGTGTGTGTGTGTGCATGTGTGTGTATGAGTTTGTGTATGTGTGTGTGTGTGTGTGTGTGTGTGTGTGTGTGTGTGTGTGTGTGTGTGTGTGTGTGTGTGTTTATGTGTGTGTGTGTATGAATTTGTATGTGTGTGTGTGTGTGTGTGTGTGACTCAACAATCAACATTTGCACCAATAACTCACTACAGTTGTGACCGGGTGTGGAAGTGTGAATTGCTCATTACTCTAAAATTTGTTCATGATTGCAGCCATGTATGAACGTAAGTAACCATTCTTACAGTATTCATTACATTTGTAACTTGTGAGTTCATTACCTTTGTAACTTGTGAGTTCATTACCTTGTACCTAGTTCAGCCATCAAAACTTTGGAGCCCGGTCCCTGGACCCATTGTGTACCTCTGTAATCTATAAATACCTTTGTAACTTGTCATGATTGTGACTAGACCTACCTGGAGTTCATTACCTTTGTAAATTGTGAGTTCATTACCTTTGTAAATTGTGAATTCATTACCTCTGTAACTTGCTCAGCTATCAAAACTTTGAGGCCCAGTCCCTGGACCCATTATGTACCTCTGTAATCTTTTGACTACCGCCCACAGGATGGGTATGGGGTGCATAATAAACATAAACTAAACTCCCTCGTGACTAATCTCATTATGTCGGTCTGGGGCTCCGCGCATACATGTCTGAACCTCAATTATGTTGTGATCTGAGTATATTGTTTTTGATATGGTGACATTTATCAGATCATCATTGTTAGTGAAGATGAGGTCTAGTGTATTCTCCAGTCTAGTAGGCTCTATTATTTGCTGGTTTAAATTGAATTTTGTGCAGAGATTTAAAAGCTCGTTTGTGTGTGAGTTTTCATCAGAGCTGCCTCCTGGTGTTATTACTGCAACAATTTTATTTGCTATATTCCTCCATTTTAGGTACCTTAAGTTGAAATCCCCCAGGAGCAAGATGTTGGGTGCAGGAGCTGGAAGATTTTCCAGACAATGGTCAATTTTTAACATCTGTTCCTGGAATTGCTGGGATGTTGCATCCAGATGCTTGTAGACTACCACAATGACTAGGTTTTGGTTCTCGATCTTTACTGCTAAAACTTCCACTACATCATTTGAGGCATTAAGTAGTTCTGTGCAAACAAGTGACTCTGCAATGTACAGGCCAAGCCCCTCCCCCCCTTTTGCCTGTTCACTCTGTCACATCTGTATAGGTTGTAACCTGGGATCCATATTTCGTTGTCCAAGTGATCCTTTATGTGGGTCTCAGTGAAAGCCGCGAACATTGCCTTTGCCTCTGCAAGCAGTCCACGGATGAAAGGTATTTTGTTGTTTGTTGCTGGCTTTAGACCCTGTATATTTGCAAAGTAGAATGTTACCGGACTGGTGGTATTGTTGGTACTGGGGGGGATGTTTTTTCCAGCATTAGTATCTGTATCTGTTGGTTTGGAGTGGAGACCATTGACTGTGGTTCCAGTCCTGGAATGACTGGATTTGGTGTACGATTTCTGCCATTTCCTGCCAGTTTTTTTCCCTTCATGGCACTAAAAAACCTCTCCCTCTTGAGTGGCTGTGGCTACCCAGGTTTTCCCATGGCCTGGATGTTTTGTATCTTTTTGTCCCTTTTAGATGGTGTGCCTGGCAATTTAAGTTATAGCACAGCCTTTCCTGTACTAAGAGGTACACATTTCAGGGTGAAAAAGCTTACAGGAAGGGAGTTTGCATTTTCCTGTTGTCATATGGGCACGACATTTTCTAGGGTGGTCATAGCTGCACGTCCCGTCTGTTTTTCCAGATTTCCCATGTCTGCAGATACCAAGTGCATAGTATGTGCACAGGCTTGGTTTCCGTTTGCCTTGGGTTTCTGTGACTGTATTCCCTGTTGGTGCATGTTTACCTGTCTTATTCCTACCCTCCCTAGCACCAACAATGGAGCTTCCACCAGTTGTAAGTCAAAAGTTTTCTGCTGTGTTTATTTTGCTCCCTTTACACCCAGGATAACAGGCCATTTGAAATCCTGGGTTGTAATATGGGTATCCTGTCCGAGAGCTAGAGCTGGACTTAGAGAAATGGTTGAGCCTAGGGTGATACTGGTAGCAGGAACATTGCATAGCTTGCTGTCTGGCATTGCATTAGCTTTGCCAACGCTTTACAAACTTTGCGTGTCAGTTGCTTTGTTATGGTCAGCCTGGCTATAGTGTGATCATTTAACAGCTCGCTACTAGCTTGTTCGGTGTGAAGATTTTGTAGTCAGCTGTGCTATTGCGTATCCACCTTGTATGCGTATTCTGCAACTGTACTGTGCATAGCTAAGCGTGTTCTGCAAATAACGTATTACGTTGGGGTATTCTGCAATTGTACTGTGCATAGCAAATAACTTATACTTTGGGGTATGCCACCTAGACGAGTCAGACGTCTGGTGTCAGCATATACCTTGTTTAACCTACCTAAATTGTCCCTATAGCATTGTTGGCAAATTGCTCATTCCATTGGCATTGATTACGCACTCTCACAGCTTCACAACTGTGTTCACTGATAACTAACAAACTTTGAGAAGAAGAGATGGTACATCAGACTCCTCCCTCTACGGGAGCTAGGAACAAAACTCCTATGTTCTTGCAGGAGGAAGATGATACATCAATTGAGCAAAATCATCAATCTAGTGCAGCAGGGTTGTCTCAAGGTGAATCAGCAGCATTGGCATTTGAGCTGGCAAAAATCAGTCTTGAGCAGACTAGGGAACAGAGAGCATTTGCAAAAGAAGAATTTGATAGGGAAAAAGAAAGAAGGCAGTTTTTGCATCTTGTAAATGATTTTAGTTTACAGAAAGCAGTACAGCTTGTTCCCCACTACAATGAGGCCAAACCAGAATAATTTTTTGAAAGCTTCGAAAATCAGGCTCGACCCTTGAGGTGGCCGGAACAGCATTGGGCATCGTTGATTCTCACAGCATTGTGTGGTAAGGCACAGGACTTTACATCAGTGTTAAATGACACTGATTTTTCCGATTATAAAGTAGTGAAAACCACAGTGTTGGGAGCATATACTTGTATCCCAACTAAGTATTGGAAGCTTTTTAAGCTAGGCAGATGACACCTTGGTCAATCCCTGGTTGATTTTGTGCGACAGCAGACCAAAGCTTTTACCAGCTGGTATAAAGCAGGTGGTGTTGCTACCTTCGATGATCTTGTGCAGCTTATTCTGGTTGACAACCTGCTGGAGTCTGTGGGACCAGAGGTTCGAGTCTTTCTGCAGGATCGTGACTGCATTGGAGGCAGCCAGGTTGGCTGATACCTTTGAAACTAACTGCTCCTTGTCTGAGCAGTCCCGTCTCTCTTTTCAACAGCCTGGCATGAGCAAAGATCATCAACCTTGGAGGATGAAGTGCCAGCCGGAAGGAGAACGTCTACGTCAGCCAACTAAGTCACCTGGTGAGTCTCGCTTCTCAACTTGTGCTCCACCTGGTGAGAGACAAACCCCTCATCATGGTGCAACTCGACAACAGTATCCAGAGGGACACCAGCCAGAGCAACACCAGTTGCAACGTCAGGGAGTTAAAGGCAAACCTGTCGTCTGCTACATGTGTAACCAAGTAGGTCACATCCATCCCAACTGCCCCCAAAAACCCCAGCCAATTGGGAAAACCTCTAATATCCCTAGTAACATGTCCTTGAAAGAAGTAGAAAAAGGGATGACCCCTTACTACTGTCAGAGTCTTATTTCCCTTCAGGAAAACTCCAAAACAACTGAAGTCAAAACCTTTAGAGATACTGGAGCATATTGCTCACTTATAAAAGAGGGAATATTACCCCTTTCAAAGAACACCTCCTTAAATTTCTCTGTTTTGTTGGAAGCATTTGGAGGTCCTTAAATTTCTCTGTTTTGTTGGAAGCATTTGGAGGAGCTATATATTCTGTCCCTTTGCATAAAATTAATGTACAGTGCAAATATTACACTGGATACTTGACTGTGGGTGTATCCGAAGGATTCCCCATGAAAGATGCCATGTTATTACTGGGTAATAACATTACTACTGCTAGCGCGTGTCCTGAACCCATAATGATTAATTCTTCTCCGGTGTTGCCCATAACTCGGGCAACCTCCGAATGGTTGTCTGGCAAGAATGTTGACCTATTCTTGGATGACTCCGATCTCATAATAGCCAGTTTGTTTTACGAGGAAAACTGGCCACAGCCTCGTGAGCATATCATCAAGCCTAAAAGACTTAAAGGAAAATCCCAAATTATTGCAAGTTGGGTGGGTCCTGTGCCCCTCCCCCGGAATATTTTGGTGCATGGTTTACGTTTCCTAAACATCGAAGTGTACCTACCCCCTAAACGTAGGTGTTACAAATGCCAGCACTATGGCCATGTTGCAGTAGACTGTGGAATACTACATTCTTGGTGTGGTAAGTGTGCTGGGAAACATTCCACTAGATAATGCACAGTAGGCCTTGACAGCCAAAAATTTAAGTGTATTAACTGTAAAAAAGTTGTGGTTACAGTTTCCCACAAGGACTGCAGTCAGAACCCAAACAACCTTCGATATAAACCTGATAACAGTCCTTTAATGGTAACTGAGGATGAGGCCATCCAGTCTACCACAGCCAGATCTGAGACTGAACATCTGCAAAGTGTGCAAGAACCCCACCTCACTGCAAAGGATTCTGGTGATACCAGAATGCCATCACACACACCAGCTGTGGAGGAGCTAGCCATCCCTGCTAGCACATGTGGAACTACTGATCTGCCACTACAGATACCTATGGCTACACCTGAATATGGGGATGAGTTTGTCATTTCTCCCAATACACACAACTACAACAGTCAGACGGACACCACACAGGTAACCCCCCTGGAAATTGGAGATGAGTCAGATGCACAGGACCTACCTGCAATGAATGATGAAACAGAGAACACTAATGTAACCATGGTACCTGTTAAGGTGATAGGTGTTAAAGAAAGCACTAACCCAGAAGTGCCATCCTCTGAAGAGGCATTGGATTCGCCTGACCTTCCTCATATTATAACAAATTTCCAGAAAAAAATTGAGCATCTTGAACAGATCCTGACAAGTTTAATAAAGATATGTAATCAGGATGATGCTCTTGAGCATGGTGATGATGTCAAAAGTGCAGCAATCCCCGTTCAGTTTCCAGCAATTTGTGAGAAAGAAGCCCATGACTCTTGCCTTCAAAACTTGCCTTTTAACTGGCTGTCAAGATGCCGAAAAATGCTTAAAAATAAAGGTCCTGAAGATAAAGATGTACAAACTATGCTCTTTGCTCTTAAGTGTCTGCACACTGTAGTCAAAGCATAATAGTTCTACCATCTTATGAGCAAGAGATTGTAATAACTCACTACAATGGATACATTACAAATCTTTTCATGGAACATTGCTTCCATCAGGAAGCGGTTGCCTGACTTACATCATATTAGTGCAACCAAGAATATTGATGTCATCTGTTTGCAGGAATGTAGATTGAAAGATGGAGCACCTCCACCAAACTTGCCTGGATATGCAGCTTATAACCTAAGGTCAACCAACTGTTGTGTGATGTATGTCAGAAAGAACTTGCCACATTCACTCCTTTCCTTGCAGAGTCGAGTTAACATGCAGTATCATGGTGTCAAAGTATATGCAGGCGATTTTTCCATAAACATTTTTAATCTCTATGCCCCAGCGAACCAGCTTCGACCTGATGCTTTACCAGATCGCATCAATAGTGAACCTACCATCATTCTTGGAGATTTTAATGCCAGACATAAGAATATTGGTGGGTCTATAACAAACACCAATGGAACTAAACTAGTGAAATTGCTAAATGAGCATGATAATGTTCGAATTGTGGGCACTACTGAGCCTACTCACATATATGGTGGCATACTAGATCTGTGTCTTGGATTTAATACATCATATACGATGCATGACTCTGTCATAGTTGATGATCTTCTATCTGATCACTTCCCAAGACTAACAACTGTCAATCTTGATCACACCTCCAGCAATCAAGGAGCTAAATACAGAAGGAGGAAACTTATTCTCAAACCAGAACACAGAGACAACTTTATTAACCACTTGGATCAATGGTATAAGAATTACGAGCCCATTGGCACACAAAAATTTAATGATGATTTAATTACCACTATTGAGAGTGTTCTCACAGATCAAGTGGGCAGGAATAGGAAACAAAGACCCTCCACTGTAAATAACAATAAAAACCAATGTAAATACTATAATGATCTACAGCTATGCAATCTAACACATGCAGCTAGGAGGATTGGTAAAGCATACCGTGAATGTAGAACCCCAGACCTGCTCAGAACGTTCCAAGCTGCACTAACAAATGCAAGGAATAGAAAGGAAGAACTTAGGCAACAGGAATGGGAACAGTTTGTTAGTGGATTAAATAGGTCCACCCCTTTGAGTTTGGCGTGGAAAGGTATAAATAAAATAACCAGGAAAAAGACTGGCAATGTTGCTCATCCCTTTCCTCTTGAAAGAGCAAATGACCTCATAAATGACTGATCCAAAACATCCAGGCATGAAAACCTTCCATCTCACATTAGAAAAAAATTAAAGAGTACTTCTGAAGAAATGTTGAAACATTAATTTTATGAGCCAAAATATTGATGAGAGAGATTGCCTCTTTACCGAGTATGAATTAGATAATGCATTAACCAAAGGTCGATCAACTGCTCCTGGAGAGGATGTTATAACCTATGATATTCTCAGAACTCTAAGGCATGTGCCTGATAACCCTTTGTTGGCACTGTATAATCTCGGTTACATTGAGGGCATTCTTCCTACTTCCTGGACCAACAGTCTCATTGTGCCTATCCCTAATCTCCAACAGCCTGATACATTTAGGCCGATCTCCTTAACTAGTTGTCTTTGTAAAACTTTTGAAAGAATGATGCTTAACAGACTGTACTACAGAATCAGACACCAACTTTCCCCCTACCTCTATGGGTTCATGAAAGGTAAAAGTGTGCAGAACTGTATTTCCACCTTTCTCACTGCACACACCTCTACTAGTTTTACCACTTTTCTTGATCTAAAATCTGCATTTGATATTGCGAACAGAACCGTTATACTACATGAACTAGCCAAAATGAATATTGGTGGTAGCTTACTCTGCTGGATAATAGGATACCTGTCAAATAGAGTATCCTCTGTCCTTTACCAAGGTTTCAGAAGTGATTCTAAAGAAATGTCTTTAGGTACACCGCAGGGAGGAGTTCTTAGTCCCATGCTATTTAATATTCTGATTAATGCTCTCCTAAATGCTCTACCTGCCTCACCTAAACATATAGCTATAAGCTATGCTGATGATATCAGCACCTAAACATATAGCTATAAGCTATGCTGATGATATCATGATCCATACAACAGGGCATAAGAAGATGAATACCATTCTTTATGAAGTTCAAGCAATTTGTAATCGACTAGGCCTCATAATATCTTCCTCTAAAACAAAGATATTAACAAGCAAACGACATCCCCCACCCATCTATTTGCAGGGTGAAATCATTAGCTACGTTAAAACTTACAGATATCTTGGTGTACATGTACCCTTTAACAAATCCACTATACCACAACTAAACAAGAAATGCAAAGCTAGGCTAAATGCTCTCTAAAGCTGTTGCTGGCTACAATCTCAACTATGGTGCTAATGTGAGAATCGTGAGAATGATGTACATAGCCTATGTTAGGTCCTTAATTGATTATGCTGCTCCCATGTTGATATTAGCTAGAGAAAGTTCTCTCCGACCCTTGGAGTTAATGCAAAATGAAGCTCTCAGGATTATTCTTGGCTGTCCCAGATCTACAAAAGTTCTTAACATGAGGAAGGAGCTTGGTAGTTCTAGTATCAGTGATAGGATTGTTGAAATTAACACTGTACTCGGTATTAGAATGTTGAGAAACGAACCAGACACTGTCACAGTGAATCTTACCAAGTGTCTAGAGGTAAATACACACAAATCTAAATGGATTGTGAAAACGTGCAATTGCATTAAGTTTTATAACCTGCATGAACTGTATCACTGTAGGCAACAAGAGCATTTCACCGCTCCATGGAAGATGTGTTCATTTAATATCACATACCTATAAGTCCCTCCCAAGAAGCTCATTGCTAGTAATCCCTTCCTTAAATCTCTTGTTAGAGCAACTGCTCAAGAAGAAATTTCTCACCTAGCTGGTAGTAATAAGTTATCACAAGTTATATACACTGATGGATCTAAACAGGAGTCTTCTGGCAGGGCTTCATCTGCTCTTGTTGCCACCTCCCAAGTTAAGAACGATAATAAATTTGTTGAGTTAGGCATAAGAATTAACAACTGGGCGTCTACACTGCAAACTGAATTGTTTGCAATCCTAATGGCGCTAAAGCTAACCTATGACACTGAGCTTGACTCTATCATCATTACTGATTCTATGTCATCATTGAAGGCTCTTGACTCATATAATGACTCCAACAACATGCTCATTGGAGAAGCCAGGTATAGATACTCAAAAATTAGGGACAAAGGAATTAATGTACAATTGTTATGGATCCCATCACACATTGGATTACTCCTTCATGATAAAGTTGATATGTTAGCCAAGAAGAGTACCCAGAAGGAGAATGTAGAATATAACTTTGGTATAACTGTGTCTAGCATTAGGAATAATATTAGGAGAGAAGTAAATAATGAAAATGATTGTTATAGGAATGAAGTTAGAAGCCTGAGTAGATCTATAACCCACTATGATAACATGAACATAGATAAGTATGTTTATGGAGCAACTTGCAATGTGAACAGACTGACTGATGTTGTAGTGGCCAGGCTTAGGCTTGGTTACAAGTACTTCTGGCAGTTTGGGAGACACACAGATGATGATCAAACTAAATGTAAATTATGTGATCAGGCATATGGTCACTCTCTTGAACACTATGTGCTTAATTGTCCACTTATTGAGGAATACAGAGACAGACAGTATAATAACCTATGTGACATGTCAAGATATCTTATTAATGAAAATAAGATACCAGATATACTAAGCAAATTTCCTAAATTTTCTTGTAACAGATAAGTGTTCTATAGATATGTAGATATAAATCCATATGTATTCCTGTTAACCCTTTGGGGCCTAGTTCCTAGGCCTTTTGTGTATCCATATGCTCTCGCGCTACCGTCCACTGGATGGATATGGGGTGCACAATAAACTAGCCACTTCGGTGGCAAAATCTAAATCTAGGGACTGTCCTTCCGGGAGGAACAACGAAAGTACCCTTCTTTAAATTTTGCTTTTCAGGCAGCCATGGGTAAATCCTCTTTGGATCATTTGGTCAAGTATAAACTTAAAAACGACTATTTGATCTGCCCTGAGACTGGTAAGGAGATAGAGGGCCAACAATTGTCTGACAGGTTAGTGGTTCCAACAAAGTTTAGACCTCAAATATTGAATATAGCTCATAATGCTTCATTAGGAGGTCACTTAGGAATTACTAAAACATTATATAGAATTACAAAAGAATTTTATTGGCCAAAATTAAAGCAGGATGCGAAGAATCATATCCGGTGTTGCCAAGAATGTCAGCAAGTAGGGAAACCTGGACATTCCATTAAACCTGCACCTCTTCAACCTATACCTGCTGATAGAGAACCTTTTGCAGATTTAATTATAGATTGTGTAGGTCCACTACCTAGATCGAAGTCGGGAAATCAATATTTATTTACCATTATGGATAGAGTACCTCTTCAAGGGGGGCTCCTTGGCGTGGTGAAGAGGCTCTTGGTCTGAGGAATTAGACCTATCGGTCTTCTTCCTCAGACCGAACCTAATTACCCCCCAATCTCCCCTCCCCTATCCCATCCTCCCCATCCTCCCCTTTTTCCTTTCCTCCTCCTCCTCCCCACTCCTCCCTTTTGCCCTTCCTCTTTTTGTCCTTTGGGATTTCTCCCACAGGCGCGCTAGTTCCTAGGTAGGGGAAAGGACACCGGGGTCCATCCCATTCCGTTGAGGTTTCTTGGCAGTGGCGTAGTTTGCCGTGGAATCTGGATTGCCTAGGGATGTCCCGATCCATCTCCGGTATCCCGGAGTAGCTTTGGGTGTCTTTTGGGCGACGGGTGTATCTCTGGAAGCCACCTTTCGGATTCCGGGGGTGGTGGCTGAAGGAGGTATGCTTTGTGGCGGATATCCGGCCGCCCTCTCTTTTGTCCACCGAGGTAGCTCGGCAGATGTGAGGTTGCTATCCCAGATTGCTGGTTTACTGGCATGAAGGGTAGGGTATGGCACGGGTTCCATGCTGCATCTGCGCTACTAGCGGTGTCGAGTCCTCTTGGGCGCGGAGGGAGATTTCTGGCCCTTTCATTCCTCCTAGGAACTATCCCTCCCCGGTCCCCCCTTTTTTTTTCTTTTTTTTATTTTTATTTTCTTTTCTTCTTTCTTTTTTTTTTCTTAAAAACAAAAAGAAAGAAGTAACCTAACCATGGCAGCCCTAGTCCATGAACCTGGTACCCCCGGGCCCCTTCTTGATACCGCACCCCGTTCTGACCCCGCCTCGTCTTTGGACCACTCTTCAGACATTCCTCATGCCTCTGTACCTATTGCCGGTGCTGTTTCCTCACCCGCTTCAGGTACTGAGGCCTCGACTGACTCCTTCGATTTATCAGACCTTCGCTCTCCTCTGACTATGCTTCCGGCCTCTCCCTCTATGGTGCGGCAATTTTCAAATCGCTGACCCGTTCCACGTCGGACCAACTCTGGTCCCACGCCTAAACGTCAACGACAATTACCTGCTGATGATACTTCTCCACCTTCACCTTCTCGTTCTTCTCAGAAACGATCGACACGTCCTTCACTACCTTTCCACGCTCAGTTTCAGACTGAACAGTGGACTAAATTCTTCACTTTACGACCAACTTCCTCTACTGCCTATCTTTCTGACCATAGTATTGGCAAGGCACTCCTACGCCATGTTGGTAAAGATATTTCTTTTCATGCTCTTAAGAGCGGTACGTGCATCATTACCGTACAGAATGCTACCCAGGCTCGTGAGCTCTCTCGTCTTTCCCATATAGATACTGTTCCTGTCACCCTTGAAAAACATCATTCCCTCAATTCTTGTAGTGGTACCGTTATTCTGCCCCATACCATAGTTCAACAAAATTTCCAGACATGTGGCACCGACATTCTAGAATAGCTGGAACTCCAAGATCTCCCAATCCTCAAGGTAGACACTTACGTTCTTCCTGCCCGTGGGCGGAGACGATACCCTAGCAATGTGGCTCGTTTAACTTTTGACAGCCGAGAACTCCCATCCTCAGTTTATATAGCAGGACATCGGTTACAAGTTCGAAAGGTGATCCCTACACCACAACAGTGTAGAAATTGCTGGCGATTTGGCCATCCAGCGAAATATTGCAGATCTATCGCCGAATGCCCAGTCTGTGGTGCCGATGACCATTCTAATACGTCTTGCAATCGATCTCCCTCTTGCCTTAACTGTCATGAGGCTCACCCTTCGTACTCTCGCCGTTGTCAGGTCTATTTAAACGAGCGGGAAATCCGTTACCTCAAAGAGACAGAAGGTCTCCCTTATGCCATGGCAGTTTCTCATCTCCGCCTCCAAGGGAGACTCCCACGTGTTTCTTATTCCCGTGTTTCAAAACGTCCCCCCACTTCTGGTATCCCATCTTCTATACCCACCTCTGTGGTTACCTCTCCCATAATCACTCCTGTATCTAATCCTTTTGCTGTCCTCGGCTCAGACGTCCCTACTTCAACGCCTCAGTCTAATCTCGCTTCTTCGAGTTCTCTCTTACAAGCCTCAGTATCGACGAGACCTCGTACGACACCTCTTCCCAATCGTCCCTCTACTTCTCAAAAGTCAAAAAAAGGTCCGGTAACACCTCCTACCCATCTTCCACCTCCTCATTTTACCCTCCCTGTCTCTGTCCCTAGTTCTTCCCCTCTCACTGGCTCAGTTACAAGTGCAGAGGTTCACCCTCCTCCTCGTAATGTACCTTCCTCCCCTGTTCCCTCCCAAGTTTCTTCCTCTTCTGCCACCTCCCAGGTTCCTGTCTCTTCTGTCCCCTGTCACGCTTCTCCAGTTCCCTCCACCCTTTCGCCCCCCCCTACCTTGGTACAGTCCAATACAGTTCCAATCTTTACTCATCCTCCCCCTACCATTCCCAATATTGTCTCCCATACGACATCTCTGAATTCCGAAACACTTGAAGCAATCTCTGAATATATTGCAGAGACCAAACCATCAATGGACACTGATCCACCTTCCGCTCTTTCTCTCTCCTCTGCTCCATCTGCGCAACTCCTTTCTTCACAGCGCACCGTTCCTTCGCTGCTTGAACATTTTCCACTGCCTCCGCATGTGGACTTTTCTAACCCTTCTAGTCCGTAGGAACCCTTACCTGCGGATTTCAAGTATCTTTATCATTGCCAATCATGGCCTTTTTACAGTGGAATATACGCGGCCTCAGGGGTAATCGGGGTGAGCTTCAGATGTTACTCTCCCAGTTTGCCCCTGTTGGTGTTTGCTTACAGGAACCAAAATTACACTCTGCTGTTATTTCTCACATCTCAGGCTATAATTTATTGTATTCTTCAGATCCTTTTCCTGATGGGACCTTTAATGAAAGTGCCCTTCTTCTCCGCACTGATATTCCGTACCATCAGCTATTTGTTCATACTTCGCTGCATTACACAGCAGCCCGTATCCACTTACATAGGTGGTATACGCTCTGTTCTTTATATCTCTCTCCTTCTCGGGCATTATCTATTCCGGATTTTGCCTTCCTTGTTTCGTCATTACCGCCACCGATTCTGTTACTTGGTGATTTTAATGCCCACCATTTCCTCTGGGGAGGGTCTCACTGTGATTCCCGAGGAATTCAGTTAGAGGCTTTTCTTGCCACCCACCCCCTCCATGTTTTAAATACAGGTACTCACACCCATTTTGATCCTCGGACTCATACTCTCTCTTGCATCGATCTCTCAGTTTGCTCTTCCTCCGCCGCATTAGACTTTACTTGGTCTGTTCTCCCGGACTTACATGACAGTGATCATTTCCCAATCATTCTTACTTCCCCTTCATATTCGCCACCTCTTCGCACCCCACGCTGGCAATTTAATCGGGCAAATTGGAACCTTTACTCACACCTGACTGTTTTTAAAGAGGTTCCTTCTTCGTCCTCCGTCGATGAGCTTTTACACCTCTTCTCGTCCTCCGTTTTCACCGCAGCTTCTCATTCTATACCCCAAACTTCGGGCAGGCATTCTCAGAAATGCGTGCCTTGGTGGTCTCCTGCTTGTGCTCGTGCAGTACGTTTGAAACGCGCTGCATGGGGCAGGTACCGGTACAATAGAACCACAGAGCGACTCCTTGATTTTAAACAGAAGCGTGCAATCGCTCGCCGTGTCATCCGTGATGCTAAACGCACTTGCTGGCGAGATTATGTCTCCACCATCACCTCTGCTTCCTCTATGAGTGCAGTCTGGAAAAAAGTACGAAAACTGAGTGGTAAATATTCTCCTGACCCGGCTCCTGTTCTGCGGGTTGCCGGTGTTGATATAGCAAACCCACTAGATGTTGCCAATGAAATTGGCAATTATCTGGTCCGTATTTCTCAGGGACTCCATCTATGCCCCTCATTTCTTTCCTCAAAGTCTGCCAGAGAGTTAGCACCCTTGGACTTTTCTTCTCTCAGAGAAGAACAGTATAATGTGCCTTTTACACTTCAAGAACTGGAGGCAACACTCTCAGCTTGTCGATCATCGGCAGCTGGGCCCGACGACATTCATATTCGTATGCTACAACATTTACATCAGTCAGCCCTTGCAGTCCTATTACGCCTTTACAATCTTATTTGGTCACAAGGAGTTCTTCCACAGCTGTGGAAATCCGCCATTGTTCTCCCTTTCCGCAAACCAGGCACTACGGGACAAGAAACCTCCCACTATCGTCCCATTGCTCTTACCAGTGCAGTTTGCAAAGTAATGGAACGTCTAGTAAATAGACGTTTAGTGTGGTATTTAGAGACACACAACAATCTCTCCACTCGTCAATATGGCTTTCGTAAGGGACGTTCTACCATAGACCCCTTACTGCGCTTGGATACGTATGTTCGTAATGCCTTTGCGAATAACCACTCAGTTATTGCCATATTTTTTGACCTTGAGAAGGCATATGACACAACTTGGAGGTATAATATTTTAGCCCAAGCCCACTCCTTAGGCCTTCGAGGCAATCTACCATCCTTCCTTAAGAACTTTTTAACTGACAGGCATTTCCGTGTTCGGGTTAATAATGTGCTCTCCCCGGACTTTATCCAAGCTGAAGGTGTCCCCCAGGGATGTGTTCTGAGCACAACACTTTTTCTCCTTGCTATTAATGATTTGGCCTCTAGTCTTCCATCAAATATTTGGTCATCACTCTATGTTGATGACTTCGCTATTGCCTGTGCAGGCACTGACTGTCACCTCCTTACAGTTTCTCTCCAGCATGCAGTCGACCGTGTTTCCAATTGGGCCACCACACATGGGTTTAAATTTTCCAGCACTAAAACCCACCAAATCACTTTCACTAGACGCTCTGTCATCTCCGATCATCCTTTGTACCTCTATGGCTCACGTATCCCTGAACGTGATACAGTCAAGTTTCTGGGCCTCCTCTTTGATCGTAGGTTATCCTGGAAACCTCACATTACCTCTCTGAAGGCAACTTGTCACAGCCGGCTGAACCTTCTTAAAACCCTTGCTCATCTTTCCTGGGGAGCTGATCGTCGAACCCTCCTTCACCTACATTCCACCCTTATTTTATCGAAACTTGATTATGGTGACCAGATCTATTCAGCGGCATCTCCTGCTACTCTCTCTAGCCTTAACCCCATTCATCACCAAGGATTACGTTTATGCCTTGGTGCTTTTCGCTCTTCCCCTGTCGAAAGCCTCTATGCAGAAGCGAACGTTCCATCCTTATCCGATCGCCGTGATACCCATTGCCTGCGCTACTATGTACGCTCTCATGATCTCCGCAATCCTTCCATTTATAGAATGGTCACTGATATTAGTAGACATTCTTTATTTGTTCGCCGCCCTTGCTTACTCCGTCCCTTCTCTCTTCGCCTTCATTCGCTCTTGTCTTCTCTTCAACTACCACCTTTCTATGTACATGTAGCATCTCACTTTTCCCTACCCCCCTGGGAAGTTCCAGCTGTTCGAGTCTGTTCTTTCTCCCTCCCTTGCTCGAAAGCCCAACTGTCTACGGTCGCTTCCCGCTCTCTTTTTCTTGACCACTTTCACTCTCATTCTCATGCCATTGCTGTGTACACAGATGGCTCTAAGTCTTCTGACGGCGTAGGATTCGCAGCAGTGTTTCCGGACAGCGTCGTACAAGGGCATTTACTATCTTCAGCTAGTATTTTTACTGCTGAATTATATGCCATCCTTACAGCACTTATCCGTATTGCATCTATGCCTGTGTCATCATTTGTGGTTGTCTCAGACTCCCTTAGTGCTTTACAGGCTATACAAAAATTTGATACACCTCACCCCTTGGTCCTCCGTATCCAACTTTGGCTACGCCGCATCTTTAGTAAGCATAAAGATATTGTTTTTTGTTGGGTCCCTGGTCATGTTGACGGACAGGGCAATGAACAGGCAGACACTGCTGCGCGGTCAGCAGTACATGACCTACCAGTTTCTTATAGAGGTATTCCATGTACGGACTATTTTGCTGTAATATCTTCCCACCTTCACACCCGTTGGCAACAACGTTGGTCTACTATGCTCGGCAACAAACTTCAGTCTATTAAACCGAGTATAGGTTACTGGCCGTCTTCTTATCACCAGTGTCGAGGTTGGGAGACTACTCTCTCCCGTCTTCGCATTGGCCATACTCGTCTTACTCATGGATATCTCATGGAGAGGCGTCTTGCTCCTCTCTGTGAGAATTGCCAAGCTCCATTATCAGTCAGCCACATTCTGTTGGACTGCCCACTTTATCAACGAGCACGCAGAATTTACCTCTGTCGTCGTCTTCGCCCCGCTGCTCTCTCTTTACCTTCCCTTCTCGCTGATGGACCCACCTTTCATCCGGACTCTCTCATTGACTTTTTGACAACGACTGACTTACTTCACAAATTCTGATACTTTCAACCCTTTCTACTTGAATCTCTTGCTACCCTCTACCCCCGTACTATCCCCTGCCCCGCTGTTTTCTGTAACCTGCTGATCATCCCCCCTCCCTTCTGCCATCCAATTCCCTTGCTTCCTTCCCTACCCTGCAGCGCTGTATAGCCCTTGTGGCTTAGCGCTTCTTTTTGATTATAATAATAATAATATGGATAGAGTAACTAGATACCCTGAAGCAATTCCCATGTGCAGTATTAATACTAAAGCTATTCTTGAAGCTTTAACTAGATTTATTTCTTGTTTTGGCATTCCTAAAACTATTCAAAGTGATCAAGGTACTAACATCAATGCCAAAGCATTTAGGGAAGCATTAACTAGGTTAGGGATAATCCACAACTTATCCACTGCCTATCATAGTCCCAAGGCGCCTTGGAAAGATTCCATCATACGTTAAAATCCATGATGAGAACTTTTTGCATGCATTTTCCTACAGACTGGAATGAATCACTACCTTTGTTGCTGTTCTCATTGCGAGAAACAGTGCAAGAGTCTACTGGGTATAGTCCGTTTGAGCTGATCTTTGGGCACAATATACTGGGAGACCTGATCGAAGTGTATAAGTGGAAGATAGGTATTAATAAAGGGGATATTAATAAGGTCTTGAGGATGTCTCTCCAAGAGAGAACGCGCAGTAATGGATTTAAACTAGATAAGTTTAGATTTAGAAAGGACATAGGAAAGTATTGGTTTGGAAATAGGGTAGTTGATGAGTGGAACAGTCTACCTAGTTGGGTTATTGAGGCTGGGACTTTGGGTAGTTTCAAATCTAGGTTGGATAAGTACATGAGTGGGAGGGGATGGATTTGAGTGGAACTTTCACATCAGAGCTTATTTCTTGGGTGGCATTGAAAATTGGGTTGAGCAAATGTTTTGTTAGTGGGATGAATTGTAAAGGACCTGCCTAGTATGGGCCAGCAGGCCTCCTGCAGTGTTCCTCCTTTCTTATGTTCTTATGTTATACGAGGTCCTCTTCGGGTGCTCAAAGAAGGATGGATGGGAGAAGACGTTAGCTCAACACTCTACAACCCGTCTTCAAGGTTGCAGGTGGCACATCAGTTAGCCAAGGCTAACCTAAAGGCAGCTCAAAATAAGATGAAACAGAGGTATGACAGAAATGCACAATTCCACTCCTTCCATCCAGGAGACAAGGTGTTGGTACAGGAACCTATACCTGGCCACACCTTGAAAGCTAGATTTACGGTACCTATGCAGATTGTAAGTAGATTATCTGATGTAAATTATGTGGTAGCTCCTATTGATAAGACCTCAAAAACTAAAACTTACCACATTAATCAATTAAAATCTTTTCATACACCAGATAAAGTCCCAGTAATGACTCTGTCCTCTTCCTCTGAGGACGACTCTGACTCTTTGCACTCTATTTCTGAAGTTAATGTTAAAATTCCAAACTCTGTCCTCCTCAAGGACCCTAGCCCTTTAATGGTGGGGCTATCTGAAACTCAAGCAACAAGTTTAACTGCGCTTCTACAATCATACCCTGAGATTTTTTCGGATGTGCCGAAAAAATGTACGTTAGGTTATCATGATGTAGATGTGGGAAACTCTATACCTATTAAACTCTCCCTCTACAGAGCTAATCCTGAAAAGCATAGGCTACTTCATAGAATTTCTGTTAGAGCATGGGTTAGTGGAGGAGTCATCTAGTCCATGGGATTCACCGTGCATCCTTGTTAAAAAAGCTGATGGAGGGTTTCGTATGTGTACAGTCCACCGTGAGGTGAATAAGTTCACAATCACAGATGCTTACCCTCTTCCTCGTCTGGATGACGTAATCGACTTTGTGGGTAAGGCTACTTTTGTGTCCAAGTTAGATCTCCTTTAAGGTTACTATCAGGTACCTTTGATGGATAAGGCGAAGGAAATCTCTGCCTTCGTAATTCTAGGAGGTCATTATCAATATACAGTTACCTCCACTGGAATGAAAAACTCCCCCTCTTCATTCCAGAAACTTATCCATCAGGCTGTTAAAGTAATTGAAGGCACTGCAGCATACCTGGATGATGTGGCGTCTGATACTTGGGATCAACACATATTTAGACTTAATGCTCTTTTTGAGACCTTTTGGAATTCACATTTAACTGTTAATTTATCTAAGTCTTCCTTTGGCCAGGCAACTGTCACTTTTCTAGGCCATGAACTAGGTAGTGGTAAAATTGCTCCTAAACTTGCTAAAGTTATTGCCATTAAAGATTGCCCAGTTCCACATGATAGGAAATCTCTTCAACGTTTCCTAGGCAGGCATGATAGGATTTTACAGAAGATTCTGTAAGAATTTTTAAGACATTGTAGCCTTTCTTACCTCTCTTACGAGTCACAAAGTTCCCTTTAATTGGACCCCAGAATGTCAAAGTGCTTTTGATAAAGCAAAAGGATTATTGTGTACTGCACCCATTCTTTTATCTCCAGATTTCTCCAAACCTTTCTCATTACAGGTTGATGCTTGTGAGTCTGGGGTTGGGGAAGTACTATTGCAAAATGGGGACCAGGAGTTGCAGCCTGTAGCCTACTTCTCAGCCAAGTTCCAAGTACATCAGAGGGCTTACTCTACCATTGAAAAAGAAGCCCTTGTGCTGGTACTGACTTTGGAGCACTTTGATTTATATGTGGGACAAACTTCGCAGGTGATCACTGACTACAGTGACCACAATCCTCTAGTATATCTCCAAACCATGAAGAACCACAACACAAGGCTCATGAGATGGACATTGAGACTGCAACCCTCTTTTTTGAAAATTGTATGTGGGCTACCGTCCGCCTGTGTCTTGGACCTAAGCTAGCCCGACTGTCTGCTGTCTCGCTCTGAGTTTAGGGTTTGGCTTTTTGTCACGAGAAAAGCTGAGCTCTATCTAAGAGTTGGATGGTTGAGAGGAAATGCGATCCCATTATTTTGTGCCATGGCGGCACGGTTACCACTGGGAGGTGGCAGCCAAATCCTGAGCCATCTCGGGGTGGGGGTGTGGCATGCAAAGAGTACATAACCTTTATTCGGCGCATGTACACACCCTTATTTACAGGCTATCTCCCCCAACCAGCAAACCAGGTGACTGAGGGTTGATGATGGGGCCCCGTCGTTCAACCAGTACCTAGGCTCCAGCCAATAAGATGGTTTTGGCAATCGCAGAGGTTATGTGGGTACCACTCTCCTGTCTGCCTTTGTCATTCCCATTCTAGAGCTGGTTGAAGCACGGTCTGCTCTCTACTGGCTTCTGTTCTGCCTTGCTTACTGTGGAGTGCACTAATACCTATCGCTGTACATAGTGTATACAGTGTACATACTTCTGTTCTAAATTGGTGAAGGATAATATAAGTCAAAAGTTTTCTGCTGTGTTTATTTTACTCCCTTTACACCCAGTATAACAGGCCATTTGAAATCCTGGGTTGTAATAACTATTATGAGAAAACTCAAGTGGTATCTCTGAAAAAAGTTGGCAATACTACTAAACTCATGTCCTTGGAACCATTACTTGTCTCCTTTTTCATAAGGATGCCATCCTTGTAATAACAGTTTTCAAATAGTTTGGCCTGTTCCTCAGAAACTGCTATACTCCTACAATGATTCAAGTCTTGATCTAAATTGGAACACTCAGGGTTAATCATGCCTTGACTAGGTTTAAAGGTTCCAGTTTGGATTGCATTACTAAACAGTAAATCCAATCCCAGGTCTTTATTTTCAGATGGTTCTTCAAAATCTGTGGAGCGAGACATAGGATGAGTAATGATGTTTAAGGGAAATAATGCTGGACCTTCGGTTGATGCTTCTAAAGCGTAGTGGGTCTCAAGATTGTTGTTTATCACCATCAGTTCTTTACAAATTCCTTGGTGGTATACATCATTTCTGATCAAGAGTCCAACACCTTGAATGGGGAATTCTTTACTAGATAAGCCAACAGTTATCCAACCCACATAGTTGGGAATTTCCAAAAACACTCTTTGCAATGGTACTTTAATTAAGGTGCCACCATAAGCCTCTAGTAAGACTTCTATCTTGGTGTCTGATTGATCATCAAGGGGTAATACATCTGTCCTCAATAAAAACAAATAACTCCATGTGTCTCGAAACGTAGTGATATTAACTAACATTTTTTCGGCGATGCCGACTTTTCCTCTAGCAAGGTAAGGTTCCATGGCCTCACGTACCTCAGTTTCAGAATGTAGTCATCTCGTCTGTTTGGTCTGTTTGGTCCAAGTTCGTTCCTACAGACTGTGCTATAGGTTGGACCTGGGAGATCACTTGAATAGGGTATCTCCTGGGGTTTTCAAAGTTCCGTGTATTTTTCTTTCTACATTGGTTTTCCAAATGTCCTGATTTGTGGCAGTAATTACAAAACCATTGGGGAACATCTTCCTTTTTATGACTCGATTGTTTTCCATAAGTGGAATTACTATCCCAGTTTGGAGAATGCACCATATACGCTCTTTTTTCAAACTTAGAATCTTTCTTTGGGATTTTTCCGAAAATCCTTTTGATGTTTACTCTTACCCGTCATCTGATGAGCTATCTCATAATGGTTGGCTATCGAAGCAGTTTCTATTAGCATTGTGGTGGAACGTACAATAAGGTAAGTATGTAGGTCGTCCGTCAAATAATTGAAGAATTCTTCATTTAAAATTAATCGAGAAAGGGATTCCACTGTATTGCAATTTGAAGCCCTAAGCCATCTCTCAAACACTGCCTGTTTTCCTCGGGCAAACTCTACCCAGGACTGATGTGGGTTGTGCTTTAAAGTCTAGAATGACCGTAGATAACTGGCAGGCAACAACTTGTAAGCGTCCAATACAGTTTTCTTTATCATCTCATGCTGAGAGTATTGGTCGAAGGGTAAGGACACCATGCTAGCCTCTGCTTTTCCCGTCAATGTAGTGTGTATCAGGGCAGCCCAATGTTCCCTGGGCCACTTCATAATTTAAGCCTGGTTTTCAAAGGCTTCAAAAAATGTGTCGAGGTTTTCCTCACAGAATTTGGGGACCATGGCAGCCGCTTGATGAATATTGAACCTCTTGACTCTTGATGCCAGATGACACTCCGTTTTTTCCGGGTTGAGTTGTCTATCACATTTGATGGATTCTCTTTCGAATTCTTCTTGCTTAAACTTACATTGGGCTTCAGTGTACGTAGTTTGTAATATCAAGAAGCATTCTAATCTCTCAAATTGCTCAGGATCTCTGGAGGAATTTGAATGGTGTTCCATTGGGAAAACTCTGGATTATTCCTCACAGGAGCTCTAGGTTCCATTAACGTAGAGAATAGGGCAGTTCCTGGTGTACTATTGGTGAAGTCTAGGGTTTCCCAAGTGGTCTGAGCTTGAGACAAAACTGGTCTTGGAGTCTTAGGTCTCGTTGATGTGTCCTTAGTAACTACTGAAGGCACTTCCACGTCATTTATGGCATGGGCTGCTGGTCAAATTGTGAAATTAGACTTTCCTTATCTTCTAATTCCTCACTGTAGTCTTCTGGGGCTTCTGGAAAAAGTAAATTCTGAATGATAGCCCGTAGAATGCAGCAGTATAGTGTTTATCATACTTGACTCTAAGCGATTTGGCTATTTGCCAGCATGTTTGTAACTTTATCGTATTCAATCATTCAACTGTAAGGTCTTCAAACCTGGCCGATGATTCAGCTATATTTTATAAGTCTGTATGCTTAAAGGTGTGCATTTCGATGTTCAGTCTCCCGGACAGTAGGTCCCCATTTATTGTGATAAACTTTATAAACCATAGGTGATGTTAGTCTAGGGGAGTTTTAGGGAGAATTGTTCTCCAGTTATATTGGGACATTTGGAAAACCAATGTACAGTGGACCCCCGGTTCACGATATTAATCCGTTCCTGAGAGCTCATCTTAAACCAAAATTATCGGAAAGCGAATCAATTTTCCCCATAAGAAATAATGGAAATCAAATTAATCCGTGCAAGACACCCAAAAGTATGAAAAAAAAACTTTTACCACATGATGTATTAAGTTTAATGCAATAGAATAATTACAATAACAATAATAACAATAGAATAAACACAATAGACTAATTGACACTTACCTTTAATGAAGATCTGGTGATGATTGATGGGATGGGAGGAGGGGTGTGAAAATTTGTGTGGACTGCCTTCAAGTGAGTCGCCTACCCTGGCAAACTCTGTTGACACCGAGCTCTGAGGTGGGTACCTCAGCCTCACAAGTGGCTTATAGGACAGATTGCAAGAAACTCGCCTGCATGCACATATAAAGGACTAACTTACTTGGTGTTGCAGCATATATCCTGATGTTCAACTTCCCTAAGCTTAGCCTTAGCCCCTTTGGACTTCCCCTCAGAAACCATGTGCAACCGGGAGCCTTAATTCCTGCAATATTCAATCGTTATTAGTGTCCTGCCTGCACCTCAGAAATTCCTATATCCAAGAGGGTATGTATCCCCTATGCAGACTCAGACACTAGCTTCCAGACTGCTCTGAGACACTGGTACTTACTGGGCATTCTCTGCCTGTTGCATACCAGGCCCACAGATAAAACTCAACTCACAATCTCCCCAGACACTGGCCAGAAATCTACGAGAAACAGTGGAGGTTTTGTCTTACTGTATGGGCCTGACGGAGGAGGTCATCTACGGTACATCGAGGTGCCTCTACCAGATTTCCCCAGGTCTCAGATGTGAAGACACGTGGGGGGGCGCCGTCTGCTGATCACGGCACGTCTTGTCCAGTTGGTGTCTGTCTTAAGAAGAACGAGCTGGTCTCTCTTCCATACCCTCATCTCTTCGTTCAAACTAGGGCTGCCAGTTCTCCCTAGCTAACTTATCCTAGTGTTTGCCTACATTATCGGCCTATTACTACCTATGTTAAGGTCTTAGGTCTACATTATTATCTACAGTTGCCTCAATGATCCTAATATTAGTGTACTACCAATAAAACTACCTACTCCTTCCCTGAAGAGTAAATCTATAAATTAAATACATGCCTACCAACAATCCATCGCCAACAAGAGAGAATGCTTTCATGTTTGGGTAGGGTATAAGGGCCATCCAGCTCAGCCATCCCGTACGGCCATGCTGGATCTGTCCTGTGGAACTTTAGGGACCAAATAAATTTCGACATCCTCCCACCGGCGAAGGTAGGCACTAAGTCTAAATCAAGTTCACCTTCCATGAGCCCCCACAGCGGACCCTGGACACGAGTGCCGTCCGGCCACTCTCGTCGAGCAGACTCTGGTCTAACTTCAACCGTCCAGTTTCCCTTGTGTGGACCTCTGGGGGTGTAAACTTGTTGGTTCCGGTGGTCTTAGCACCCTTTCCTTTAACTTTAGCGTCTTTCGTATGTCTAGCCTTGACTGAGTGGCTCCGTACTTTCCCACCCAGTGGCCCACATGCCCTGGTAGCCTTTCCTCCCACTGTTACGAGGTTCCCTGGATTTAAAGGCAATCTATCTCCCTCTTTATGTACCCTGTAAAAGTGTTTTCCCAAGGTGGCCGAGTGTTCATCACTACCTACCTGGTTCAGCTTCCCTGGCGGTTCATAGTGTATACCTGGAGTTTACCTGGAGAGAGTTTCGGGGGTCAACGCCCCCGCGGCCCGGTCTGTGACCAGGCCTCCTGGTGGATCAGCGCCTGATCAACCAGGCTGTTGCTGCTGGCTGCACGCAAACCAACGTACGAGCCACAGCCCGGCTGATCAGGAACTGACTTTAGGTGCTTGTCCAGTGCCAGCTTGAAGACTGCCAGGGGTCTGTTGGTAATCCCCCTTATGTGTGCTGGGAGGCAGTTGAACAGTCTCGGGCCCCTGACACTTATTGTATGGTCTCTTAACGTGCTAGTGACACCCCTGCTTTTCATTGGGGGGATGGTGCATCGTCTGCCAAGTCTTTTGCTTTCGTAGTGAGTGATTTTCGTGTGCAAGTTCGGTACTAGTCCCTCTAGGATTTTCCAGGTGTATATAATCATGTATCTCTCCCTCCTGCGTTCCAGGGAATACAGGTTTAGAAACCTCAAGCGCTCCCAGTAATTGAGGTGTTTTATCTCCGTTATGCGCGCCGTGAAAGTTCTCTGTACATTTTCTAGGTCGGCAATTTCACCTGCCTTGAAAGGTGCTGTTAGAGTGCAGCAATATTCCAGCCTAGATAGAACAAGTGACCTGAAGAGTGTCATCATGGGCTTGGCCTCCCTAGTTTTGAAGGTTCTCATTATCCATCCTGTCATTTTTCTAGCAGATGCGATTGATACAATGTTATGGTCCTTGAAGGTGAGATCCTCCGACATAATCACTCCCAGGTCTTTGACGTTGGTGTTTCGCTCTATTTTGTGGCCAGAATTTGTTTTGTACTCTGATGAAGATTTAATTTCCTCATGTTTACCATATCTGAGTAATTGAAATTTCTCATCGTTGAACTTCATATTGTTTTCTGCAGCCCACTGAAAGATTTGGTTGATGTCCGCCTGGAGCCTTGCAGTGTCTGCAATGGAAGACACTGTCATGCAGATTCGGGTGTCATCCGCAAAGGAAGACACGGTGCTGTGGCTGACATCCTTGTCTATGTCGGATATGAGGATGAGGAACAAGATGGGAGCTAGTACTGTGCCTTGTGGAACAGAGCCTTTCACCGTAGCTGCCTCGGACTTTACTCTGTTGACAACTACTCTCTGTGTTCTGTTAGTGAGGAAATTATATTTGTGCGCTATTACGCCATGGTCACACTTGTCGAAGGCTTTTGCAAAGTCTGTATATATTACATCTGCATTCTTTTTGTCTTCTAGTGCATTTAGGACCTTGTCGTAGTGATCCAGTAGTTGAGACAGACAGGAGCGACCTGTTCTAAACCCATGTTGCCCTGGGTTGTGTAACTGATGGGTTTCTAGATGGGTGGTGATCTTGCTTCTTAGGACCCTTTCAAAGATTTTTATGATATGGGATGTTAGTGCTATTGGTCTGTAGTTCTTTGCTGTTGCTTTACTGCCCCCTTTGTGGAGTGGGGCTATGTCTGTTGTTTTTAGTAACTGAGGGACGACCCCCGTGTCCATGCTCCCTCTCCATAGGATGGAAAAGGCTCGTGATAGGGGCTTCTTGCAGTTCTTGATGAACACAGAGTTCCATGAGTCTGGCCCTGGGGCAGAGTGCATGGGCATGTCATTTATCGCCTGTTCGAAGTCATTTGGCGTCAGGATAAGATCGGATAGGCTTGTGTTAATCAAATTTTGTGGCTCTCTCATAAAAAATTCATTTTGATCTTCGACTCTCAGTCTGGTTAGCGGCTTGCTAAAAACTGAGTCATATTGGGACTTGAGTAGCTCACTCATTTCCTTGCTGTCATCTGTGTAGGATCCATCTTGTTTAAGTAGGGGCCCAATACTGGACGTTGTTCTCGATTTTGATTTGGCATAGGAGAAGAAATACTTTGAATTTGAATTTGAATTGAATTTGATGACCAGAGCTTTGGTAAGATGGGTAAGGAAGAAGGATGGGTAAGGATGGAAATATTGGAAAAGGGTTGGAGGGGGGGGAGAGGTAGGATATAAAAGGTAAGTGACCCAACCACTTTGGTGCAATTAAAAAAGTGTATGTGAATTAATAAGATATTCTTTAAGTGGTATAATACTAACCCATCAGAGTCACATAGATATAATAGGTATATAACTACATGACTCTGAATTGGCAGTAATTATACAATTTGCAATTGCTTTTTTTTTTTTTTTTTTTGCGATTGCACAACGGATATTTATACGACAGGAAAGGCAATATTTTCTGGCCAGTTTATGAGCTCGTGACAATAGCTTCTTAATGGTGGTGTCCAACAATAGTCAATAGCATAATTTTACATTAGAAAGTTATTTAAGATGTCTCCCTAATTGGGGGCGATGATTTTCTCAGTATACATAGTAGATAAAAGAATGTTGAGTAGACTTGAGGATGTACATGTTTATAGAGGGGCCACAGATATATCAGATCACTTTCTAGTTGTAGCTACACTGAGAGTAAAAGGTAGATGGGATACAAGGAGAATAGAAGCATCAGGGAAGAGAGAGGTGAAGGTATATAAACTAAAAGAGGAGGCAGTTAGGGTAAGATATAAACAGCTATTGGAGGATAGATGGGCTAATGAGAGCATAGGCAATGGGGTCGAAGAGGAATGGGGTAGGTTTAAAAATGTAGTGTTAGAGTGTTCAGCAGAAGTTTGTGGTTACAGGAAAGTGGGTGCAGGAGGGAAGAGGAGCGATTGGTGGAATGATGATGTAAAGAGAGTAGTAAGGGAGAAAAAGTTAGCATATGAGAAGTTTTTACAATGTAGAAGTGATGCAAGGAGGGAAGAGTATATGGAGAAAAAGAGAGAGGTTAAGAGAGTGGTGAAGCAATGTAAAAAGAGAGCAAATGAGAGAGTGGGTGAGATGTTATCAACAAATTTTGTTGAAAATAAGAAAAAGTTTTGGAGTGAGATTAACAAGTTAAGAAAGCCTAGAAAACAAATGGATTTGTCAGTTAAAAATAGGAGAGGAGAGTTATTAAATGGAGAGTTAGAGGTATTGGGAAGATGGAGGGAATATTTTGAGGAATTGTTAAATGTTGATGAAGATAGGGAAGCTGTGATTTCGTGTATAGGGCAAGGAGGAATAACATCTTGTAGGAGTGAGGAAGAGCCAGTTGTGAGTGTGGGGGAAGTTCATGAGGCAGTAGGTAAAATGAAAGGGGGTAAGGCAGCCGGGATTGATGGGATAAAGATAGAAATGTTAAAAGCAGGTGGGGATATAGTTTTGGAGTGGTTGGTGCAATTATTTAATAAATGTATGGAAGAGGGTAAGGTACCTAGGGATTGGCAGAGAGCATGCATAGTTCCTTTGTATAAAGGCAAAGGGGATAAAAGAGAGTGCAAAAATTATAGGGGGATAAGTCTGTTGAGTGTACCTGGTAAAGTGTATGGTAGAGTTATAATTGAAAGAATTAAGAGTAAGATGGAGAATAGGATAGCAGATGAACAAGGAGGCTTTAGGAAAGGTAGGGGGGTGTGTGGACCAGGTGTTTACAGTGAAACATATAAGTGAACAGTATTTAGATAAGGCTAAAGAGGTGTTTGTGGCATTTATGGATTTGGAAAAGGCGTATGACAGGGTGGATAGGGGGGCAATGTGGCAGATGTTGCAAGTGTATGGTGTAGGAGGTAGGTTACTGAAAGCAGTGAAGAGTTTTTACGAGGATAGTGAGGCTCAAGTTAGAGTATGTAGGAAAGAGGGAAATTTTTTCCCAGTAAAAGTAGGCCTTAGACAAGGATGTGTGATGTCACCGTGGTTGTTTAATATATTTATAGATGGGGTTGTAAGAGAAGTAAATGCGAGGGTCTTGGCAAGAGGCGTGGAGTTAAAAGATAAAGAATCACACACAAAGTGGGAGTTGTCACAGCTGCTCTTTGCTGATGACACTGTGCTCTTTGGAGATTCTGAAGAGAAGCTGCAGAGATTGGTGGATGAATTTGGTAGGGTGTGCAAAAGAAGAAAATTAAAGGTGAATACAGGAAAGAGTAAGGTTATGAGGATAACAAAAAGATTAGGTGATGAAAGATTGAATATCAGATTGGAGGGAGAGAGTATGGAGGAGGTGAATGTATTCAGATATTTGGGAGTGGACGTGTCAGCGGATGGGTCTATGAAAGATGAGGTGAATCATAGAATTGATGAGGGAAAAAGAGTGAGTGGTGCACTTAGGAGTCTGTGGAGACAAAGAACTTTGTCCGTGGAGGCAAAGAGGGGAATGTATGAGAGTATAGTTTTACCAACGCTCTTATATGGGTGTGAAGCGTGGGTGATGAATGTTGCAGCGAGGAGAAGGCTGGAGGCAGTGGAGATGTCATGTCTGAGGGCAATGTGTGGTGTGAATATAATGCAGAGAATTCGTAGTTTGGAAGTTAGGAGGAGGTGCGGGATTACCAAAACTGTTGTCCAGAGGGCTGAGGAAGGGTTGTTGAGGTGGTTCGGACATGTAGAGAGAATGGAGCGAAACAGAATGACTTCAAGAGTGTATCAGTCTGTAGTGGAAGGAAGGCGGGGTAGGGGTCGGCCTAAGAAGGGTTGGAGGGAGGGGGTAAAGGAGGTTTTGTGTGCGAGGGGCTTGGACTTCCAGCAGGCATGCGTGAGCGTGTTTGATAGGAGTGAATGGAGACAAATGGTTTTTAATACTTGACGTGCTGTTGGAGTGTGAGCAAAGTAACATTTATGAAGGGATTCAGGGAAACCGGCAGGCCGGACTTGAGTCCTGGAGATGGGAAGTACAGTGCCTGCACTCTGAAGGAGGGGTGTTAATGTTGCAGTTTAAAAACTGTAGTGTAAAGCACCCTTCTGGCAAGACAGTGATGGAGTGAATGATGGTGAAAGTTTTTCTTTTTCGGGCCACCCTGCCTTGGTGGGAATCGGCCAGTGTGATAATAAAAAAATAACATAGAAGGGTTCTGGTAGTATCCAATCTTCTTCGTCAGGTAAGTTGCTCAAAATCATGGGTCGAGGGTAATCATCTTTATGAATAAAATGACGAACCCTCTGTGGGAGAGTCATTCTTTGAGTCCTGTAAGGCGGAGTATTGATGGTGTAATCGGTGGTATTTATCACTTGTATAGGATGTTCTCTATCTGGCATGTATAATTCTTGCATTGTATAAAGTTGTTTCTTTTTTAGGGTGTCAAGGCGTACATTTATGGCAGTGATATCTTGTTGTGTGTGTAAATCTGCCATTTTAACTCTGTCTCTCCTCCTGGTATTGGTAATAAAGCGAAGAGCTCTATTCTGGACCCTTTGTAACCGTAGCATGTTGGTCTTTGTTGTTAATGACATTGGGACACAAGGGTATTCAAGTATAGGTCTTATTATCATTTTATACAGATGTTTTTTGACATGTTGAGGGGCTTGATTGAATCGAAAGAGTCTGCTAAGACCGGCTTTGGCTGTGTTGATCTTTTTAGTTACATGAGATGTTGAGTGGAGCAGCCTGTCTATTTCATATCCCAAGATCTTGTTAGGGTTTCTAATGGCTACAGGTGTACCTCTGATGGAGATACCCCCTTTATCTTCAATGGTTGATGCAAAACATCCTATCGTGCTAACAAGGACCTTGTCAGGATTAGTCGTAATTCTCCATTTCTTCTCCCAATTAGATGTTCGACGAAGTTCAATATTCATTTTTTCTATGACTCTCTCATACTTGTATTTTCCTGTTACTGGAGTTGATGAAACGACATGAATAACATCATCTGCAAACTGTGTCACAATTGTGTCATTAAACTCTGGTTGAGGAAGGTCATTCACATAAATGTTAAACAGAAGTGGACTGAGACAAGAACCTTGTGGGACACCAGCCGTCGGTATAAAAGGTTCTGTCGACTTGCCACGAAAGGTGGGAATGATTTTTCTTTGAGTTAAGAAATTATAAATTACTCTGAGAAAAGTCCAGTTATGGTCTGGTAGGTCAATGATTTTGTATATAAGGCCATCATGCCATAAGCTATCAAAAGCTTTATGAACATCTCTGGTGGCAATTAAGGCAAGATTGCCCTGCTGTTTTAGACTTGCTACAGTGTCAAAAATAACATTTATTGCATGATTGGTACCTCTATGTGTTCTAAAGCCAAATTGTTTTTCAGTAAACAAGTGATTAAACTCCATATAGTAATTCAATCTGTTGGAAATGACTTTCTCAAGAACTTTTCCAGTGACTTCAAGTAAAGATATAGGTCTATAGTTCCCAGGTTGGTGGATGTCTTTATTGGGCTTTGCAAGAAAGATCATTCTAGCAGTCTTAAAAACAACTGGAAAATGTCCTGAGGCCAAGATGGCATTAAAGATATTTACCAAGGACTGTTTGCAATTTCTAGGTAGGTACTTTATTTGTTTCATTGTTATTCCAGAGAGGCCAGGGGCTCTATTTCTCATTCTTCCAATAACCTGACTTATCTCTAGTAATGTAATAGGTCTAGTAAGTGGGTGGGTATCTTCAAGAGTTGAAGTATCGATGGTAGGTAGTGGTTGTAGATCATCCAAGTTCTCATCTCTCCATTCATTTACTAACTGATAATGATTATTATTAAATTGACGACTGTTATTGTGAGAGAGAATTTTCTCCCATACATCGCCCATCAAATTAGCCTGGTCCTGTGGATCGTCAAGTTTAATTTCAACATCTTCATCATCCTCATCAGTGAAGGTATGAACTAGGTAGTTAGGAGCCTTGTGCTTTGCCCCTAAAAGTTGTCGGATCTTACTCCAAAATTTTGCTGGTTCACGTTTATATTGATTAGCTTGAAGGACTAGAAATTTCCATATGTCTCGTTTGGGTTTCTTTCGATTTCATTTATAGCTTTTAGTTCTTCCCGCGATTCCTGACTCCTAAAGGATTCTTTTAGCTTAAGTTCGATGCTTGCTATTTCTCTGACCAGTGTCTCCCTGCGCATTTCAGATATATTGACCTCTTTTAGCCGCTCTGTTATTCTTTTCCGTCGCCTGTAAAGGGAGCGCCTGTCTCTTTCTATTTTACATCTACTCCTCCTTTTTCTTAGAGGAATAAGCCTTGTGCATACATCGAGTGCCACCGAGTTAATCTGTTCTAGGCATAAGTTGGGGTCTGTGTTGCTTAGTATATCTTCCCAGCTTATATCGGTTAGGACTTGGTTTACTTGGTCCCACTTTATGTTTTTGTTATTGAAGTTGAATTTGGTGAATGCTCCCTCGTGACTAGTCTCATTTTGTCGGTCTGGGGCTCCACGCATACATGTCTGAACCTCAATTATGTTGTGATCTGAGTATATTGTTTTTGGTATGGTGACATTTCTTATCAGATCATCATTGTTAGTGAAGATGAGGTCTAGTGTATTCTCCAGTCTAGTAGGCTCTATTATTTGCTGGTTTAAATTAATTTTGTGCAGAGATTTAAAAGCTCGTGTGAGTGTGAGTTTTCATCAGAGCTGCCTCCTGGTGTTATTACTGCAACAATATTATTTGCTATATTCCTCCATTTTAGGTGCCTTAAGACAGTGGTCAATTTTTAACAGCTGTTCCTGGAATTGCTGGGATGTTGCATCCGGAGGCTTGTAGACTACCACAATGACTAGGTTTTGGTTCTCGACCTTTACTGCTAAAACTTCCACTACGTCATTTGAGGCATTAAGCAGTTCTGTGCAAACAAGTGACTCTGCAATGTACAGGCCAACCCCCATCCTTTTGCCTGTTCACTCTGTCACATCTGTATAGATTGTAACCTGGGATCCATATTTCGTTGTCCAAGTGATCCTTTATGTGGGTCTCAGTGAAAGCCGCGAACATTGCCTTTGCCTCTGCAAGCAGTCCACGGATGAAAGGTATTTTGTTGTTTGTTGCTGGCTTTAGACCCTGTATATTTGCAAAGAAGAATGTTATAGGACTGGTGGTATTGTTGGTACTGGGGGAGGATTTTTTTTTCGGCATTAGTATCTGTATCTGTTGGTTTGGAGTGGAGGCCATCGACTGTGGTTCCACTCAAGGAATGACTGGATTTGGTGTACGATTTCTGCCATTTCCTGCCAGTTTTTTTTCCTTCCTGGCACTAAAAAACCTCTCCCTCTTGAGTGGCTGTGGCTACCCAGGTTTTCCCATGGCCTGGATGTTTTGTATCTTTTTGTCCCCTTTAGATGGTATGCCTGGCAATTTAAGTTATAGCACAGTCTTTCCTGTACTGAAGAGGTACACATTTCAGGGTGAAAAAGCTTACAGGAAGGGAGTTTGCATTTTCCTGTTGTCATATGGGCATGACATTTTCTAGGGTGGTCATAGTTGCATGTCCCATCTGTTTTTCCAGATTTCCCATGCCAGCAGATACCAAGTGCATAGTATGTGCACAGGCTTGGTTTCCGCTTGCCTTGGGTTTCTGTGACTGTATTCCCTGTTGGTGCATGTTTCCCTGTCTTACTTCTATCCTCCCTAGCACCAACAATGGAGCTCCCACCAGTTGTTTTTGGTAATTTATCCTCACTATTGCTATTGGAGTCCTCTTGTTTGCTATTTCCTGCGGTATTTCTAGTTTGCAATATTGGTTTTATCTTATCTTTGACTACACTTGTTTCCCTACTATGGCTCCTGTCCCCTATGAGGTCATTTATATGTATTCCTTCCTGCGTATAATTCCCGACTACCTGGACAAAATCTCCAGCTTCACCATTACTATCTCCCAGGACAGTATCTCCAGCTTCACCATTTCTGTCTCCCAGGACAGCACCTCCAGCTTCACCATTACTGTCTCCCAGGACAGCACCTCCAGCTTTACTATTACTGTCTCCCAGGACATCACCTCCAGCCTTGCAGTTTGTGACTACATGGCCAGTATCAAGGGCAGTACCATTCAGCCCAGACTTTTTATGTTCCCATCTGTTGTAGAAAGCTTCCAGGTTTTCTATGAAAGCAGCTTTGATGTTGTCCTCTTTTAATACCCTTGTGATTTTAGTCCACAGATTTTCCTCATTTGGGCATACCCAGAAACACTTCTCTGTTTTAATACTGCTTGTAGCTAGTTCTGGGATATCTGCACAAGGGGCATGACACCAATTTCCACAAAAATGACAATTTATCCATGTGGAAGCCCGTTTGTTTGACTGACCACAGACTACACACAGCTTCATAATGATTTGAATGGTTGATTTACTGCAATTCTACTAGCAACCTCTTGAATATTATATTAATAACCTTAAATGAAGCTCTAGCTATTTGTATTTCTGTTTCTAACTCTTTTTGTATATTGGACAGCTTACCGTCACGTTCCTGATTTTTAATATTTGTGTTTATAATGTTTGTGTATACTGGTATTCATTATCACTACTCCCCCAGCTATCATGGGGACAGCTTCTCCTCTATCTGGCGTGGCAGGGAATTCAGGTGGAATCCTGCCGCCTATGATGTATCCTACTGGGGATCTGTATAACCCAATTCCTTCCTTAAACGTCCGTCGTGTAGACAGGAAGTCATCTATATGATTGGCTCCCACCAGGATACCTACATTTCTGACCGTGTCAGTGGTAATTCCCTGGTCTGCCAGCTTCACATCAAGGTCTTTCAATCGCTTAGCTGCTGCAGCAAGACCTCTCGCTGTGATTGCCCTGGGTAATGTCTCTACCACCAAGGCTGTAATGTCTCTGTGATGTCCACCTAATTTGACTGTGACATCCACCACATCATAAGATTTGGGTGGGACCTGACTTATAGCCCCTCCCAACATCATACTAACTTTCTTTGTGGCCTTCAACTTTAATTTAGCCACCAACTTCTTTGTTATCAAGGATACTTGTGCTCCTGGGTCAAAGAATAATCGGGTTGTTTCGGACCTGTGCCCATTCACAACCTTTGCCATGACTGTAGGTAGGGCAGCACCTCCGTGATTCTCACTCAGATTAGAGACTTCACTCCCACTAATCACGCTGGCTACCATTTCAGGCTCGGACTCACTTTCTCTCTCTACCTGAGAGATATCCCTACTAGCCTGGGGTTCCCTTAAATTATTGGGACATAGCGCAGTATGGTGCTTACCTTTGCAACAGACTCAACACTCACTGAGCTGGGTGCCACAGTCTCTCGCAAAGTGTTCCCCACAACACTTGAAGCAGAGTCTCAACTCCCTTAGTCTCTGTTGCCTACTGCTCAGTGTTATATACTCCGGGCAACTCGTGCTAGCGTGTTTGCCTTCGCAGAACACACATATTCTGGCATGAGTGCCTCTAAGGTTCTGCTTAGAGGTTCTTACCTTAGACACCTCTTTACCATAGTACACTCCAACGTTAGTCGTATGAGCTTTAGACTGATCTCTCGAGATCTTTGAGTAACTTTCTGGGTTTTTATGTGGCGATGGTGGTGACTCTTCTCTCACACCTATACTCAAATGAGAAACGAGATCTCCCAACCCCTCAACAATTTGTTTTATCGTGAACCTATTCGTCCGATATTTTAAGTGCAACTCATGCACTGTAGTGCTAGCCAGCTTCCTCTGAATCACCTGGCTAAGGACCCATTCTGAATCACCCTGATCATGCAAATCTCTGAAACTATTTGTCGAGCTCATAATTTCAATACGGAACTTCTCTAGGCTTTGACGGTCATGTCGGCCAGCCTCTAGATTCAACAACCGATAAAGTATAGCTACCTTTATCTCTTCAGTGTTGCCAAACATGTCTTCTAATTGGTCTTTGGCATGTTGGTAATTAGTGTCAGTAATCTGGTAGTGCCGGACCATGTCTAAGGCTTTACCCTTGAGCTGTGACCGCAAATACTGCAACTTGACGGCATCTGACAAATCGTTCCTGTCATCTATCTGGGCTTTAAACTGATCCCAGAAAGCAAAGTACTCAGTTAGGGTTCCGTCAAATGTCGGTAAATTCAACTGGGGCAACCTGGGCAACATATTGACAGGTGTGTGGCTGTTTGGGGTACCTGCGGTCTTCAACACCACCCTTGGAATACTAGCCTTTAATGTACTTAACTTTGTACATATTCATCTCCTGATGACAATCTACATCATCCTTAGTGAATTCGTCCAGAGCCTGCTGAAGACTACCCTAGGATTCATCATCCTCAATAGCCTGTAGGTCATATGCTGAGAATGCTTGTTCATAGGCTTCCCATTTTTCCCCCAAACTCTTCAAGCAGTCTTGCAAATCATCGCAGTCTACGTTACTGCGTTGGCAGGTAGCCTTGCACCTGTTACGCGTTCTGTTCAGATGCCCTTTGTATGCCGCTACTGATCGTTTTAATTTTGTTAACACTGAACCAGACTCTCCTGAACTCCCATCTGCCATTGTCAAAGTTTAATGAGGAGTGTGACACTAATTGTACTTTACCCAGTCCACCCCACAGCACGTCATGGTGTTAGGTAAGAATGAACGAGTCTCAAGGCTTCTCAAGAAGCTTAACAATTCCCTTTGTTATATTAACTCTACTATGAATAAATGTACACCGTTAGCTCTCAAATCCCAATCAAAATGTGTATCGATGTGAAAGCTTAACCTAGCACTTAACTGTACAATGCCAGGAAATAATTACAGGACTTAACCTAGTCTCAGGTACAATTCACAAATCCCACATTAAAATGAATCAAAGACAATGAAAATCACACAATAAAAGTGCAGTATACAAATTAAAATCACTTGGTTAACACAAATAAATTCAACAATTCAACTTGTGAAAGAGTAAATAAATAATGTATGTAAACAGCTTGGCCTAACTGTGCCCAGCTTACTTTGTCTAGCGTGGATGGTTGGATAAGGTAAATCTTAACCTAGCTAGTGTGCTAGAGCTTAAACCTGGCTTTATAACTCCCTGTAAATAATAACTAGGTTAAATCTGTCCTAGCTACTATAACTTTTGTCAATATTGCACAAGCCTAGCCTAACTGTGGCTGCCTTGCTAATCCACTGTAAGTAATTAAATTCACAAGCTCCTTCTCTGGATTACTTGTAATCACTGTAAATAATTAAATTCACAAGCTTCTCTAGCCTACCTGGCCTGCCTGTAACTTACTGCAAATAACAACTTCTGTGTATAGTCAGCTTGGCCTAGCATCTGTGTAACTTTGGGCCTGGGTGTGCCAACTTAACCTAACTCTGTTAAACTGGTTCCTAACTGTGGCCTAGCTAAGATAGCTTAACCTAACTCTTAAACTGGTTCCTAACTGTGGCCTAGCTAAGATAGCTTAACCTTGCTATTCCACATCACGGTTTTCGAAGGACCACTTTTGTGAAAATTTGTGTGGACTGCCTCCAAGTGAGTCACCTACTCTGGCAAACTCTGTTGACACCGAGCTCTGAGGTGGGTACCTCAGCCTCACAAGTGGCTTATAGGACAGATTTTCACAAATGATTGATGTTGCAAGAAACTCGCCTGCATGCACGTATAAAGGACTAACTTACTTGGTGTTGCAGCATATATCCTGATGTTCAACTTCCCTAAGCTTAGCCTTAGCCCCTTTGGACTTCCCCTCAGAAACCATGTGCAACCGGGAGCCTTAATTCCTGCAATATTCAATCGTTATTAGTGTCCTACCTGCACCTCAGAAATTCCTATATCCAAGAGGGTATGTATCCCCTAGTATAACTATGCAGACTCAGGCACTAGCTTCCAGACTGCTCTGAGACACTGGTACTGGGCATGCTCTGCCTGTTGCACACCGGGCCCACAGAAAAAACTCAACTCACAATCTCCCCAGACACTGGCCAGAAATCTATGAGAAACAGTGGAGGTTTTGTCTTACTGTATGGGCCTGACGGAGGAGGTCATCTACGGTACATCGAGGTGCCTCTACCAGATTTCCCCAGGTCTCAGATGTGAAGACACATGGGGGGCGCCGTCTGCTGATCACGGCACGTCTTGTCCAGTTGGTGTCTGTCTTAAGAAGAATGAGCTGGTCTCTCTTCCATACCCTCGTCTCTTCGTTCAAACTAGGGCTGCCAGTTCTCCCTAGCTAACTTATCCTAGTGTTTGCCTACATTATCGGCCTATTACTACCTATGTTAAGGTCTTAGGTCTACATTATTATTATCTACAGTTGCCTCAATGATCCTAATATTAGTGTACTACCAGTAAAACTACCTACTCCTTCCCTGAAGAGTAAATCTATAAATTAAATACATGCCTACCAACAATCCATCGCCAACAAGAGAGAATGCTTTCATGTTTGGGTGGGGTATAAGGGCCATCCCTACAAGGGAAGTGTTGAAGCTTTTAATGTTTAGAAGGGAAATCCCCCTCCATTAGGACTTGAGGTAGCAAGTCCTTTTCCGGGGTTACTTCCTTTCTTCTTTTAATGCCACTAGGACCAGTTTGAGAGTCACTGGACTTCTGTCGCACAACATATCTGTCCATAGAGGCCTGTACCTCTCATTTCTTTATGACATTCCTAAAGTGGTTCACAACATTGTCAGTGTACAGGTTGCCAACACGGCTTGCAGTAGCTGAGTCAGGGTGATTTTCATCAAAAAAGGTTTGCACTTCAGGCCACTTTGCACACATTTCCTTAATTTCAATAGTCATTAGCACCCTTTTTCTCGATGGGTTGGCACTAGAAGCTTTCTTGGGGCCCATGGTGACTTATTTTGCACCAAAAACAGTGATAATATGGATAATATGGAATGTACCGAATATATCCTTAGATGCGCACACACTGGCTGGCTTGTAAACACTGGACACGTCTGGTACGCATCGTATCGCATACCGGGTTTTGTATCGGGAAGAGAGGCAAATTTTTTTTTGATCAAATGCATCAGCTTCCGGATTTATTGGATACCAATTCGGGAACCGGGGGTCCACTGTAGAAAGAAAAATAAACGGAACTATTATTGACTAAGAAAAGCTTTTGACACAGTAGACCACGACATCCTACTCCACAAACTTGACCACTATGGTATAAGAGGCCATGCGCTTGCTTATTTCAAATCTTACCTTACTAATAGGTATCAGTATGTTACCATTAAAGACACAGCATCAACAACATGGCCACTTGATACTGGAGTTCTGCAGGGAAGTGTCCTTGGTCCCCTGCTCTTCCTCATATACATCAATGATCTTCCAAACGTATCCCAACACCTGAAACCCATTCTCTTTGCTGACGACACGACTTATGTCATCTCTCACCCTAATCTTGCCACCCTCAACACCATTGTTATTGAGGAGCTGATCAAAATATCGACTTGGATGACAGCCAATAAACTTACGCTTAACACTGACAAAACCTACTATATTATGTTTGGTAGCAGAGCAGGAGATGCACAAATTAACATTAAGATCGACAACACTTTAATTACCAGACATAATGAGGGCAAATTCCTAGGCCTATACCTTGACAACAACCTGAATTTCAGCACCCATATCCAACACATAACCAAAAAAGTATCCAAAACAGTTGGGATCCTCTCCAAGATACAATACTACGTGCCGCAAAATGCCCTTCTCACACTATACCACTCACTTATTTATCCATACCTCACCTATGCTATTTGTGTTTTGGATCAACTGCAGCAACACACTTAAAGCCAATAATAACCCAACAAAAAGCTGCAGTAAGAATAATCACTAAACCCCATCCCTGGCAACACACCCCCCACTCTTCATAGATCTAAACTTACTCCCTGTTCAGTACATCCACACTTACTACTGTGCAATCTACATCTACAGGACCTTAAACTCCAATATCAACCTTGACCTAAAACGTTTTCTTGATAGTTGTGATGGAACCCACAGGCATAACACCAGACACAAACATCTCTACGACATTCCCTGTGTCCGACTAAACCTTTACAAAAATTCAATGTATGTCAAAGGCCCTAAAATCTGGAAACCCTACCTGAGAACTCTAGAACTGCAGACACATTCATCACCTTCAAAACTACCATTAGAAAACATCTCCCTGATAAACCCCATCAACTAACTACATGAATGTTGTTAGGTAAGACACATATGCAACAGTTAGGTATCTTTATTATGAAACGTTTCGCCTACACAGTAGGCTTCTTCAGTCAAGTACAGAAAAGTTGATAGAAGCAGAAGATACTTGAAGACGATGTAATCAGTCCATCACCCTTAAAGTTTTGAGGTGGTCAGTCCCTCAGTCTGGAGAAGAGCATTGTTCCTTAGTATGAAACAATATGGAGATGAAGTGACAGGATGGAGCTTTTTATAGCGCCAAGAGGTGAGACGTAGGCCACTAGGAGAGGTAAGAACTCAGATGCTGAGAGGTCAGGTCCCTCTCAAATCCAGCCGCTCTCACTAGTGGAAGTTGTCGAAGTTGATTGCAGGTCTGTACCAAGATACCCTTGTGTTGCAGTGTCTGACAGATTGAACATTAAAATGGAATAAAATACCTGTCGGTATTTTATTCCATTTTAATGTTTAACTACATGAATACCACCTGGTGGTTCACACTTACACTCACCCATTTGACCATAAACAGAAATATTAATCTCAATCTTAAAATGAATCCTATGATACTCCAATACTGAAACTATGTACTGTGCCAAAACAAAAACATTCACATTGCTAAACTCACTAACTAGTTAGTATTTAGTCACTTAGCCATAATACCAACTTACCTCATAATTTGTAATATTTTAAAATAAAGAATTAAACTAAGTCTGCCCAAAATGCCTAGCCATGCTAGGCGTTCTAGTGGTACACTCTGTAATCATTATTTAACTACATGTAAACCACACAACAACCAAATTCTGTAAATTTAACATTGTAATCTTTATAGAGAATAAACTTTGAATAAGAGAAAACAGAGCGTTTGTGAGGCTAACTGTACTAGATCACAGTTTCATAAGGAAAACTGATGAAACAATGTACTGTACGTAACTTATAAATAAGAAACAGAGAATGTAATGAAATAAAGTGGAAATAAAGTGAAATGAAAACTCCACGAAATGCCCTAATCAAGTGATCTCTCAGGTTCAAGCTAAAGCACAGTCTGTAGGAACAAACTTGGAATCGTCCCATCCAGAGACCAAACAGACAATTTGACTACATTCTTAAATTGAGGTATGCAAGGCCATGGAACCTTACCTTGCTAAAAGAAAAGTCGGCCTCAATGAAAAAAGGTTAGTTAACGTGATTACGTTTCGAGACACAGGGAGTTATCTGTCTCAATTGAGGACACCAAGATAGAAGTCTTATTAGAGGCTTATGGTGGTGCCTTAATTAAAGTACCATTGCATAGAGGGTTTTTGGAAATCCCTGACTATGTGGGTTGGATAACTGTTGGCTAATCTAGTAAAGAATTCCCCATTTAGGGTGCTGGACTCTTGATAGGAAATGATGTATACCACCAAGGGATTTGTAAAGAACCGATGGTGGTAAATAATCTTTCTGAAACCCACTATGCTTTAGAAGCATCAAACAAAGGCCCAGCATTATTTCCCTTAAACATTATTACTCATGCTGTCTTGCACCATAGATTGTGAGGAACCTTCCAAAAATAAAGACCTGGGCTTGGATTTACTATTTAGTAATGCAATCCAAACTGGAATCTTTAAACCTTGTCAGGACATGTTTAACCCCAAGTGTTCCACTGGAAAAGCTCTCGGAAGAAATGATCTGATTCAGGCTCAAACTTTAGATCCAGACTTGAATCATTGTAGAAGTATAGCAGTTTCTGAGAAACAGGCCAAACTATTAGAAAACTGTTATTATTACAAGGATGGCATCCTAATGAAAAAGGAGACAAGTACAAGTTCCAAGGACATGAGTTTAGTAGTATTGCCAACTTCTTCCCGAGATACCACTCTTGAGTTTTTTTAATAATAGTCCTCTAGGTGGACATCTTGGGACAAGGAAAACTTTAGGAAAAATAGTAAAACAATTTTAGTGACCTAAGATTGGGGAAAAGGTGAGGAAATATGTTAAAGAATCTCACATTTGCCAGAAGGCAGGTAAGCCTGCTCACAAATCCTCCCCGGCCCCCCTAATTCCTATTCCTGCATGAGGAGAACCTTTCTCGTCTAATTATTGATTGTGTGCGACCGCTGAAAAAGACCCATCAGTAGAATCAATATTTATTTACAATCATGGATACTAGTACGAGATATCCAGAAGCTATCCCTGTAAGGAAAATTACTTCTTGAGTGATTGTTCATTCCTTATTAAAGTTCTTTTCTCAAGTGGGAATCCCCAGAGAAATTCAGTCAGACCAAGGGGCGAACTTTACTTCTAAAACTTTCAGAGAAGCAGTGTCCTTCTTAGGTATAGAATCTTTACTATCCACGAGTTATCACCCTCAATCCCAGGGAGCTCTGGAACGTTTTCACCAGACTCTAAAATCTATGCTAAGTGCATATTGTGAACAGTTTTCCCAAGATGAGGGGATACCTTTACTATTGTTTGCATTACGAAACAGTGAACATGAGAGTACCGGTTTCACCCTGTTTGAACTCATCTACGGGCATAAGGTCATAGGCCCGCTAGCAGTATTGAAAGATACTTGGACTGGCAAGGCAACATCATCTATAAAATCATCACATGCTCTGATGCAGGAACATTTATCTTATGCTAGGGACTTAGCCGCAGAAAATTTGGCTAAGGCTCAAAGAAAAATGAAACTTTGGTACAACCAATGAGCAAAACCCCGCTCATTTCAACCCAAAGATTTAGTAATGGTTCAGAGGTTAGTTCCCAGCCATATTCTCTTACTGCATTACCAAGGTCCTTATGAGGTAGTGAGTAAAGAAAATTATGTAAATAATGTAGTAAAGATACCTGGAAAATGGAACAAAGTATTTCACATAAATCAACTGAAATCTTATCATTCCAAAATACTACCTACCACATCCATCACTACCTTATCTACAATCAGAGAAAATACATCATCAGAAGGTGTCAAAAGAGACGACGCTCACCTTAAAAATTCTGAAGCTCTATTCAATATTGATAAACTTCTTAACAATCTGGATGATTCAAAAAGGCAAGAAATAAGTAACCTAATATTGAATTACAAAAGCTTATTTGGAGATGTGCCAAAGACTTGTACTCTAGGGTATCATGAAGTCGACCTCCTCAATTCTCGTCCAATCAAACAACCACCTTAAAGAGTGAGCCCAGCTAAACATCAGATGTTGAAGCAAGAAGTTGACTTTCTTCTCGAGCATGGCCTGGCAGAACGAAGTAAGAGTCCTTGGGTGTCACCTTGCCTGTTAGTTCCCAAGCCAGATGGGACATTCCATATGTGTATGGACTACCATAAGCTTAATTCTGTCGCAGTATCGGACTGATACCCTCTTCCTCGAATAAACAACCTGATAGATACTGTCTCCAGCTCTACATTCATGAGTCGACTTGATTTACTGCGAGGGTATTACCAAGTCCCTCTTGCTCCAAAGGATAGTGAAAAAACAGCCTTTGCAATTAAAGATGGTTTGTTCAATTACCAAGTTATGTCCTTTGGTTTATGCAACGCAGCTTCAATGTTTCAGAGACATATGAACGAGCTGACTCGACATTTGAAAGGAGTTGAGGCATATCTTGATGATTTGGTAGTGTTCAGTGACTCTTGGGAGGAACACCTTATTCAACTAGAAGCTTTATTTAAATCCCTAGAGAGCTAAAATTTCACAGTCAATTTAGCATAGTGTGTTTTTGGACAAGCCATTATTAAATACTTAGGTTTTCAAGTAGGACAAGGGAAAGTGGCCCCCCTTAACCTTAAAGTAAAAGCCATTACTGAATTCCCTATTCAAAGTGATAGAAAAGGAGTGCAAAGATTTCTGGGTATGATTAGCTACTACAGAATATTTTGCCCTAAATTTGCACAATTAGCTGCTACTTTGACTGAATTAACTAGCCCTAGAGTAACTTTTAAATGAACCCTGGAATGTAATGATGCTTTTGAAAAAATAAAACGATTGCTTACGTCCTCGCCTGAATTCAAAGTCCAAACTTTCATATTGATGCTAGCTGCTATGCTATAGGGGCAGTCTTACTACAAAATTCATCAGACACTAAACTTTTGCATCCCATTTGCTATTTCTCATCCAAATTAAAGACCCATCAAAGAAATTCAACTGTTGAAAAAGAGGCATTAACCCTTGTAGTTTCTTTAGAGTATTTTGACGTATACTTGGAAACATCGCCTCATAAAATATCAGTGTTTTCCGATCACAACCACTTAACATTCATAAATACAATGAAATCAAAGAATGCTCTGATTCTGAGGTGGGGTCTCAGAATTCAGCCCTATTCATTCAATATTAATCACATAAATGTTCTGAGTAACATTCTTGCTGACGCTCTTTCGTGTCCCTAATAATGTTCAATGAATTGATAATTCTATTTAGACAATTTGAACTATTCAGATTTCTGTTATATCTAATATGTTTTGTCTATTTACAGTTACTGTATGTATGGTAACATTGTGTATCGAGCTGGGATTTGATAGAGAGACTAGGCTGTCTACTGCCTCCTTTCCCTCTACCCCGAATGCTTGTGTGCATGTATTAATACTGTGATACTAGAAGTCTGGCTGTCTACACACCTCGTCTCTCAGATCCGAAGCCCCTTCGATATGATTATTTGTATGCTTCATGATACAAAACCTTTGGGAAAAAAAAATTGCAGTAATGCATACTGTCCCGGGGGTAGGGGTGTTATGCTGAGATGCAGATATGATACATATTTTTTTATTATTATCACACTGGCCGATTCCCACCAAGGCAGGGTGGCTTGAAAAAGAAAAACTTTCACAATCATTCACTCCATCACTGTCTTGCCAGAAGGGTGCTTTACACTACAGTTTTTAAACTGCAACATTAACACCCCTCTTTCATATTTGTTCATCTTTCTTATATTTCATAGGCCTATCTGCTGACATGTCCACTCCCAAATATCTGAATATATTCATCTCCTCCATACTCTCTCCCTCCAATCTGATATCCAATCTTTCATCACCTAATCTTTTTGTTATCCTCATAACCTTACTCTTTCCTGTATTCACTTTTAATTTTCTTCTTTTACATTTTTTTTATTTTTTTTATTATCACACTGGCCGATTCCCACCAAGGCAGGGTGGCCCGAAAAAGAAAAACTTTCACCATCATTCACTCCATCACTGTCTTGCCAGAAGGGTGCTTTACACTACAGTTTTTAAACTGCAACATTAACACCCCTCCTTCAGAGTGCAGGCACTGTACTTCCCATCTCCAGGACTCAAGTCCGGCCTGCCGGTTTCCCTGAACCCCTTCATAAATGAGACTTTGCTCACACTCCAACAGCACGTCAAGTATTAAAAACCATTTGTCTCCATTCACTCCTATCAAACACGCTCACGCATGCCTGCTGGAAGTCCAAGCCCCTCGCACACAAAACCTCCTTTAGCCCCTCCCTCCAACCCTTCCTAGGCCGACCCCTACCCCGCCTTCCTTCCACTACAGACTGATACACTCTTGAAGTCATTCTGTTTCGCTCCATTCTCTCCACATGTCCGAACCACCTCAACAACCCTTCCTCAGCCCTCTGGACAACAGTTTTGGTAATCCTGCACGTCCTCCTAACTTCCAAACTACGAATTCTCTGCATTATATTCACACCACACATTGCCCTCAGACATGACATCTCCACTGCCTCCAGCCTTCTCCTCGCTGCAACATTCATCACCCACGCTTCACACCCATATAAGAGCGTTGGTAAAACTATACTCTCATACATTCCCCTCTTTGCCTCCAAGGACAAAGTTCTTTGTCTCCACAGACTCCTAAGTGCACCACTCACTCTTTTTCCCTCATCAATTCTATGATTCACCTCATCTTTCATAGACCCATCCGCTGACACGTCCACTCCCAAATATCTGAATACGTTCACCTCCTCCATACTCTCTCCCTCCAATCTGATATTCAATCTTTCATCACCTAATCTTTTTGTTATCCTCATAACCTTACTCTTTCCTGTATTCACCTTTAATTTTCTTCTTTTGCACACCTTACCAAATTCATCCACCAATCTCTGCAGCTTCTCTTCAGAATCTCCCAAGAGCACAGTGTCATCAGCAAAGAGCAGCTGTGACAACTCCCACTTTGTGTGTGATTCTTTATCTTTTAACTCCACGCCTCTTGCCAAGACCCTCGCATTTACTTCTCTTACAACCCCATCTATAAATATATTAAACAACCACGGTGACATCACACATCCTTGTCTAAGGCCTACTTTTACTGGGAAAAAATTTCCCTCTTTCCTACATACTCTAACTTGAGCCTCACTATCCTCATAAAAACTCTTCACTGCTTTCAGTAACCTACCTCCTACACCATACACTTGCAACATCTGCCACATTGCCCCCCTATCCACCCTGTCATACGCCTTTTCCAAATCCATAAATGCCACAAAGACCTCTTTAGCCTTATCTAAATACTGTTCACTTATATGTTTCACTGTAAACACCTGGTCCACACACCCCCTACCTTTCCTAAAGCCTCCTTGTTCATCTGCTATCCTATTCTCCGTCTTACTCTTAATTCTTTCAATTATAACTCTACCATACACTTTACCAGGTACACTCAACAGACTTATCCCCCTATAATTTTTGCACTCTCTTTTATCCCCTTTGCCTTTATACAAAGGAACTATGCATGCTCTCTGCCAATCCCTAGGTACCTTACCCTCTTCCATACATTTATTAAATAATTGCACCAACCACTCCAAAACTATATCCCCACCTGCTTTTAACATTTCTATCTTTATCCCATCAATCCCGGCTGCCTTACCCCCTTTCATTTTACCTACTGCCTCACGAACTTCCCCCACACTCACAACTGGCTCTTCCTCACTCCTACAAGATGTTATTCCTCCTTGCCCTATACACGAAATCACAGCTTCCCTATCTTCATCAACATTTAACAATTCCTCAAAATATTCCCTCCATCTTCCCAATACCTCTAACTCTCCATTTAATAACTCTCCTCTCCTATTTTTAACTGACAAATCCATTTGTTCTCTAGGCTTTCTTAACTTGTTAATCTCACTCCAAAACTTTTTCTTATTTTCAACAAAATTTGTTGATAACATCTCACCCACTCTCTCATTTGCTCTCTTTTTACATTGCTTCACCACTCTCTTAACCTCTCTCTTTTTCTCCATATACTCTTCCCTCCTTGCATCACTTCTACTTTGTAAAAACTTTTCATATGCTAACTTTTTCTCCCTTACTACTCTCTTTACATATCATTCCACCAATCACTCCTCTTCCCTCCTGCACCCACTTTCCTGTAACCACAAACTTCTGCTGAACACTCTAACACTACATTTTTAAACCTACCCCATACCTCTTCGACCCCATTGCCTATGCTCTCATTAGCCCATCTATCCTCCATATTTATTATGGTGAGGAAATGGGTAATGACCAATTTATGTTTGTATGGTCTCACCTCTACATCACTCACCGGACGCGAGCTGACATCAGGTGAATGGGTAGATTAAGCATTACAGAACCTTTCTCGGTATAGAGAAGGTCTGCACTTCTCACTCCTTTTGACCTAAATGGTGAAGCATTTGGTCTGGAGCTTTATTCACAAAAGTCGCCAGAAATTGTGGAATTTTCATAATATAGAAGTTCTAGTGTGTAGAGACTTTAAGTTTTCTAAGTCAACGGCCTAATCTTCTTAGAACATAGAGAATGATGTAAATTTCTGTTCAACTGTATATTAAAGGTCCATTCAGCTAAGAATGAAGGTCTTCTTAATTTATAAGTGGTGTATAAAGTCTGTTTATATATAATTAAGACATATGTGCAACATCTTGGTGTCTTTATTGCAGACATTTCGCCATCCTGGAGTTTACCTGGAGTTTACCTGGAGAGAGTTCCGGGGGTCAACGCCCCCGCGGCCCGGTCTGAGACCAGGCCTCCTGGTGGATCAGAGCCTGATCAGCCAGGCTGTTGCTGCTGGCTGCACGCAAACCAACATACGAGCCACAGCCCGGCTGATCCGGAACTGACTTTAGGTGCTTGTCCAGTGCCAGCTTGAAGACTGCCAGGGGTCTGTTGGTAATCCCCCTTATGTGTGCTGGGAGGCAGTTGAACAGTCTCGGGCCCCTGACACTTATTGTATGGTCTCTTAACGTGCTAGTGACACCCCTGCTTTTCATTGGGGGGATGGTGCATCGTCTGCCAAGTCTTTTGCTTTCGTAGTGGGTGATTTTCGTGTGCAAGTTCGGTACTAGTCCCTCTAGGATTTTCCAGGTGTATATAATCATGTATCTCTCCCTCCTGCGTTCCAGGGAATACAGGTTTAGGAACCTCAAGCGCTCCCAATAATTGAGGTGTTTTATCTCCGTTATGCGCGCCGTGAAAGTTCTCTGTACATTTTCTAGGTCGGCAATTTCACCTGCCTTGAAAGGTGCTGTTAGTGTGCAGCAATATTCCAGCCTAGATAGAACAAGTGACCTGAAGAGTGTCATCATGGGCTTGGCCTCCCTAGTTTTGAAGGTTCTCATTATCCATCCTGTCATTTTTCTAGCAGATGCGATTGATACAGTGTTATGGTCCTTGAAGGTGAGATCCTCCGACATGATCACTCCCAGGTCTTTGACGTTGGTGTTTCGCTCTATTTTGTGGCCAGAATTTGTTTTGTACTCTGATGAAGATTTAATTTCCTCATGTTTACCATATCTGAGTAATTGAAATTTCTCATCATTGAACTTCATATTGTTTTCTGCAGCCCACTGAAAGATTTGGTTGATGTCTGCCTGGAGCTTTGCAGTGTCTGCAATGGAAGACACTGTCATGCAGATTCGGGTGTCATCTGCAAAGGAAGACACGGTGCTGTGGCTGACATCCTTGTCTATGTCGGATATAAGGATGAGGAACAAGATGGGAGCGAGTACTGTGCCTTGTGGAACAGAGCTTTTCACCGTAGCTGCCTCGGACTTTACTCTGTTGACGACTACTCTCTGTGTTCTGTTAGTGAGGAAATTATAGATCCATCGACCGACTTTTCCTGTTATTCCTTTAGCACGCATTTTGTGCGCTATTACGCCATGGTCACACTTGTCGAAGGCTTTTGCAAAGTCTGTATATATTACATCTGCATTCTTTTTGTCTTCTAGTGCATTTAGGACCTTGTCGTAGTGGTCCAATAGTTGAGACAGACAGGAGCGACCTGTTCTAAACCCATGTTGCCCTGGGTTGTGTAACTGATGGGTTTCTAGATGCGTGGTGATCTTGCTTCTTAGGACCCTTTCAAAGATTTTTATGATATGGGATGTTAGTGCTATTGGTCTGTAGTTCTTTGCTGTTGCTTTACTGCCCCCTTTGTGGAGTGGGGCTATGTCTGTTGTTTTTAGTAACTGTGGGACGACCCCCGTGGCCATGCTCCCTCTCCATAGGATGGAAAAGGCTCGTGATAGGGGCTTCTTGCAGTTCTTGATGAACACAGAGTTCCATGAGTCTGGCCCTGGGGCAGAGTGCATGGGCATGTCATTTATCGCCTGTTCGAAGTCATTTGGCGTCAGGATAACATCGGATAGGCTTGTGTTAATCAAATTTTGTGGCTCTCTCATAAAAAAATCATTTTGATCTTCGACTCTCAGTCTGGTTAGCGGCTTGCTAAAAACTGAGTCATATTGGGACTTGAGTAGCTCACTCATTTCCTTGTTGTCATCTGTGTAGGACCCATCTTGTTTAAGTAGGGGCCCAATACTGGACGTTGTTCTCGATTTTGATTTGGCATAGGAGAAGAAATACTTTGGGTTTCTTTCGATTTCATTTATGGCTTTTAGTTCTTCCCGCAATTCCTGACTCCTAAAGGATTCTTTTAGCTTAAGTTCGATGCTTGCTATTTCTCTGACCAGTGTCTCCCTACGCATTTCAGATATATTGACCTCTTTTA
>NC_091367.1:5000-10000 GCF_038502225.1 Cherax quadricarinatus
CCGCTCGTCACAGGTGCCCACTGTGATACATCATTACGTACCATGACTCGTTGTTGCCTCCCTGTCAGGTATTCTCTGATCCATTGCAGTGCCCTTCCTGTTATATGCGCCTGATGCTCTAGCTTCTGCACTAATCTCTTGTGAGGAACTGTGTCAAAGGCCTTCTTGCAGTCCAAGAAGATGCAATCAACCCACCCCTCTCTCTCGTGTCTTACTTCTGTTATTTTATCATAAAACTCCAGAATGTTTGTGACACAGGATTTGCCTTCCGTGAATCCGTGCTGGTTGGCATTTATACTCTTGTTCCGTTCCAGGTGCTCCACCACTCTCCTCCTGATAATCTTCTCCATAATTTTGCGTACTATACACGTCAATGACACAGGTCTATAGTTTAGTGCCTCTTTTCTGTCTCCTTTTTTAAAAATGGGAACTACATTTGCCGTCTTCCATACCTCAGGTAGTTGCCCAGTTTCCAGAGACGTGTTGAAGATTGTGGTAAGTGGCACGCACAACATATCTGCTCCCTCTCTAAGGACCCACGGGGAGATGTTGTCCGGTCCCATTGCCTTTGAGGTATCGATGTCCCTTAGCAGTTTCTTCACCTCCTCTTCATCTGTATGTATGTCGTCCAACACTTGTTGGTGTATTCCTTGTTGGTGTCCCCATCTGGTCTGTCCCCCCAGAGTCCTTCCTGTCTCTACTGTAAATACTTCCTTAAATCTCGTGTTGAGCTCCTCACATACCTCTTGATCGTTTCTTGTGAGTTCTCCACCTTCTTTCCTCAGCCTTATCACTTGGTCCTTGACTGTTGTCTTTCTCCTAATGTGGCTATACAGCAGTTTCGGGTCAGATTTGACTTTCGATGCTATGTCGTTTTCATACTGTCGCTGGGCCTCCCTCCTTATCTGTGCATACTCGTTTCTGGCTCTTCTACTAATCTCCTTGTTTTCCTGGGTCCTATGCCTCCTGTACCTCTTCCATTCTCTGTTGCACTTAGTTTTTGCCTCCCTACACCTTCGGGTAAACCAAGGACTCGTTTTAGTCTTCCTATTATTTCTGTTTCCCTTGGGAACAAAACTTTCCTCTGCCTCCTTGCACTTTGTTGTGTGTGTGTGTGTGTCTTAGCTGCATTTGTGTATGTCACCATTTCCACCACAGTCATCTTCGCCACTACACAGGTATCACCTTCGCCACTACACAGGTATCACCTTCGCCACTACACAGGTATCACCTTCGCCACTACACAGTCATCTTCGCCACTACACAGGTATCACCTCTGCCACTACACAGTCATCTTCGCCACTACACAGGTATCACCTTCGCCACTACACAGTCATCTTCGCCACCACACTGGAGTCAGCTTTTCCACCACAGTCACCTTCGCCACCACACAGGAGTCACCTTCGCCACCACACAAGTAACACCTTCGCCAACACACGCGTATCATCTTCGCCAACAGACATACCTTCGCCAATAAGAACATAAGAAAGAAAGAACACTGCAACAGGCCTACTGACCCATGCGAAGCAGGTCCATGTCCTCCCCCCCCGGATAAGCCCAATGACCCACCTAGTCAGGTCACTTTTACTCAAGGAAGGAGTACGGCACCAGACCCAGCAGCACAAGCTAGTCAGGTCCAACTCACACCCACCCACACCCACTCATGTATTTGTCTAACCTATTTTTAGAACTACACAACGTTTTAGCCTGAATAACTATACTCGGGAGTTTGTTCCACTCATCCACAACTCTATTACCAAACCAGAGCTTTCCTATATCCTTCCCGAATCTGAATTTTTCCAACTTGAAACCATTGCTACGAGTCCTGTCTTGGCTGGAAATTTTCAGCACGCTATTTACATCCCCTTTATTAATTCCTGTTTTCCATTTGTACACCTCGATCATATCCCCCCTAATTCTACGCCTTTCGAGAGAGTGCAGATTCAGGTCCCTCACTCTGTCCTCATAGGGAAGATTTCTGATACATAGGATCAACTTTATCATCCTCCTCTCTATGTGTTCCAGTGCACTTATATCCATTCTGTAATATGGAAACCAGAACTGTGCAGGAGACAAAGCCAGCTCTACACAATACACACACACACACACACACACACACACACACACACACACACACACACACACACACACACACACACACAACAATCAGCATTACAATAAAAGTAACGCCAGGTAAGGCTACTAACGGTGACGTTATTACACTAATATGAACACATAAACTCTCCTCAGCCGCCTCGTTTACTCTCTAATGCAGAAAATGAGATGAACATTTTATATATCGGAAAATTAATGGAACGAAGGATGCTAAAGAGGAATTGTTGTAAATTATGAAGGAAGAGGAGGGAGAATTAGTGATAATTAGTGTGGAAAATGTTCCTTAATCTTTTCTGCAGTTTTTAAGCGTGTTATTTAGTTAACGTTTTGTGCAGTTTTTTTAACGTTTTGTGTCGTTAACTTTTTGTGCATTATTTTTAACGTTTTATGTAGTTAACGTCTTGTGTAGTGTTTTCAAAGTTTTATGTAGTTTGTTAACGTTGTGTGCAGTGTTTTTTTAACGTTTTCTGTAGTTTCTTAAAGTTTTGTGCAATGTTTTTTAACGTTTTATGTCGTTAACGTTTTGTACAGTGTGTTTTTAACGTTTTGTGTAGTGTTTTTAATGTTTCGTGTAGTTTCTTAACGTTTAGTGCAGTTTTTTACGTTTTATGTAGTTTCTTGTTTTTTCAGTGTTAACGTTTTATGTAAACGTTTAGTACAGTGTTTTGTTTTTTTAACTTTTCTGCAGCTACTTAACGAAACGTCGCCACAGTAAAGTTGTCATATTAGTGTATATTTATTTAAGAATACTGAGATATATAGGTATAACTGGGATACCTATCTTGAATCATTGAGGTATAAGTGGGATACCTATCTAGGATCATCGAGGTATAAGTGGGATACCTATCTTGAATCATTGAGGTATAAGTGGGATACCTATCTAGGACCATTGAGGTATAAGTGGGATACCTGTCTTGGATCATTGAGGTATAAGTGGGATACCTATCTTGAATCATTGAGGTATAAGTGGGATACCTATCTTGAATCATTGAGGTATAAGTGGGATACCTATCTAGGATCATTGAGGTATAAGTGGGATACCTATCTTGAATCATTGAGGTATAAGTGGGATACCTATCTAGGACCATTGAGGTATAAGTGGGATACCTGTCTTGGATCATTGAGGTATAAGTGGGATACCTATCTTGAATCATTGAGGTATAAGTGGGATACCTATCTTGAATCATTGAGGTATAAGTGGGATACCTATCTTGAATCATTGAGGTATAAGTGGGATACCTATCTTGGATCATTGAGGTATAAGTGGGATACCTATCTTGAATCATTGAGGTATAAGTGGGATACCTATCTAGGATCATTGAGGTATAAGTGGGATACCTATCTTGAATCATTGAGGTATAAGTAGGATACCTATCTAGGACCATTGAGGTATAAGTGGGATACCTGTCTTGGATCATTGAGGTATAAGTGGGATACCTATCTTGAATCATTGAGGTATAAGTGGGATACCTATCTTGAATCATTGAGGTATAAGTGGGATACCTATCTTGAATCATTGAGGTATAAGTGGGATACCTATCTTGGATCATTGAGGTATAAGTGGGATACCTATCTTGAATCATTGAGGTATAAGTGGGATACCTATCTTGAATAATTGAGGTATAAGTGGGATACCTATCTTGAATCATTGAGGTATAAGTGGGATACCTATCTTGAATCATTGAGGTATAAGTGGGATACCTATCTTGAATCATTGAGGTATAAGTGGGATACCTATCTAAGATCATCGAGGTATAAGTGGGATACCTATCTTGGATCATTGAGGTATAAGTGGGATACCTATCTTGAATCATTGAGGTATAAGTGGGATACCTATCTTGAATCATTGAGATATAAGTGGGATACCTATCTTGAATCATTGAGGTATAAGTGGGATACCTATCTTGAATCATTGAGGTATAAGTGGGATACCTATCTTTGATCATTGAGGTATAAGTGGGATACCTATCTTGAATCATTGAGGTACAAGTGGGATACCTATCTTGAATCATTGAGATATAAGTGGGATACCTATCTTGAATCATTGAGGTATAAGTGGGATGCCTATCTTGAATCATTGAGGTATAAGTGGGATACCTATCTTGGATCATTGAGGTATAAGTGGGATACCTATCTTGAATCATTGAGGTATAAGTGGGATACCTATCTTGAATCATTGAGGTATAAGTGGGATACCTATCTAGGATCATTGAGGTATAAGTGGGATACCTATCTTGGATCATTGAGGTATAAGTGGGATACCTATCTTGGATCATTGAGGTATAAGTGGGATACCTATCTTGAATCATTGAGGTATAAGTGGGATACCTATCTTGAATCATTGAGATATAAGTGGGATACCTATCTTGAATCATTGAGGTATAAGTGGGATACCTATCTTGAATCATTGAGGTATAAGTGGGATACCTATCTTGGATCATTGAGGTATAAGTGGGATACCTATCTTGAATCATTGAGGTATAAGTGGGATACCTATCTTGAATCATTGAGGTATAAGTGGGATACCTATCTAAGATCATCGAGGTATAAGTGGGATACCTGTCTTGGATCATTGAGGTATAAGTGGGATACCTATCTTGGATCATTGAGGTATAAGTGGGAGACCTATCTTGGATCATTGAGGTATAAGTGGGATACCTATCTTGGATCATTGAGGTATAAGTGGGATACCTATCTTGGATCATCGAGGTATAAGTGGGATACCTATCTAGCATCATTGAGGTATAAGTAGCTGGGATTATGTAACACTGGGATACCTACCTAGGATCATTGAGGTGTAAGTGGCTGGGGTTATGTAACACTGGGGTACCTATCTAGGATCATTGAGGTATAAGTTTACCTGGAGAGAGTTCCGGGGGTCAACG
>NC_091367.1:15000-20000 GCF_038502225.1 Cherax quadricarinatus
TACCTACTAGTTCAGTCTTCTACCTACTAGTTCAGTCTTCTACCTACTAGTTCAGTCTTCTACCTACTAGTTCAGTCTTCTACCTACTAGTTCAGTCTCCCCCGGGAAAGCATGCCAAATGTTTCTTGCTGTTAAGTAAAATACAGTCTGCCTGCTCTTACCTGTCATGCTTTATCTCTCTAATTTTGTAAATTGATCTCCACAAGGTTTGTTAGACAAGATCATCTTTCTCTGACTAGATGCTGCTTCTCACTCCTGAAATCATCTCCAGCTTCACCAGGATTCTTCTACTGATAATTTTTTCCATTATTTCAAAATGATTCAGTGACACTGACCTCAAGTTCAGGGCCTCCTGTCTGTCCCATGTCTGTGATAGTTCAGGGCCTCCTGTCTGTCCCATGTCTGTGATAGTTCAGGGCCTCCTGTCTGTCCCATGTCTGTGATAGTTCAGGGCCTCCTGTCTGTCCCATGTCTGTGATAGTTCAGGGCCTCCTGTCTGTCCCATGTCTGTGATAGTTCAGGGCCTCCTGTCTGTCCCATGACTGTGATAGTTCAGGGCCTCCTGTCTGTGATAGTTCAGGGCCTCCTGTCTGTCCCATGTCTGTGATAGTTCCGGGCCTCCTGTCTGTCCCATGTCTGTGATAGTTTAGGGCCTCCTGTCTGTCCCATGTCTGTGATAGTTCAGGGCCTCCTGTCTGTCCCATGTCTGTGATAGTTCAGGGCCTCCTGTCTGTCCCATGTCTGTTTTAATACTCATGTAGTTGTGTTAGTTCAGGGCCTCCTGTCTGTGACTGTGATAGTTCAGGGCCTGTCTGTGATAGTTCAGGGCCTCCTGTCTGTCCCATGTTTTAGTTCCGGGCCTCCTGTCTGTCCCATGTCAGGGCCTCCTGTCTGTCCCATGTCTGTGATATCAGGGCCTCCTGTCTGTCCCAATAGTTCAGGGCCTCCTTTGTCCCATGTCTGTTTTAATACTCGTTATCAGGATTGAATGTCTTACCGTAAATAGTTCAGGGCCTCCTGTCTTTTTGTTTTTTTTAATTTTTTATGTTGTGTAAATGTGTTGCCTGTTTCTGTGTTGCCTGTTATCAAGTCTTGATGTGTCGTTGTTCCCGTGTTGCCTGCTATCACGTCTTGATGTGTCGTTGTTCCCGTGTTGCCTGCTATCACGTCTTGATGTGTCGTTGTTCCCGTGTTGCCTGCTATCACGTCTTGATGTGTCGTTGTTCCCGTGTTGCCTGCTATTACTATATACTTACCCGCAAGCATTTATGGCTTGTTAAAGTCGTCCTCTCCTTGATAGACCGTCAGTAATGGCCTCTCTTGACCTCACTCTCTTCAACCACATTAACAACATCTGATTTGCCTCCAACATCCCGGTCCTTCTCCTCATCCCCACCATCTCTTCTAATCTCCTCCCATTCTCTTCGTCTTTTCAGTCATCACCTCTCATTACCTCTCATTCACGCTCTTTTCATCTCGAGTCAACCTACCACCAGGGATGGTCCAACCCTCCACCAGGGGCTGCCCATCCCTTCCACAGGGACGGTCCAACCGACCATCAGGGACGGTCCAGTCCTCCCAGGGACGTTCCAACCCACCCCCAGGGACTGTCCATCCCTTCCCCAGAGACGGTCCAACCCACCACCAGGGACGGTCAGTCCCCCTCAGGGACGATCCAGCCCACCACCAGGAACGGTCCAACCCTTCCCCAGGGACGGTCCAATCCTTCCCCAGAGACAATCCAACCCACCACAAGGGACGGTCCAACCCACCACCATGGACGGTCCAACCCTCCCCCAGGACAGTCCGACCCTCTTCCAGCGACGGTCCAACCCTCCCCCAGGGACGGTCCAACTCTCCCCCAGGGACGGTCCAACCCTCCCCCAGGGACGGTCCAGCCCTCCTCCAGGGACGGTCCAGCCCTCCCCCAGGAGGGTCCAACCCTCCCCCAGGGACGGTCCAACCCTTCCCCAGGGACGGTCCACCCCTCCCCCAGGGACGGTCCAACCCTCCCCCAGGGACGGTCCAACCCTCCCCAGGGGATCCGTCCATCCCAGAAGCAATATCATCCACCAGACCTGAAAATTATTCCACTTCTCCCCAAGACATTATTGCTTGTTGAAGTTCTTCCTCTCCTTGATGGATCCTCAATCCTGGCCTCTCTTGACCCCATGACTTCATGACCCCAATCTCTTTGACCCCAGTAACAACGCCGTCTGACATCTGTCGACTTCGTTATAGGAAGTTAAGTGCAGTTCTTGATGTTACTCTTACACATACTGTTGTATTTCTTAACAAGTCACAAACGGGAGGAAAACTACCTGGAGAGTTTACCTGGAGAGAGTTTCGGGGGTCAACGCCCCCGCGGCCCGGTCTGTGACCAGGCCTCCTGGTGGATCAGCGCCTGATCAACCAGGCTGTTGCTGCTGGCTGCACGCAAACCAACGTACGAGCCACAGCCCGGCTGATCAGGAACTGACTTTAGGTGCTTGTCCAGTGCCAGCTTGAAGACTGCCAGGGGTCTGTTGGTAATCCCCCTTATGTGTGCTGGGAGGCAGTTGAACAGTCTCGGGCCCCTGACACTTATTGTATGGTCTCTTAACGTGCTAGTGACACCCCTGCTTTTCATTGGGGGGATGGTGCATCGTCTGCCAAGTCTTTTGCTTTCGTAGTGAGTGATTTTCGTGTGCAAGTTTGGTACTAGTCCCTCTAGGATTTTCCAGGTGTATATAATCATGTATCTCTCCCTCCTGCGTTCCAGGGAATACAGGTTTAGAAACCTCAAGCGCTCCCAGTAATTGAGGTGTTTTATCTCCGTTATGCGCGCCGTGAAAGTTCTCTGTACATTTTCTAGGTCGGCAATTTCACCTGCCTTGAAAGGTGCTGTTAGAGTGCAGCAATATTCCAGCCTAGATAGAACAAGTGACCTGAAGAGTGTCATCATGGGCTTGGCCTCCCTAGTTTTGAAGGTTCTCATTATCCATCCTGTCATTTTTCTAGCAGATGCGATTGATACAATGTTATGGTCCTTGAAGGTGAGATCCTCCGACATAATCACTCCTAGGTCTTTGACGTTGGTGTTTCGCTCTATTTTGTGGCCAGAATTTGTTTTGTACTCTGATGAAGATTTAATTTCCTCATGTTTACCATATCTGAGTAATTGAAATTTCTCATCGTTGAACTTCATATTGTTTTCTGCAGCCCACTGAAAGATTTGGTTGATGTCCGCCTGGAGCCTTGCAGTGTCTGCAATGGAAGACACTGTCATGCAGATTCGGGTGTCATCTGCAAAGGAAGACACGGTGCTGTGGCTGACATCCTTGTCTATGTCGGATATGAGGATGAGGAACAAGATGGGAGCTAGTACTGTGCCTTGTGGGACAGAGCTTTTCACCGTAGCTGCCTCGGACTTTACTCTGTTGACGACTACTCTCTGTGTTCTGTTAGTGAGGAAATTATAGATCCATCGACCGACTTTTCCTGTTATTCCTTTAGCGCGCATTTTGTGCGCTATTACGCCATGGTCACACTTGTCGAAGGCTTTTGCAAAGTCTGTATATATTACATCTGCATTCTTTTTGTCTTCTAGTGCATTTAGGACCTTGTCGTAGTGATCCAGTAGTTGAGACAGACAGGAGCGACCTGTTCTAAACCCATGTTGCCCTGGGTTGTGTAACTGATGGGTTTCTAGATGGGTGGTGATCTTGCTTCTTAGGACCCTTTCAAAGATTTTTATGATATGGGATGTTAGTGCTATTGGTCTGTAGTTCTTTGCTGTTGCTTTACTGCCCCCTTTGTGGAGTGGGGCTATGTCTGTTGTTTTTAGTAACTGAGGGACGACCCCCGTGTCCATGCTCCCTCTCCATAGGATGGAAAAGGCTCGTGATAGGGGCTTCTTGCAGTTCTTGATGAACACAGAGTTCCATGAGTCTGGCCCTGGGGCAGAGTGCATGGGCATGTCATTTATCGCCTGTTCGAAGTCATTTGGCGTCAGGATAACATCGGATAGGCTTGTGTTAGTCAAATTTTGTGGCTCTCTCATAAAAAATTCATTTTGGTCTTCGACTCTCAGTCTGGTTAGCGGCTTGCTAAAAACTGAGTCATATTGGGACTTGAGTAGCTCACTCATTTCCTTGCTGTCATCTGTGTAGGACCCATCTTGTTTAAGTAGGGGCCCAATACTGGACGTTGTTCTCGATTTTGATTTGGCATAGGAGAAGAAATACTTTGGGTTTCTTTCGATTTCATTTATGGCTTTTAGTTCTTCCCGCGATTCCTGACTCCTAAAGGATTCTTTTAGCTTAAGTTCGATGCTTGCTATTTCTCTGACCAGTGTCTCCCTGCGCATTTCAGATATATTGACCTCTTTTAGCCGCTCTGTTATTCTTTTCCGTCGCCTGTAAAGGGAGCGCCTGTCTCTTTCTATTTTACATCTACTCCTCCTTTTTCTTAGAGGAATAAGCCTTGTGCATACATCGAGTGCCACCGAGTTAATCTGTTCTAGGCATAAGTTTGGGTCTGTGTTGCTTAGTATATCTTCCCAGCTTATATCGGTTAGGACTTGGTTTACTTGGTCCCACTTTATGTTTTTGTTATTGAAGTTGAATTTGGTGAATGCTCCCTCATGACTAGTCTCATTTTGTCGGTCTGGGGCTCCATGCATACATGTCTGAACCTCAATTATGTTGTGATCTGAGTATATTGTTTTTGATATGGTGACATTTCTTATCAGATCATCATTGTTAGTGAAGATGAGGTCTAGTGTATTCTCCAGTCTTGTAGGCTCTATTATTTGCTGGTTTAAATTGAATTTTGTGCAGAGATTTAAAAGCTCGTGTGAGTGTGAGTTTTCATCAGAGCTGCCTCCTGGTGTTTTTTCTGCAACAATATTATTTGCTATATTCCTCCATTTTAGGTGCCTTAAGTTGAAATCCCCCAGGAGCAAGATGTTGGGTGCAGGAGCTGGAAGATTTTCCAGACAGTGGTCAATTTTTAACAGC
>NC_091367.1:25000-77597 GCF_038502225.1 Cherax quadricarinatus
TCAATTATACACTTGTTTCTTTCCAGGTGCTCCACCACTCTCCTCCTGATGATCTTCTCCATGACCTTGCATACTATACACGTTAGTGATACAGGTCTGTAGTTTAGTGCCTCATGTCTGTCTCCCTTTTTAAAAATTGGGACTACATTTGCCATCTTCCATACCTCAGGGAGTTGCCCAGTTTCAAATGATGTGTTGAAGATCTTTGTTAATGGCACACACAATATCTCTGCTCCCTCTTTAAGGACCCACGGAGAGATGTTGTCTGGTCCCACCGCCTTTGAGGTGTCAAGTTCGCATAGCAGCTTCTTCACTTCCTCCTTGGTTATATGTACCTCATCCAGCACTTGCTGGTGTACCCCCCTGTTCTGATTTCCTGGAGTCCTACTGGTTTCCACTGTAAATACTTCTTTAAATCTCGTGTTGAGCTCCTGACATACCTCTCGGTCGTTTCTTGTGAATTCCCCATCACCCTTCCTCAGTCTGATTACCTGGTCCTTGACTGTTGTTTTCCTCCTGATGTGGCTGTACAACAGCTTCGGGTCAGTCTTGACTTTCGATGCTATGTCATTTTCATATTGTCGCTGAGCCTCCCTTCTTATCTGTGCATATTCATTTCTGGCTCTTCGGCTAATCTCTTTATTTTCCTGAGTTCTCTGTCTTCTGTACCTTTTCCATTCTCTAGTACACCTAGTTTTTGCCTCCCTACACCTTTGGGTGAACCAAGGACTCGTTCTGTTCTTCCCATTATTTCTGTTTCCCTTGGGAACAAACCTCTCCTCTGCCTCCTTGCATTTTGTTGCCACATAGTCCATCATTTCTTGTACTGGTTTTCCTGTCAGTTCCCTCTCCCACTGAATGTTTTGAAGGAAGTTCCTCATGCCTGAGTAGTTCCCCCTTTTGTAGTTTGGTTTTTCCCACCCTATTCCTGCTACTCTCTCCACTTGGAGCTCAACTATGTAGTCGAAGCACAGAACCACATGATCACTAGCTCCCAGGGGCCTTTCATACAAGATATCCTCGATGTCTGAACTACTCAAGGTGAATACAAGGTCCAGTCTTGCTGGTTCATCTTCTCCTCTCTCTCTGGTAGTGTCTCTAACATGTTGATGCATGAGGTTTTCCAGTACTACATCCATCATCTTGGCTCTCCATGTTTCGGAACCCCCATGGGGCTCCAGGTTTTCCCAGTCAATCTCCTTGTGATTGAAATCACCCATAACTAGTAACTTTGCTCCCCCCACATGTGCTCTCCTGGCCACCTCGGCTAGTGTGTCGACCATGGCTCTGTTGCTCTCATCGTATTCTTCTCTTGGTCTCCTGCAGTTCTGTGGTGGGTTGTACATTACTGCAATTATCACCTTATGTCCCTCAGACTGGATTGTTCCTACTAAGTAGTCCCTTTCACCCGTGCCATCCATTCCTTCCATTTTCTCAAAACCCCACTGGCTTTTAATGAGCAGTGCAACTCCTCCTCCCCCTCTCCTCCCTCTGTCTTTCCTGAGGATTTGATATCCGGGTGGAAAGATTGAATCTGTTATTATTCTGGTGAGTTTTGTTTCTGTGAGTGCTATTATGTCTGGGGATGTCTCCTTGATTCTTTCATGCCACTCCTCATACTTATTTGTTATTCCATCTGCATTTGTATACCATACCTTCAACTTCTTTTCTAAGACTGTGGTCTGGGAGGTGTATTGGGGTTGGGGAAGTGGGAGACCTGATAAGGAACTATGGGTGGTTGCTGTGGGGGTGGAGTTTGTAATGTAGTGGGTGGGGGCATTGGATATGACATGGGTGTTTTGGTTTAGAGTGTTTGGCTGCACTGGGGTTGACCTGGTTGGGAGGCTTCTATAGGAAGCTGTGAGGGAGGTTGTATTTGATCTTCTTCCTGTGTCTGGGATCTCCTGTCTGTCTTCTCCATCCCCTCTCTTTCCTCCTTTCGCCTTTGTATCATCTCTCTCAGTTTCCGCCTTTCGTCTTGTGTTCTGTCGCGGTCGAGATACACCTTCCTGTATTCCGGCATGTCCCTTAATCGTGCTTTCTCCCACAGTATCCTGTTCCGAGTCGATTCTGCCTTGAAGGTCACTTTCACTGGCCGGGTTCTTTTTTTTACAAACCCCCCTATTCTCCGAAAATTTTCCAGCTGGGTCATGTCGTCTTCTCCGATTACTTTCATGATGCTTTCAATTGCTTTTTTTTCCCCTTGTTTTCTTGCTTCATATGTTTCCCCTTCAACTTCCTGTAGCCCATACACAAAGACTGACCTCACCCTTTCATTCTCCCACTGCATATCCCTGTGTATCCCCTCATTCAATTTGATTTCCTCCATTGCAGCTTTCCTTTCTTCAGTTTCACTAGCTACTGTACATGGGCTCAGTGGCCTGTCATTTTCCCTTCTCGGCTTTCCCTGGGCTCTGTTGTGGTCTTTTAGGGCCTCCACATATAGCTTAGCTCTTTCATTTACTACAGTCTCCACTGATAGAGCTTCTACATGCAGTTTTGCTCCTTCTGTCCCTACAGTCCCCTTATTTGTGGCTGAGGTAGCGGTCTCTGTTGTCAATCCCAAAATGTTCTTTAGTTCTTTAGGCTGTTTCAGATTTTCCAGTTCCTCTTCTAAGCTCTGTATCCTGGCCTCTGCTGCTTTGACTTTCACCTCCCACTTCCTGCTTTCCATGTCTATCCTCTCTTCCATTCTCATGCTAAGTTCTTCTAGTTTCTTTTCCCATTCTTGTTCCCTTTTTGTGAGCTCTGCTGCCCAATCTTCCTTTGCAGTTCCCTCCTCCTGTCCCTTGGGTTTTCTTGTTGCTCTCTGGCAACCCATTTTTTTTTTATCCTGATTGCCTCAGAGTGGGAAACCTATGTAATTCTGTATGTTAGGTTAGTATTGTATATGTCAGAGTGTGGGGGGGGGGGGAGGTAGTGGTGGAACTGTGGCTATATGGGAGAGTAGTGGGGAGGGGGAGTGGGAAGGAGAGTGAAGCAAGTGGGTAAGTGGGTGAGTGGGAGAGGGAGAGGTGGGGAGGGGGAGGGTGAAAGAGGGAGGGGAGGGATCAGGTGAAGGAGTGAGATGTCGGTGGGGGAGGGGGGGGGAGTGTATGTGTGAGTCTGGCAATATGTGTGTGTGTGTGTGTGTGTGTGTTTGTGTGTGTGTGTGTGTGTTTGTGTGTGTGGTGTGTGTGTGTGTGTGTGTGTGTTGCGTGTGTGTGTGGGGGGGGGGTGGGGGGGGTGTGTGGGTGAGTGTGTGGGTGGGTGTGTGGGTGGGTGTGTGGGTGGTGTGTGGGTGAGTGTGTGGGTGGGGTGTGTGGGTGGGTGTGTGTGGTGGGTGTGTGGGTGGGTGGGTGTGTGTGGGTGTGTGTGGGGTGTGTGGGTGGGTGTGTGGGTGGTTGGGTGTGTGGGTGGGTGTGTGTGGGTGTGGGTGTGTGTGGGTGTGTGGGTGTGTGGGGGTGTGTGTGGGTGTGGGTGTGTGTGGGGGTGTGTGGGGTGTGTGGGGGTGTGTGGGTGTGTGTGGGTGGTGGGGTGTGGGTGTGGTGGTGTGTGTGGGTGTGTGGGTGGGTGGGTGTGGGTGTGGTGGGTGTGTGGGGTGTGTGGGTGTGTGGGTGTGTGGGGTGTGTGGGTGTGTGGGTGTGTGGGTGGGTGTGGGTGTGTGTGGGTGTGTGGGTGGGTGTGGGTGTGTGTGGGTGTGTGGGTGGGTGTGGGTGTGGTGGGTGTTTGGGTGTGTGGGTGTGTGTGGGTGTGTGGGTGTGTGGGTGGGTGGGTGTGTGGGTGTGTGGGTGTGTGGGTGTGTGTGGGTGTGTGTGGGTGTGTGTGGGTGTGTGGGTGTGTGTGTGTGGGTGTGTGTGAGTGTGAGTGTGGGTGTGTGGGTGTGCGTGCGCACACTAGGCTACGCTACTCTTTTGAAGATTATAAAAAAAATTTCACAATCAATTCCTTATTAATATGCACTAATATATACTATATAATATTAATTGCGTACACTTGTGTTTGTGTGTGTGTGTGTTTACTAGCTTGTCGTTCTTTGAAAAAGAGGGGGGGGGGTTACGTTAACACTATTTGTTATTGTTGTTGTTTCACCGGTACTCTCCCGGCCCAGATCTCCGCACACTACGCTACTTTACTTTTTGAAGATTATAGGATTATTTTTTCTCACTCAATTCCTTATTAATATATACTGTTTATTATAACAATAATTACGGGTGCACACGTGTGTTTGTATGTGCGTACTTGTTTACTAGCTTGTCCCTCAGAAAAACGGGGGGGGGGGGGTTCACTAGGCTACACAACTCTTCTGGAGTTTACCTGGCGATATTTAGATAATTTACTAACCACTATCTATCTCCTGGTACTGAAATAGGGAGAGAGAGATGGTATAGCATACAACCAGCAGGGCGAGACACTGAGACTTTAGACACTAACCAAAATTAACCACAAATAGGCAAGTGATGTCGTCTGCACAACAATGGAGGTTCCTGCTGGTCGGCTGCTATCAACTCCTTCAATTTGTAACTCCTTCAGGAACTTTATCATGCATTCAAGTTTTTATTTTCTTTTTCTTTTAAGACTTGGTATTCCCTCTTTTTTCTTTAGTACAGTATTATGGTCATAACAAGTCTGATGATGTTAGCTACCTTCACAACACCAACAGCTGGGGATTGACTAATTTTTTCTTACTTTCAGTATTTACTTAATCACTCTTTTATGACCTTATCACTACACTGCTGCTATAATCAACCAACATATGTATTTGTTAATATTTCAGATCACACCGTTAACCCAATTAACTGTTTGGATATTTTGTGTCAACACTGCGGCCAGTAGCCTGATCAGCTGACTGCTACCCTCCCTCACTCAAATTTCATTCAAATTTAAATTGTAAAATTCTTGATCCTATCACATTATTCGCACTCTTGAAAGCTATTACACTCTTGTAGGTATGTTCACTGATTCACTCACATACGATGACCGCTAATAATATCTTAGGACAGCCACTAAAACGCTAAATCCTGGGAGCACTATTTAGCGATACTGCTTCACGTGTGTGTTAGTGTGTGTGTGTGTGTGTGCGTGTGTGTTTGTGTGTGTGTTTGTGTGTGTGTGTGTGTGTTTGTGTGTGTGTGTGTGTGTGTGTGTGTGTGTGTGTGTGTGTGTGTGTGTGTGTGTGTGTGTGTGTGTACTCACCTAGTTGTACTCACCTAGTTGAGGTTGCAGGGGTCGAGTCCGAGCTCCTGGCCCCGCCTCTTCACTGATCGCTACTAGGTCACTCTCCCTGAACCGTGAGCTTTATCATACCTCTGCTTAAAGCTATGTATGGATCCTGCCTCCACTACATCGCTTCCCAAACTATTCCACTTACTGACTACTCTGTGGCTGAAGAAATACTTCCTAACATCCCTGTGATTCATCTGTGTCTTCAGCTTCCAACTGTGTCCCCTTGTTACTGTGTCCAATCTCTGGAACATCCTGTCTTTGTCCACCTTGTCAATTCCTCTCAGTATTTTGTATGTCGTTATCATGTCCCCCCTATCTCTCCTGTCCTCCAGTGTCGTCAGGTTGATTTCCCTTAACCTCTCCTCGTAGGACATACCTCTTAGCTCTGGGACTAGTCTTGTTGCAAACCTTTGCACTTTCTCTAGTTTCTTTACGTGCTTGGCTAGGTGTGGGTTCCAAACTGGTGCCGCATACTCCAATATGGGCCTAACGTAGACGGTGTACAGGGTCCTGAACGATTCCTTATTAAGATGTCGGAATGCTGTTCTGAGGTTTGCTAGGCGCCCATATGCTGCAGCAGTTATTTGGTTGATGTGCGCTTCAGGAGATGTGCCTGGTGTTATACTCACCCCAAGATCTTTTTCCTTGAGTGAGGTTTGTAGTCTCTGACCCCCTAGACTGTACTCCGTCTGCGGTCTTCTTTGCCCTTCCCCAATCTTCATGACTTTGCACTTGGTGGGATTGAACTCCAGGAGCCAATTGCTGGACCAGGTCTGCAGCCTGTCCAGATCCCTTTGTAGTTCTGCCTGGTCTTCGATCGAATGAATTCTTCTCATCAACTTCACGTCATCTGCAAACAGGGACACCTCAGAGTCTATTCCTTCCGTCATGTCGTTCACAAATACCAGAAACAGCACTGGTCCTAGGACTGACCCCTGTGGGACCCCGCTGGTCACAGGTGCCCACTCTGACACCTCGCCACGTACCATGACTCGCTGCTGTCTTCCTGACAAGTATTCCCTGATCCATTGTAGTGCCTTCCCTGTTATCCCTGCTTGGTCCTCCAGTTTTTGCACCAATCTCTTGTGTGGAACTGTGTCAAACGCCTTCTTGCAGTCCAAGAAAATGCAATCCACCCACCCCTCTCTCTCTTGTCTTACTGCTGTCACCATGTCATAGAACTCCAGTAGGTTTGTGACACAGGATTTCCCGTCCCTGAAACCATGTTGGCTGCTGTTGATGAGATCATTCCTTTCTAGGTGTTCCACCACTCTTCTCCTGATAATCTTCTCCATGATTTTGCATACTATACATGTCAGTGACACTGGTCTGTAGTTTAGTGCTTCATGTCTGTCTCCTTTTTTAAAGATTGGGACTACATTTGCTGTCTTCCATGCCTCAGGCAATCTCCCTGTTTCGATAGATGTATTGAATATTGTTGTTAGGGGTACACATAGCGCCTCTGCTCCCTCTCTCAATACCCATGGGGAGATGTTATCTGGCCCCATTGCCTTTGAGGTATCTAGCTCACTCAGAAGCCTCTTCACTTCTTCCTCGGTGGTGTGCACTGTGTCCAGCACTTGGTGGTGTGCCCCACCTCTCCGTCTTTCTGGAGCCCCTTCTGTCTCCTCTGTGAACACTTCTTTGAATCTCTTGTTGAGTTCTTCACATACTTCACGGTCATTTCTTGTTGTCTCTCCTCCTTCCTTCCTTAGCCTGATTACCTGGTCCTTGACTGTTGTTTTCCTCCTGATGTGGCTGTATAACAGTTTTGGGTCAGATTTGGCTTTCGCTGCTATGTCGTTTTCATATTGTCTTTGGGCCTCCCTTCTTATCTGTGCATATTCGTTTCTGGCTCTACGACTGCTCTCCTTATTCTCCTGGGTCCTTTGCCTTCTATATTTCTTCCATTCCCTAGCACACTTGGTTTTTGCCTCCCTGCACCTTTGGGTAAACCATGGGCTCATCCTGGCTTTTTCATTATTCCTGTTACCCTTGGGTACAAACCTCTCCTCAGCCTCCTTGCATTTTGTTGCTACATATTCCATCATCTCATTAACTGGCTTCCCTGCCAGTTCTCTGTCCCACTGAACCCCGTTCAGGTAGTTCCTCATTCCTGTGTAGTCCCCTTTCTTGTAGTTTGGCTTCATTCGTCCTGGCCTTCCTGCTTCTCCCTCCACTTGTAGCTCTACTGTGTATTCGAAGCTTAAAACCACATGGTCACTGGCCCCAAGGGGTCTTTCGTATGTGATGTCCTCGATATCTGCACTACTCAAGGTGAATACTAAGTCCAGCCTTGCTGGTTCATCCTCTCCTCTCTCTCTTGTAGTGTCCCTTACGTGTTGGCACATGAAGTTTTCCAGTACCACCTCCATCATCTTAGCCCTCCATGTATCTTGGCCCCCATGTGGGTCCAAGTTCTCCCAATCGATCTCCTTGTGGTTAAAGTCACCCTTGATCAGGAGCTTTGCCCTGCATGCATGAGCTCTTCTGGCCACTCTAGCCAGTGTATCAACCATCGCTCTATTGCTCTCGTCGTACTCTTGCCTTGGCCTCCTGCTGTTCTGTGGTGGGTTATACATCACTGCTATTACCACCTTGGGACCTCCAGAGTGAAGTGTTCCCGCTATGTAATCACTTTCTTCTCCGCTGTCTCCTCTCTCCAGCTCATCAAAATTCCAGCGATTTTTGATCAGCAATGCCACTCCTCCACCCCCCCTGTTCCCTCTGTCTTTCCTCAGGATTTGGTATCCCGTTAGAAAGATGGCATCTGTTATCATACCTGTAAGCTTGGTTTCTGTGAGAGCTATGATGTCCGGTGATGCTTCTTTGACTCTTTCATGCCACTCCTCCCACTTATTTGTTATTCCATCAGCGTTTGTGTACCATACCTTCAGTTTCCTTTCCAACACTGTGGTTTGGGGGGCCTGTGAGGGTGGGAGACCTGGTAGCATACTGTGGGATTTTATAGCTCGGTGTTGGGTGGAGGCTGTGGGTATGGATTGTATTGTGTGTTGGGATGGTGTGATAGGTTGTGGGGTTCTGAGAATAGTTGTGTGTGTGCTTGCCCTTGCTGTTCTGTTCTGCTCTGACTGACCTCTGCTGGTTCCATCCTTGTCTCTTTTCCTAGCTCCTTGTGTGAGTGTGTGTGTGTGTGTGTGTGTGTGTGTGTGTGTGTGTGTGTGTGTGTGTGTGTGTGTGTGTGTGTGTGTGTGTGTGTGTGTGTTGGTGTGTGTATCTGCCAGTAAGAACAATTTCTTCAACTTATCAGTGTGTGAGTGTGTGTGTCCTGGCTGCTGGTAACTGATGGGGGAGGGAGAAGCAAGGATAATGAAAGCAATTAAAAGGTAAACAATTAGAACATAGGAGAAAGTAAATGAGAGAGAGAGAGGGGGGAGTAAGATAATACTAACATCACTATAAAGTAAGCATTATCTTGAAGTAAGTAAAAGTATCATTATTTTGTTGTGGGTGTATAATTACCAGTGTAATTACCAGTGTAATTGCTCTCTCTTACTTCCGGTTCCTCTTTCTGAATTTTTCTCATCATTATTTTTTTTATCCCTTCTTCTTAGGCCTCTTACTCCTTTTCCTCTCCTCCTACTTTGTCTATTCCTACTCCTCCTCCTCCTCCTCCTCCTCCTCCTCCTCTCATCTTCCTCTCCTCCTCGTCCTCCTCGTCCTCCTCGTCCTCCTCCTCCTCCTCGTCCTCCTCCTCGTCCTCCTCGTCCTCCTCCTCCTCCTCCTCCTCGTCCTCCTCGTCCTCCTCTTCCTCCTCCTCCTCCTCCTCCTCGTCCTCCTCGTCCTCCTCCTCGTCCTCCTCGTCCTCCTCCTCGTCCTCCTCCTCCTCCTCCTCCTCCTCCTCGTCCTCCTCGTCCTCCTCGTCCTCCTCGTCCTCCTCCTCGTCGTCCTCCTCCTCCTCGTCCTCCTCCTCCTCCTCCTCGTCCTCGTCCTCCTCGTCCTCGTCCTCCTCGTCCTCCTCCTCCTCCTCGTCCTCCTCCTCGTCCTCGTCCTCCTCGTCCTCCTCCTCGTCCTCCTCCTCGTCCTCGTCCTCCTCGTCCTCCTCGTCCTCCTCGTCCTCCTCCTCGTCCTCCTCCTCGTCCTCCTCCTCGTCCTCCTCGTCCTCGTCCTCCTCGTCCTCCTCCTCCTCGTCCTCCTCCTCCTCGTCCTCCTCCTCCTCCTCGTCCTCCTCCTCGTCCTCTTCCTCCTCCTCCTCCTCCTCCTCGTCCTCCTCGTCCTCCTCCTCCTCCTCCTCCTCGTCCTCCTCGTCCTCCTCCTCGTCCTCCTCCTCCTCCTCCTCCTCCTCCTCCTCCTCCTCGTCCTCCTCGTCCTCCTCCTCCTCCTCCTCCTCCTCCTCGTCCTCGTCCTCCTCGTCCTCCTCGTCCTCCTCCTCGTCGTCCTCCTCCTCCTCCTCGTCCTCCTCCTCCTCCTCCTCGTCCTCCTCGTCCTCGTCCTCCTCGTCCTCGTCCTCCTCGTCCTCCTCGTCCTCCTCGTCGTCCTCCTCCTCCTCGTCCTCCTCCTCGTCCTCGTCCTCCTCGTCCTCCTCCTCCTGGTCGTCCTCCTCGTCCTCCTCGTCCTCCTCGTCCTCCTCCTCGTCCTCCTCCTCCTCCTTCTCCTCCTCCTCCTCCTCCTCCTCGTCCTCTTCGTCCTCCTCCTCCTCGTCCTCCTCGTCCTCGTCCTCCTCCTCGTCCTCCTCCTCCTCCTCCTCCTCCTCCTCCTCGTCCTCCTCGTCTCCTGGCACAAACAATATCAGAACTTAACTCAAGAATCGTTCATGAAAAAAAAGATAGAGTTGTTTTGTCTTGTTGAATCTTCTGTGAGACTAATTATCTGACCTGTTGCTGGTGTTACTGATGTTGCTGGTGTTACTGATGTTACTGGTGTTACTGATGTTGCTGGTGTTACTGATGTTGCTGGTGTTACTGATGTTGCTGGTGTTACTGATGTTGCTGGTGTTACTGATGTTACTGGTGTTACTGATGTTGCTGGTGTTACTGATGTTGCTGGTGTTACTGATGTTGCTGGTGTTACTGATGTTACTGGTGTTGCTGGTGTTGCTGGTGTTGCTGGTGTTACTGGTGTTGCTGGTGTTACTGGTGTTGCTGGTGTTGCTGGTGTTGCTGGTGTTGCTGGTGTTACTGGTGTTGCTGGTGTTGCTGGTGTTGCTGGTGTTGCTGGTGTTACTGGTGTTGCTGGTGTTACTGGTGTTGCTGGTGTTGCTGGTGTTGCTGGTGTTACTGGTGTTGCTGGTGCACTGGCGCTGCTGGCGCCTACTGGTGCTGCTGGCGCTGCTGGTGCTGCTGGTGCCACTGGCGCTGCTGGTGTTACTGCGCTCTGCTGCTGCTGCGTGCTGGCGCCACTGATGCCTTGCTGGTGCTGCTGGTGGTGCTGCGTCACTGATGTTACGCGTGCTGCTGGCCACTGTCCACTGGGCTCCGCTGGTGCCACTGCGCTGGTGCTACTGGCGTTACTGGGTGCCTGCTGGTGCGTTACTGGTGCTGCTGCGTCGGTGCCTGCTGGCAAAGCCACCTGGTGCTGCTGGTGCCACGGTGCTGCCGGTGCTACGTGCCACTGGTGCTGCTGGTGCCACTGGCGCCGCTGGTGCCACTGGTGCGCTGGTGCCACTGCGCCGCTGGCGCTGCTGGTGCTACGGTGCGCTGGTGCTGCTGGTGTCACGGTGCTGCGTGGTGCCACTGGTGCTGCTGGTGCACTGCGCTGGTGCTGGCTGTGCCGCTGGTGCTACTGGTGCCACTGGTGCTACTGGCGCTGGCTGGCGTCCACTGCTACCGATGCCACTGGTGCTGCTGGTGCTGCTGGTGCCACTGGTGCTGCTGTGCCACTGGTGCCGCTGGCGCCGCTGCGCCACCTTGATGCCACCGGTGCTGCTGGTGCTGCTGGTGCGTTACCGGTGCCGCTGTGCTGCTGGTGCTACTTGGTGCTGCTACTGCGTCGCTGGTGCTACTGGTGCTGCTGGTGCTACTTGTGCTGCTGGTGCTGCTGGGTGTGCTGCTGTTACTGGTGCACTGGTGCTGCTGCGTGGTGCTACCGGATGTTCCACTGGTGCCGCTGGTGCTGCTGGTGCCACCGATAGTTGGTGTGGCGGTGCTACCTGCGCTTGCTGGGTGCCACTGGTGCTGCTGTGCCACTGCGCTGCTGGTGTTACTGGTGCTGCTGGTGCCACTGGTGCCAGCTGGTGTTACGGTGCCGCTGGTGCGCCAGTTACCGGTGCTGCTGGTGTCCTGGTGCTGCTGGTGCTGCTGATGCCACTGGTGCCACTGGTGCCGCTTGGCGCCTTACTGGTGCGCTGGTGCTGCTGGTGCTACCGGTGCCGCTCGGTGCTGGCGGTGCCACTGGCGTTCGCTGCCGCTGGTGCCACTGGTGCTGCTGGTGTTCCACTGATGTCCACTGGTGCGCGATGCTGCTGGTGCCACCGGTGCTCCACCGATGCCGGCTGCGCTGCTGGCGTTACTGGCGGCACCGATGCCACTGGCGCCACTGATGCCACTGGTGGCACTGATGCCACTGCGCCACTGATGCTGCTGGCGTTACCGACGTTACTGGTGTTACCTTGATGCCACTGGGCGGTACCGATGCCACCTACCGGGCGGTGCCACTGATGCCGCTGGTGCCGCCACCGATGCCACTGGTGCACTGATGCAGCTGGTGCTACTCGCCACCGGTGCACTGATGGCCGCTGGTGCCACTGATACACCGGTGCCACTGATGCTGCTGCGCCACTGATGCCGGCTGGGTGTCACTGATGCCGCTGGCAAGCCACTGATGCACTGGGTGCTACCGATGCCGCTGTGCTACCTGATGCTGCGTTACCGATGCTTACCAGGTGCTACCTCCGATGCCGCTGGTGCTACTGATGCCACTGGTGCCACTGATGCCGCTGGTGCACTGATGTCATGGTGCCACTGATGCTGCTTCGTGCCTTACGATGCCACTGGTGCCACTGATGCCGCTGGTGCCACTGATGCCGCGGTGCCACCGATGGCACCGGGTGCCATCTGATGCCGCTGGTGCCTTACTGATGCTGCTGGTGTACTAATGCCGCTGGTGCCACTGATGCCGCTGGTGTTACTGATGCCGCTGGTGCACTGATGCCACTGATGCCGCTGGTGCCACTGATGCTGCTGGTGCTACTGATGTTACCTGGGTGCCACTGATGCTGCTGGTGCTACTGATGCCGCTGGTGTTACTGATGCCGCTGGTGCCACTGATGCCGCTGGTGCCACGATGCCACCGGTGCACTGATGCTGCTGGTGCCACTGATGCCGCTGGTGCCACTGATGTTCCACCGGGTGTACCGATGATGCCTGGTGTTACCGATGTTGCTGGTGCTAATGATGCTGCTGGTGCCACTGATGCGCTGGTGCCACTGATGTTACTGGTGCTTACTGATGCTGCTGGTGCCACTGATGTTGCTGGTGTACTGATGCATTGCTGGTGCCACTGATGCCGCTGGCGTCCACTGATGTTGCTGGTGTTACTGATGCCGCTGGTGCCTTACTGATGTTGCTGGGTGCCACTGATGCTGCTGGTGCTACCGATGCTGCTGGTGTTCCACTGACGCCGCTGGTGCCTTACTGATGTTGCTGGAAGTTACCGATGCCACGGTGCCACCTTGATGCCATTGGTGTTACTGATGTTGCTGGTGTTACCGATATTCGCTGGTGTTACTGATGCCACTGGGTGCCTTACTGATGCCTTGCGAATGGTGTCGATGCGCGGTGCGGGTACGATGCTGCGGTGCCTTACTGATGCCGCTGGTGCTTACTGCTACGGTGCTTACTGATGCGCTGGGGTGCCACCGATGCCGCTGGTGTTACTGATGCCGCGGTGCCACTGATGCTGCTGGTGTTCCACTGATGCCACTGCGTTACCGATGCCGCTGGTGCCTTACCGATGCCGCTGGTGCACTGATGCCTGCTGGTGCCACTGATGCGCTGGGTGCTACCGATGCTGCTGGTGTTACTGATGTCACTGGTGTCACTGATGCCGCTGGTGCTACGATGCTGGTGGCTTATTCCGATGCTGCTGGTGCCTTATCCGATGCCGCTGCGTTACTGATGTTACTGTGCCACTGATGCTGCTGGTGCTGCTGATGCTGCTTGGTGCCTTACTGATGCCTTGCTGGTGCCACTGATGCCTTGCTGGTGCCTTACTTGATGTACTGGTGTTACTGATGCTGCTGGTGCTACCGATGCTGCTGGTGTTCCACTGATGCTGCTGGTGCACTCGATGCGCTGGTGCCACTGATGTCCTGATGCGCTGGCAGCATGATGCTACTGGTGCTTACTTGATGCCGCTGGTGCCACTGATGCCACTGATGCCTGGCTAGCGTTACCGTTACTGGTGTTACCGATGCTGCTGTTGTTCACTGATATCGGTGCCACTGATGCCGCTGGTGCCACTGATGCCGCCGGGTGGCCACTGATGCCGCTGGTGCCACTGATGCCACTGTGCCACCGATGCCGCTGGTGCCTTACCGATGCCGCTGGTGCCACTGGATGCCACTGGTGCACTGATGCTGCCGGTGCCCACTGATGCTCACTGGCCAGTGCCACTGATGCCGCGTCCACTGATGCCGTGTCCACTGACGTCGGGTGGGAGCCACTGATGTCACCGGTGGCCACCGCGATGCCGCTGGTGTTCACTTGATGCCGCTGGTTGCCACTGATGCCACTGCGCACTGATGCCGCTGGTGCCATTGATGCCGCTGGCGCTACTAATGTCGCTGGTGCTCACTGATGCTGCTGGTGCCACTGATGCCGCTGGCGTACTGATGTTACTGATGCCTTGCTCCGGGTGTTACTGATGCTTGCTGGCGGTGCTACTGATGTTACCGGGTGCCGACTGATGCCTTGCTCGGTGTTCCACTGATGTGCTGGTGCCTTATTGATGCTGCTGGTGTTCCACCGATATGCTGGTGTTACTGATGTTACGGTGCCGACTGATGTGTTCGGTGCCTTACTGATGCTGCTGGGTGGCACTGATGCTGGTGGTCCACCGATGCTGCTGGTGTTCCACCGATGTCCACTGGAAAAGCCACTGGATGCCGCTGGTGCCTTACTGATGCCGCTGGTGTACTGACGCCGTCAGGTGTTACCTTGATGTTGGTTGGTGCTACTGATGCCTTGCTGGTGTTGCCACTGATGTTACCGGTGCCACTGATGCCGCTGGTGACACTGATGCCTGCCACCGATGCTGCTGTGCTTACCGATGCTGCTGGTGCCACCGATGCCACCGGTGTTTACTGATGCCTTGCTGGTGCTGGCTGATGCCGCTGGTGCTACTGATGCTGCTGGTGCACTGATGCTGCCGGTGCTACCGGACGCCACGGTGCCACTGATGCCACCGGAAAAGCACAGATGCCGCTGGTGCATCAGATGCCTGCTGAAAAGTTACCAACGCTGCTGGTGCCACTGATGCCGCTGGTGCCACTGGATGCCGCTGGTGTACCGATGCCACTGATGCTGCGGTGCTTACTGATGCCGCTGGTGCCTTACTGAGCTACTGGTGCTACTCCGATGCCTGGTGCCGCCACTGATGTTGCTGGTGCCACCTGATGCCTGCTGGTGTTACCGATACTGCTGGTGCCACTGATGCCACTGGTGCCACTGATGCCGCTGGTGCCACTGATGCCGCTGGTGCTCCACCTTGATGCCGCTGGCGTCCACTGATGCCGCTGGTGTCCACTGATGCCACCGGTGTCACTGATGCCGCTGGTGCCATGATGCCGCTGGTGCCACTGATGCCGCCGGTGCCACCGATGCCTGCTGGTGCACTGATGCCGCTGCGCTACCGATGCCACCGGTGCCACTGATGCCGCTGGGTGCCACCGATGCCGCTGGCGCCACTGATGCCGCTGGTGTTCCACTGATGCCACCGGTGTCACTGATATCGGCTGCGCCACCTTGGATGTCCACCGGCAGTCACTGATGCCGCTGGTGCCTTACCGATGCTGCTGGGTGCCACTGATGCCGCTGGTGCCATGATACTGCCGGTGCCACTGATGTCACCTGCCACTACCGATGCTGCTGGTGCCACCGATGCCGCTGGTGCCTTACCGGATGTCGCCTTGTGCCACTGATGCTGCCTGCTTACTGATGTTACTGCGTTACTGATGCCGCTGGTGCCACTGATGCTGCTGGGTGCCTTACGATGCCGCTTGGTGCCACTGATGCTGGGCAGGGTGCCACTGATGCTGCTGGCGCCACTGATGCCACTGGTGCTACTGATGCTTGCTGCGTTTTTACTGATGTGTTGGTGCCTTAATGATGCTGCTGGTGCTACTGATGCTGCTTGGAGTTACTGATGTTACTGGTGCCTTACTGATGCTGCTGGTGTTGATGCTGCTGGTGCCACTGATGCTGCTGGTGCCTTACTGATGCTTGCTGGTGTTACTGATGCCACTGGTGTACTGATGCTGCTGGTGCCACTGATGCTGCTGGCGTTCCACTGATGCGCTGGTGCTACTGATGCCGCCTGGTGCCACTGATGTCCTGATGCCGCTGGTGTTACTGATGCTGCTGCGTCACCGATGCTGCGTCACTGATGTCGCTGGTGCCACTGATGCCGCTGGTGCTTACTGATGTTACCGGTGTTACTGACGCCTTGTTCGTGTTACTGATGCCTTGCCGGGAGTCACTGATGCTGCTGGTGCCTTACTGATGCTACGTGCTACTGATGCTGCTGGTGCACTGATGCCGCTGCCGCATGATGTCACGGGTGTCACCGATGCTGCTGGTGCTATCGATGCTGCTGGTGTTACTGATGCTGCTGGTGCTTACTGATGTGCATGGGTGCACCGATGCCACCTGGTGCCACTGATGCCGCTGGTGCCACTGATGCCGCTGGTGCTACTGATGCCACTGGGTGCTACTGATGCTGCGGGTGTTACCGATGCTACCGGGTGCACTGATGTTCTGTGCCACTGATGCTGCTGTGTTACTGATGTTACTGGCGTTACTGATGCTGCTGGTGTTCCACTCGATGCCGCTGGTGCTACTGATGCCGCTGCGTCCACTGATGCCGCTGGTGCCACTGATGCCACTGGTGCCACTGATGCTGCTGGGTGCCACCTTGATGCTGGGCTGGTGCCACTGATGCCACCGGTGCCACTGATGCCGCTGGTGCTACTGATGTTACGGTGTTCCACTGATGCCGCTGGTGCCACCGATGCCTTGGCTGGTGCACTGATGCCGTCACAATGTGCCACTGATGCGTCGGTGCCACTGATGCCGGGTGGTTACTGATGCCGCTGGTGCCACTGATGCCGGCTGGTGCACTGATGCCACCGGGTGCCACTGATGCCGCTGTGCTACTGATGCTCACTGCTGCCACTGATGCTGGCTTGCGGGTGCCACTGATACCTTGGCTGGTGCCACCGATGCCACTGGTGTCACTGATGCCGCTGGTGCCACTGATGCCGCTGGTGACAATGCACGCTGCTGGTGCACTGATGCTGCTGGTGTTACTGATGTTACTGCGCTACTGATGCTGCTGGTGTTACTTTCGATGCTGGCGGTGTTCGATGATGCTGGTGCTACTGATGCTGCTGGTGCTCGATGCTGCTGGTGCTACTGATGTACGGTGCGTTACTGATGCTGCCGGGCGTTACCGATGCCGCTGCGCCTTACTGATGCGCTGGTGCCTTACTGATGTTGTTCTGGATGCCACTGATGCCAGCTGGTGCCTTACTGATGCTGCTGGTGCTGGGCTGATGCTTGCTGGTGTTACTGATGCCACTGGTGCTACTGATGTTGCATGGTGTTACCTGATGCTGCTGGTGTTACTGATGCCGCGGTGTTACCGATGCGCTGGTGCACTGATGCCGCTGGTGCTACTGATGCTTACTGGGGTGTACCGATGCTGCTGGCGTTACCGATGTCTGCGTTACTGATAATGGCTGGTGCCACTGATGTCACTGGTGTCACTGATGCTGCCTTGGTGCACTGATGCCGCTGCGGGTACTCCGATGCCGCTGTGCCACTTGATGCCACCTCGGTGCTTACTGATGTTCGCTGGTGTTCCACTGATGCCGCTGGTGCACCGATGCCGCTGGTCTTTTACTGATGATGCTGGTGCCACTGATGCTGTTGGTGCCACTGATGCCTTACCGGTGCCACTTGATGCCGCCGGTGCTTACTGATGTGCCGGTGCCACTGATGCTGGCCGGTGCCTTACTGATGCTGCTGGAAGCCTTACTGATGTCCTGATGCGCTGGTGTTGACGATGCCGCTGAACACGATGCCTTGCAGCCACCGATGCATGGCGACTGATGCCGCTGTGCCACTGATGCCACTGCACTGATGCCGCTGGTGCCACTGATGCCGCTACAAGCCACGATATGCTGGCGCCTTACTGATGCTACCGGTGCACTGATAGTTGCGGCGTTACCGATGCTGCTGCGTTACTGATGCTGCTGCGCCACTGATGCCTTGCTGGTGCCACTGATGCCACTGTCCACTGATGCCGCTGGGTGTTACTGATGCTGGGCTGATGTTACTGATGCTGCTGGCGTTACTGATGCCGCTGGAGTTACTGATACCTGGGCTGCGTTACCGATGCCGCTGGCGGTTCCGATGCTGCTTGTGCCACTGATGCCTGCTGGTGCCACTGATGCCGCTGGCGCCACTGATGCCGCTGGTGCCACCTTGATGATGGCAGTGGCTACCGATGTCACTGGTGCTTACTGATGTTAACGGTGCCTTACTGATGTGCACTGATGCTGCTGGTGTCACTCGATGCTGCTGGTGCTTACTGATGCCACTGGTGGCACCGATGCCACTGGGGTGCCTACTGACGTCCGGGTGTACTGATGTTGGCTGGTGTTACTGATGCCTGGTAGTGCTACTGATGCCACTGGTGGCACCGATGCCTTGCTGGCAAGCCTTACTGATGCCACTGCGTTACTGATGTTACTGATGTCACTGATGCCACTGGCGCACCTCGCCGATGCCACCGTTACCGATGTCACTGGTGCCTTACCGATGCTGCTGGTGTCACTCGATGCCACTGATGCCACGATGCTTGCTGGTGCACTGATGCCTTACTGGTGGCAACCGATGCTGCTGGTGCCTTACTGATGTTACTGGCGTTCGATGCTGGTGCCACTGATGCTGCTGGAGCCTTACCGATGTCACCGGTGCCACTGATGCACTGTGTTACTGATGCCGCTGGTGCCACTGATGCACTGGTGCCACTGATGTTACTGGCGTTACCTGATGCCGCTGCGCCACGAGACGCTGGCTGTGCTTGTGTTGCTGTTGTTATTGGTGTTGCTGACAATGATGGCGTTATTGGTGTTGGTGTCGCTGGTGTTATTGGTGTTGATGGTGTTGCTGGTGTTACTGGTGTTGTATTGAATGGTTTGAAAGACAAATTCCTTGTTTCATGGTGGTTGGTAATCATCAGCCATTCAGACCGTACGTTGCCAGTCCATGGTCATCATTCGGAACGTACGTTACTAGTCCGTGGTCATCATTCAGACCGTACGTTACCAGTCCATGGTCATCATTCGGAATGTACGTTACCAGTCCGTGGTCATCATTCAGACCGTACGTTACTAGTCCGTGGTCATCATTCAGACTGTACGTTACTAGTCCATGGTCATCATTCGGAACGTACGTTACTAGTCCGTGGTCATCATTCAGACCTTACGTTACTAGTCCATGGTCATCATTCGGAATGTACGTTACTAGTCCGTGGTCATCATTCAGACCGTACGTTACTAGTCCGTGGTCATCATTCAGACCGTACGTTACTAGTCCATGGTCATTATTCGGAACGTACGTTACTAGTCCGTGGTCATCATTCAGACCGTACGTTTCTAGTCCGTGGTCATCATTCAGACCGTACGTTACTAGTCCATGGTCATCATTCGGAACGTACGTTACTAGTCCGTGGTCATCATTCAGACCGTACGTTACTAGTCCGTGGTCATCATTCAGACCGTACGTTACTAGTCCCTGGTCATCATTCAGACCGTACGTTACTAGTCCGTGGTCATCATTCAGACCGTACGTTACTAGTCCCTGGTCATCATTCAGACCGTACGTTACTAGTCCGTGGTCATCATTCAGGCCGCACGTTACTAGTCCGTGGTCATCATTCAGACCGTACGTTACCAGCTCGTGGTCATCATTCAGGCCGTACGTTTCTAGTCCGTGGTCATCATTCAGACCGTACGTTACTAGTCCATGGTCATCATTCAGACCGTACGTTACTAGTCCATGGTCATCATTCGGTCCGTACGTTCCTAGTCCGTGGTCATCATTCAGACCGCACGTTACTAGTCCGTGGTCATCATTCAGACCGTACGTTACTAGTCCGTGGTCATCATTCAGGCCGTACGTTACTAGTCCGTGGTCATCATTCAGGCCGTACGTTACTAGTCCGTGGTCATCATTTAAACCGTACGTTACTAGTCCGTGGTCATCATTCAGGCCGCACGTTACTAGTCCGTGGTCATCATTCAGACCGTATGTTACTAGTCCGTGGTCATCATTCAGGCCGTACGTTACTAGTCCGTGGTCATCATGCAGACCGTACGTTACTAGTCCATGGTCATCATTCAGGCCGTGCGTTACTAGTCCGTGGTCATCATTCAGACCGTACGTTACTAGTCCGTGGTCATCATTCATACCGTACGTTACTAGTCCGTGATCATTCAGACCGTACGTTACTAGTCCGTGGTCATCATTCAGGCCGTACGTTACTAGTCCGTGGTCATCATTCAGGCCGCACGTTACTAGTCCGTGGTCATCATTCAGACCGTACATTACTAGCCCGTGGTCATCATTCAGGCCGTACGTTACTAGTCCGTGGTCATCATTCAGGCCGTACGTTACTAGTCCGTGGTCATCATTCAGACCGTACGTTACTAGTCCGTGGTCATCATTCAGGCCGTACGTTACTAGTCCGTGGTCATCATTCAGACCGTACGTTACTAGTCCATGGTCATCATTCAGGCCGTGCGTTACTAGTCCGTGGTCATCATTCAGACCGTACGTTACTAGTCCGTGGTCATCATTCAGGCCGTACATTACCATTCCGTGGTCATCATTCAGACCGTACGTTACTAGTCCGTGGTCATCATTCAGACCGTACGTTACTAGTCCGTGGTCATCATTCAGACCGTACGTTACTAGTCCGTGGTCATCATTCATACCGTACGTTACTAGTCCGTGGTCATCATTCAGACTACGTTACTAGTCCGTGGTCATCATTCAGACCGTACGTTACTAGTCCGTGGTCATCATTCAGACCGTACGTTACTAGTCCGTGGTCATCATTCAGACCGTACGTTACTAGTCCGTGGTCATCATTCAGACCGTACGTTACTAGTCCGTGGTCATCATTCAGACCGTACGTTACTAGTCCGTGGTCATCATTCAGACCGTACGTTACTAGTCCGTGGTCATCATTCATACCGTACGTTACTAGTCCGTGGTCATCATTCAGACTACGTTACTAGTCCGTGGTCATCATTCAGACCGTACGTTACTAGTCCGTGGTCATCAATTATTCAGACCGTACGTTACTAGTCCGTGGTCATCATTCAGGCCGTACGTTACTAGTCCGTGGTCATCATTCAGACCGTACGTTACTAGTCCGTGGTCATCATTCAGGCCGTACGTTACTAGTCCGTGGTCATCATTCAGACCGTACGTTACTAGTCCGTGGTCATCAATTATTCAGACCGTACGTTACTAGTCCGTGGTCATCATTCAGGCCGTACGTTACTAGTCCGTGGTCATCATTCAGACCGTACGTTACTAGTCCGTGGTCATCATTCAGGCCGTACTTTACTAGTCCGTGGTCATCATTCAGACCGTACGTTACTAGTCCGTGGTCATCATTCAGACCGTACGTTACTAGTCCGTGGTCATCATTCAGACCGTACGTTACTAGTCCGTGGTCATCATTCAGACCGTACGTTACTAGTCCGTGGTCATCAATTATTCAGACCGTACGTTGCTGGTCCTTGGTCACCAGCCATTCAGACCGTACGTTGCTGGTTCTTGGTCACCAGCTATTCAGACTACGTTGCTGGTCCTTGGTCACCAGCCATTCAGACTGTACGTTGCTGGTCCTTGGTCACCAGCCATTCAGACTGTACGTTGCTGGTCCTTGGTCACCAGCCATTCAGACTGTACGTTGCTGGTCCTTGGTCACCAGCCATTCAGACCGTACGTTGCTGGTCCTTGGTCACCAGCCATTCAGACTGTACGTTGCTTGTCCTTGGTCACCAGCCATTCAGACTGTACGTTGCTGGTCCTTGGTCACCAGCCATTCAGACTGTACGTTGCTGGTCCTTGGTCACCAGCCATTCAGACTGTACGTTGCTGGTACTTGGTCACCAGCCATTCAGACCGTACGTTGCTGGTCCTTGGTCACCAGCCATTCAGACTGTACGTTGCTGGTCCTTGGTCACCAGCCATTCAGACTGTACGTTGCTGGTCCTTGGTCACCAGCCATTCAGACGGTACGTTGCTGGTCCGTGGTCACCAGCCATTCAGACTGTACGTTGCTGGTCCTTGGTCACCAGCCATTCAGACTGTACGTTGCTGGTACTTGGTCACCAGCCATTCAGACTGTACGTTGCTGGTACTTGGTCACCAGCCATTCAGACTGTACGTTGCTGGTACTTGGTCACCAGCCATTCAGACTGTACGTTGCTGGTCCTTGGTCACCAGCCATTCAGACTGTACGTTGCTGGTCCTTGGTCACCAGCCATTCAGACGGTACGTTGCTGGTCCGTGGTCACCAGCCATTCAGACTGTACGTTGCTGGTCCTTGGTCACCAGCCATTCAGACTGTACGTTGCTGGTACTTGGTCACCAGCCATTCAGACTGTACGTTGCTGGTACTTGATCAGCAGCCATTCAGACTGTACGTTGCTGGTCCTTGGTCACCAGCCATTCAGACTGTATGTTGCAGGTCCTTGGTCACCAGCCATTCAGACGGTACGTTGCTGGTCCGTTGTCACCAGCCATTCAGACTGTACGTTGCTGGTCCTTGGTCACCAGCCATTCAGACTGTACGTTGCTGGTACTTGGTCACCCGCCATTCAGACTGTACATTGCTGGTCCTTGGTCACCAGCCATTCAGACTGTACGTTGCTGGTCCGTGGTCACCAGCCATTCAGACTGTACATTGCTGGTCCTTGGTCACCAGCCATTCAGACTGTACGTTGCTGGTCCGTGGTCAGCAGCCATTCAGACTGTACGTTGCTGGTCCTTGGTCACCAGCCATTCAGACTGTACGTTGCTGGTCCTTGGTCACCTGCCATTCAGACTGTACGTTGCTGGTCCGTGGTCACCAGCCATTCAGACTGTACGTTGCTGGTCCTTGGTCACCAGCCATTCAGACTGTACGTTGCTGGTACTTGGTCACCAGCCATTCAGACTGTACGTTGCTGGTCCGTGGTCACCAGCCATTCAGACTGTACGTTGCTGGTACGTGGTCACCAGCCATTCAGACTGTACGTTGCTGGTCCTTGGTCACCAGCCATTCAGACTGTACGTTGCTGGTCCTTGGTCACCAGCCATTCAGACCGTACGTTGCTGGTTCATGGTTATCATTCAGATCGTCCTTAGCTTTACAAAGCAGTCAGCTCCAACTTCGTAAATAATTCTCTTAGACTTTTAAGTTCTCACAAAATCCTCCATAAAGTTCATAAAAAGGATAATGCCTTTTAAAGTTTGTAGCCCAGTATAAGAAGCCTTTTTTTAAACGGCTGAGAAAGTGTGAAGTTAAATTGTGACTTTGAAACTCTTAAATTTATTAGTTAAATGAAGTATGGTAGTGTTGGTCCGTAGACTATATTATTATTATTATTATTATTATTATTATTATTATTATTATTATTATTATTATTAAATAAAAAAAAGGCACAATACCGTGACTGGAACGATACACAAATAACCCGCACATAAAAGAGAGAAGCTTACGACGACGTTTCGGTCCGACTTGGACCATTTACAAAGTCACACTAAATGGTCCATGTCGGACTGAAACGTCGTCGTAAGCTTCTCTCTTTTATGCGCGGATTATTTGTGTATTATTATTATTATTATTATTATTATTATTATTATTATTATTATTATTAACTGAAATGTGGCAGTGCTGATCCGTAGACTTATTTGTTAAATGAAACTCTGCATTGGTCCGTGAATTTAATAGTCGAATGATTTGCGGTAGTATTGGTCCGTAGATTTTGTTAGTTAATTGAAACGTGTCAGTATCGGTCCGTAGATTTATATACTTTTAAGTGAAATGTGGAAGTAGTGATCCGTAGAATTATTGTGTATTAGTTGTGTTTACACATCGGTGAAGAAAACGGTGGAGAGTAGCCCCCCACACACTCGTGTTGTTTCTCAGAGACATGCTCGTGTTTTCCCGTTCTTTAGGAGGGTCTAGTTTTTCTCCCTGATTAGATATTGAAGACCCTGACGTGCTCAACGGAGGTCAACATCGTTTTGTTGCGGGAACACCATGCTGCTCACGTCTGCTAAACCATAAAGACGAACTTAAGAAGGCGTTGTGGAAGGAAGATCAGAACGCTGATGTGGTCTAGGCAGTCTTCACCAGAGCATTTGATAAATTCGACTGTGGAGTGTTAGGATATAAATCAAGGTTAATAAGTAAAATTGGAAATTTAAAAGAAAATTATATTTAGTTTTCAAACGATAGAACACAGTAATAATTAAATAATTTGAAATCTAATCTTGGAAAGTTCAGTACCCCAAGCTACGGTGCTGCTGCCGCTGCTGTTTCTCAGCCTCACAACAGACACATATAATAATAATAGTAATAATAATAATAATAATTTTTTATTTTTGCATGATGCAATATTTATACATAGATGGGTGACCTTTAGTTATGCACAACACAAGCCACAGCGTCCTAGCATCCTTTGCGGACGATACCAGAATACGCACCAACGTCGCCTTGGTAGATAACATGCAGAATTATAAGCAGATAGCAACAGTCTTTCCGTAGACAATTCAGAATTAAAAGATATACAGAAGTGACAGATTCCAACAACTCAGATGTGGAAAGAATGAAAATCTCAGAAAAAGCACTGGACCCATAACACGGGAGCACCATCTCATAGAACGGAAGGAGCATGTAAAAAAAATCAGAGAATGCCATGAGGCAAATGCTACGAAGGTCAGAAAAAGAAGAGAAGTGTTACCAATGGTGAGAAAATTTAAATCCATTGCGTTCTCGTTTAGAATGTTCGGTGTTGACAGCTGCGTTCAAGGTAGAAGAGGTTTTTAGAGCTGGAGAAGATACATAGATCTAATAGGGTATTTAATGTAATGGAAACACCTTCCGGCCCTAAGATTGTACTCTGGAAGATATTGGGACCTGGTCTCTAATCTATTCATTGTCATAACAACGTACTCGAAAGAGAGATATGAGAAGGAGTGCAAAATAGACTCAGTGAAAAAAAGGGCGCCGTGGACGCAGTAGGTGAGCGTGCATAACTGTAGGTTACCAACCTGCTACTAGCAGGTATCAACCTGTTACAGGCAGATATCAACCTGCTACAGGCATATATCAACCTGCTACTAGCAGGTATCAACCTGTTACAGGCAGATATCAACCTGTTACAGGCAGATATCAACCTGCTACAGGCAGATATCAACCTGCTACTAGCAGGTATCAACCTGTTACAGGCAGATATCAACCTGCTACTAGCAGATATCAACGTGCTACTAGCAGATATCAACCTGCTACTAGCAGATATCAACCTGCTACAGGCATATATCAAACTGCTACTGGCAGATATCAACCTGCTACTAGCAGATATCAGCCTGCTACTGGCAGATATCAACCTGCTACTGGCAGATATCAACCTACTACTAGCAGATATCAACCTGCTACTAGCAGATATCAACCTGCTACTAGCAGATATCAACCTGCTACAGGCAGGTATCAACCTGCTACTGGCAGGTATCAACCTGCTACTAGCAGATATCAACCTGCTACTAGCAGATATCAACCTGCTACTGGCAGATAACCTGCTACTGGCAGATATCAACCTGCTACTAGCAGATATCAACCTGCTACTAGCAGATATCAACCTGCTACAGGCATATATCAACCTGCTACTGGCAGATATCAACCTGCTACTAGCAGATATCAACCTGCTACTAACAGATATCAACCTGCTACTGGCAGATGTCAACCTGCTACTGGCAGATATCAACCTGCTACTGACAGATATCAACCTGCTACTAGCAGATATCAACCTGCTACTGGCAGATATCAACCTGCTACTGGCAGATATCAACCTGCTACTAGCAGATATCAACCTGCTACTAGCAGATATCAACCTGCTACAGGCAGATATCAACCTGCTACTAGCAGATATCAACCTGCTACTAGCAGATATCAACCTGCTACTAGCAGATATCAACCTGCTACTGGCAGATATCAACCTGTTACTAGCAGATATCAACCTGCTACTAGCAGATATCAACCTGCTACTGGCAGATATCATCCTGCTACTGGCAGATATCAACCTGCTACTGGCAGATATCAACCTGCGACAAGCAGATATTAACCTGCTACAGGCAGAAATCAACCTGCTACAGGCAGATATCAACCTGCTACCAGCAGATACCAACCTGCTACCAGCAAATACCAACCTGGTACTAGCAGATATCAACCTGCTACTAGCAGATATCAATCTAGTACAGGCGGATATCAACCTGCTACCAGCATATATCAGAAATATTGCCTGACCAAGTGTAGAAGTTACCAAGAGAAAACTGTATCACTGCCTTCACCGAGTGACAGATCAACCAGGCTATTATCGATGTGTGGGCTAGCGGGCCGCCAGCAGCAACAGCCTGGTTTGACAGGCGATCAATAGCAAGGCCCCAGGCCGGGCTTCGAGGCTAGAAAATCTGTCGAAACCAGTCACCAGCTACTGGTGGTGTCAGCACTCAGTAAGTTACTGGTGGTGTCAGCACTCAGTAAGTTACTGGTGGTGTCAGCACTCAGTAAGTTACTGGTGTGTCAGCACTCAGTAAGATACTGGTGGTGTCAACACTCAGTAGGTTACTGGTGTATCAGCACTCCGTAAGTTGCTGGTGGTGTCAGCAGTCAGTAGGTTACTGGTGTATCAGCACTCCGTAAGTTGCTGGTGGTGTCAGCAGTCAGTAGGTTACTGGTGTATCAGCACTCCGTAAGTTGCTGGTGGTGTCAGCAGTCAGTAGGTTACTGGTGTATCAGCACTCCGTAAGTTGCTGGTGGTGTCAGCAGTCAGTGGGTTACTGGTGTATCAGCACTCCGTAAGTTGCTGATGGTGTCAGCAGTCAGTGGGTTACTGGTGTATCAGCACTCCGTAAGTTGCTGGTGGTGTCAGCAGTCAGTGGGTTACTGGTGTATCAGCACTCCGTAAGTTGCTGGTGGTGTCAGCAGTCAGTGGGTTATTGGTGTATCAGCACTCCGTAAGTTGCTGGTGGTGTCAGCAGTCAGTGGGTTACTGGTGTATCAGCACTCCGTAAGTTGCTGGTGGTGTCAGCAGTCAGTGGGTTACTGGTGTATCAGCACTCCGTAAGTTGCTGGTGGTGTCAGCAGTCAGTAGGTTACTGGTGCATCAGCACTCGGCAAGTTACTGGTTTATCAGCATTCAGTAAGTTACTGGTGTATCAGCACTCCGTAAGTTGCTGGTGGTGTCAGCAGTCAGTGGGTTACTGGTGTATCAGCACTCCGTAAGTTGCTGGTGGTGTCAGCAGTCAGTGGGTTACTGGTGTATCAGCACTCCGTAAGTTGCTGGTGGTGTCAGCAGTCAGTGGGTTACTGGTGTATCAGCACTCCGTAAGTTGCTGGTGGTGTCAGCAGTCAGTAGGTTACTGGTGTATCAGCACTCGGCAAGTTACTGGTTTATCAGCATTCAGTAAGTTACTGGTGTATCAGCACTCCGTAAGTTGCTGGTGGTGTCAGCAGTCAGTGGGTTACTGGTGTATCAGCACTCCGTAAGTTGCTGGTGGTGTCAGCAGTCAGTGGGTTACTGGTGTATCAGCACTCCGTAAGTTGCTGGTGGTGTCAGCAGTCAGTGGGTTACTGGTGTATCAGCACTCCGTAAGTTGCTGGTGGTGTCAGCAGTCAGTGGGTTACTGGTGTATCAGCACTCCGTAAGTTGCTGGTGGTGTCAGCAGTCAGTAGGTTACTGGTGTATCAGCACTCGGCAAGTTACTGGTTTATCAGCATTCAGTAAGTTACTGGTGTATCAGCACTCAGTAAGTTACTTGTGGTGTCAGCACTCAGTAGGTCACTGGTGTGTCAGCACTCGGCAAGTTACTGGTTTATCAGCATTCAGTAAGTTACTGATGGTGTCAGCACTCGGTAAGTTACTGGTAATGTCAGCAGCTGCTCGGTAAGTTACTAGCACCATCGACAAGCAATAAACCAGGTCCTAAAAATTTGCATATTCAAATTTTCCTTCCCAAGTTGGTGGTGACTTGTGACTGTCCTGGTGATGACTGGTGACTGGTTTCTGGTACTGTAACCAGTGCCTCCTGAGGTTTTTGGTACCAAAAAGCTCATGAACCATTAAAATTCCTGGCTCAAGAGCTGAACACCAACCATCAACATTCCTGACCCAAGAGCTGAACGCCAACCATCAACATTCCTGACCCAAGAGCTGAACACCAACCATCAACATTCCTGACCCAAGAGCTGAACACCAACCATCAACATTCCTGACCTAAGAGCTGAACACCAACCATCAACATTCCTGACCCAAGAGCTGAACACCAACCATCAACATTCCTGACCCAAGAGCTGAACACCAACCATCAACATTCCTGACCCAAGAGCTGAACACCAACCATCAACATTCCTGACCCAAGAGCTGAACACCAACCATCAACATTCCTGACCCACGAGCACCAGTTTCAGACCCTCCTGATGGCCACTTTCCTCTCGTACAAACATTGTCTTCAAGTCTGCCACAGACAGGTCTTCTAAGGAGAAAAAAAAAAACAGTCAAGTTTGAGTCTCGGGACTAATCTAGCTCCCCATTTCTTCTTATCGTCCCAACTGGTCACCTTTAAAAATGAAAAAAAAGGTCTCTTAACTTGTCCTTGTGAAGGTTCTTTCCCGTCTCTCTGTTATCTCTCTCTCTTCCTAATTAACTTCCGCGTCTCCCACACACACACACGATATCTCACAAAATACATTTGGTGGGCACCGCTTTCAACTCTTCTCTCTTTTTTTTCTCTCTCTCTCTCTGGTCTGACAATTGCGCAAAAAAAATAGTTGTGGTTAACAGGAATTGAACATCAGGAACAGTCTCTGGCAACTTCAAGTGAACATCAGGAACGGTCTCTGGCAACTTCAAGTGAACATCAGGAACGGTCTCTGGCAACTTCAAGTGAACATCAGGAGCAGTCTCTGGCAACTTCAAGTGAACACCAGGAACAATCTCTGGCAACTTCAAGTAAACATCAGGAACAGTCTCTGGCAACTTCAAGTGAACACCAGGAACAGTCTCTGGCAACTTCAAGTGAACACCAGGAACAGTCTCTGGCAACTTCAAGTGAACATCAGGAACAGTCTCTGGCAACTTCAAGTGAACATCAGGAACAGTCTCTGGCAACTTCAAGTGAACACCAGGAACAGTCTCTGGCAACTTCAAGTGAACACCAGGAACAGTCTCTGGCAACTTCAAGTGAACACCAGGAACAGTCTCTGGCAACTTCAAGTGAACACCAGGAACAGTCTCTGGCAACTTCAAGTGAACACCAGGAACAGTCTCTGGCAACTTCAAGTGAACATCAGGAACAGTCTCTGGCAACTTCAAGTGAACACCAGGAACAGTCTCTGGCAACTTCAAGTGAACACCAGGAACAGTCTCTGGCAACTTCAAGTGAACACCAGGAACAGTCTCTGGCCGCTTCAAGTGAACATCAGGAACAGTCTCTGGCCACTTCAAGTGAACATCAGGAACAGTCTCTGGCAACTTCAAATGAACATCAGGAACAGTCTCTGGCAACTTCAAGTGAACATCAGGAACAGTCTCTGGCAACTTCAAGTGAACATCAGGAACAGTCTCTGGCAACTTCAAATGAACATCAGGAACAGTCTCTGGCAACTTCAAGTGAACATCAGGAACAGTCTCTGGCAACTTCAAGTGAACATCAGGAACAGTCTCTGGCAACTTCAAATGAACATCAGGAACAGTCTCTGGCAACTTCAAGTGAACACCAGGAACAGTCTCTGGCAACTTCAAGTGAACATCAGGAACAGTCTCTGGCAACTTCAAGTGAACACCAGGAACAGTCTCTGGCAACTTCAAGTGAACACCAGGAACAGTCTCTGGCAACTTCAAGTGAACACCAGGAACAGTCTCTGGCCGCTTCAAGTGAACATCAGGAACAGTCTCTGGCCACTTCAAGTGAACATCAGGAACAGTCTCTGGCAACTTCAAATGAACATCAGGAACAGTCTCTGGCAACTTCAAGTGAACATCAGGAACAGTCTCTGGCCGCTTCAAGTGAACATCAGGAACAGTCTCTGGCAACTTCAAGTGAACACCAGGAACAGTCTCTGGCAACTTCAAGTGAACACCAGGAACAGTCTCTGGCCGCTTCAAGTGAACATCAGGAACAGTCTCTGGCAACTTCAAATGAAGATCAGGAACAGTCTCTGGCAACTTCAAGTGAACATCAGGAACAGTCTCTGGCCACTTCAAGTGAACATCAAGAACAGTCTCTGGCCACTTCAAGTGAACATCAGGAACAGTCTCTGGCAACTTCAGGTGCACGTCTTACTTCCAAGACACTTCATCAGTGAGAGGCTTTATCACATAGTATACAGCCTAGATGGTGTTCGCCTCCGTGTACAAACGTGTGTGTACATGTTTATGTACATCATGCACAGTGGTGAGCACCTTCACCAGGGACTGATTACCTCACCTTCTCTCTAGAGATTCTTCAACTCCATTAATCTCTGTATAGAACAGATAAAGCCACTGGTTGGCGAAACGTCTTCTGAACAAACACGTAGGTGACGCTCATGGTGTGCACATTTCGGAATCTATACGCAGTTTCCAAATTTATGGGGAAACTATATGTACACGAACATGCAGAGATATGTACACACGTGTACATACACAGAGATACGCACACTGATCTATCAGCAGCAATGAAAGCACAGGCAGCTACAACAATAAACCATCAGGCAGCTACAACAATAAACCTTCAGGCAGCTACAACAATAAACCTTCAGGCAGCTACAACAATAAACCATCAGGCAGCTACAACAATAAACCATCAGGCAGCTACAACAATAAACCATCAGGCAGCTACAACAATAAACCTTCAGGCAGCTACAACAATAAACCATCAGGCAGCTACAACAATAAACCATCAGGCAGCTACAACAATAAACCATCAGGCAGCTACAACAATAAACCTTCAGGCAGCTACAACAATAAACCATCAGGCAGCTACAACAATAAACCTTCAGGCAGCTACAACAATAAACCATCAGGCAGCTACAACAATAAACCATCAGGCAGCTACAACAATAAACCATCAGGCAGCTACAACAATAAACCTTCAGGCAGCTACAACAATAAACCATCAGGCAGCTACAACAATAAACCTTCAGGCAGCTACAACAATAAACCATCAGGCAGCTACAACAATAAACCTTCAGGCAGCTACAACAATAAACCATCAGGCAGCTACAACAATAAACCTTCAGGCAGCTACAACAATAAACCATCAGGCAGCTACAACAATAAACCTTCAGGCAGCTACAACAATAAACCATCAGGCAGCTACAACAATAAACCATCAGGCAGCTACAACAATAAGCCTTCAGGCAGCTACAACAATAAACCATCAGGCAGCTACAACAATAAACCTTCAGGCAGCTACAACAATAAACCATCAGGCAGCTACAACAATAAACCATGAGGCAGCTACAACAATAAACCTTCAGGCAGCTACAACAATAAACCATCAGGCAGCTACAACAATAAACCATCAGGCAGCTACAACAATAAACCATCAGGCAGCTACAACAATAAACCTTCAGGCAGCTACAACAATAAACCATCAGGCAGCTACAACAATAAACCTTCAGGCAGCTACAACAATAAACCTTCAGGCAGCTACAACAATAAACCATCAGGCAGCTACAACAATAAACCATCAGGCAGCTACAACAATAAACCTTCAGGCAGCTACAACAATAAACCATCAGGCAGCTACAACAATAAACCTTCAGGCAGCTACAACAATAAACCTTCAGGCAGCTACAACAATAAACCATCAGGCAGCTACAACAATAAACCTTCAGGCAGCTACAACAATAAACCTTCAGGCAGCTACAACAATAAACCATCAGGCAGCTACAACAATAAACCATCAGGCAGCTACAACAATAAACCTTCAGGCAGCTACAACAATAAACCATCAGGCAGCTACAACAATAAACCATCAGGCAGCTACAACAATAAACCTTCAGGCAGCTACAACAATAAACCTTCAGGCAGCTACAACAATAAACCATCAGGCAGCTACAACAATAAACCATCAGGCAGCTTCAACAATAAACCATCAGGCAGCTACAACAATAAACCTTCAGGCAGCTACAACAATAAACCTTCAGGCAGCTACAACAATAAACCATCAGGCAGCTACAACAATAAACCATCAGGCAGCTACAACAATAAACCATCAGGCAGCTACAACAATAAACCATCAGGGAGCTACAACAATAAACCTTCAGGCAGCTACAACAATAAACCTTCAGGCAGCTACAACAATAAACCATCAGGCAGCTACAACAATAAACCATCAGGCAGCTACAACAATAAACCTTCAGGCAGCTACAACAATAAACCTTCAGGCAGCTAGAACAATAAACCATCAGGCAGCTACAACAATAAACCATCAGGCAGCTACAACAATAAACCATCAGGCAGCTACAACAATAAACCTTCAGGCAGCTACAACAATAAACCTTCAGGCAGCTACAACAATAAACCATCAGGCAGCTACAACAATAAACCATCAGGCAGCTACAACAATAAACCATCAGGCAGCTACAACAATAAACCTTCAGGCAGCTACAACAATAAACCTTCAGGCAGCTACAACAATAAACCATCAGGCAGCTACAACAATAAACCATCAGGCAGCTACAACAATAAACCTTCAGGCAGCTACAACAATAAACCTTCAGGCAGCTAGAACAATAAACCATCAGGCAGCTACAACAATAAACCATCAGGCAGCTACAACAATAAACCATCAGGCAGCTACAACAATAAACCTTCAGGCAGCTACAACAATAAACCTTCAGGCAGCTAGAACAATAAACCATCAGGCAGCTACAACAATAAACCATCAGGCAGCTACAACAATAAACCATCAGGCAGCTACAACAATAAACCATCAGGCAGCTACAACAATAAACCATCAGGCAGCTACAACAATAAACCATCAGGCAGCTACAACAATAAACCATCAGGCAGCTACAACAATAAACCATCAGGCAGCTACAACAATAAACCATCAGGCAGCTACAACAATAAACCATCAGGCAGCTACAACAATAAACCATCAGGCAGCTACAACAACAGATCCAGGCTGGGGCTTCTTTACCTTGCCAGAGGACATCGCTATATGATATTTATTCGCTCTAAAAACCACACACACACACACACACACACACACACACACACACACACACACACACACACACACACACACACACACACACACACACACACACACACACACACAAAAGTCAGTAAAACAACTTCACCAATAAAGTTGGAAAAAAAATTTTCTGGTTATGTTATCAGTCTTGTTAATATGAATACTAAGTATATTATCGTAATTTTTCTCTCTCTATCTGACAGTTCTCTCTATCTCACGGATTCATTTACAGTATAAACCTGTAATACCTGAAAATATCACGTAAATAATCATTTGTTCTCGTTTTAATTTTTTTTTTATTTACATCCTGGAAGGATTGACTCGACACAGTGTGCTAGATCCTGACATTAAATCTCAGACTGGTAAAAGGTGCAGCTGATTTTTCGTTTTTTTCGCAGTGTTGGTTATTCTTTGGCCTGGTTGTGTGTTGAATGGTGCCACTACACCGTCACTCTGGGTGGGAGACAGACTGTGACACTGCCAGACACAGGGTGACACTGCCAGATAGATGGTGATACTGCTAGACAGGTGGTGATACTGCCAGATAGATGGTGATACTGCTAGACAGGTGGTGACACTGCCAAACACAGGGTGACTGCCAGATAGATGGTGATATTGCTAGACAGGTGGTGATACTGCCAGATAGATGGTGATACTGCTAGACAGGTGGTGACACTGCCAAACACAGGGTGACACTGCCAGATAGATGGTGATACTGCTAGACAGGTGGTGATACTGCCAGATAGATGGTGATACTGCTAGACAGGTGGTGACACTGCCAAACACAGGGTGACACTGCCAGATAGATGGTGATACTGCTAGACAGGTGGTGATACTGCCAGATAGATGGTGACACTGCAAGACAGATGGTGACACTGCCAAACACAGGGTGACACTGCCAGATAGATGGTGATACTGCTAGACAAGTGGTGACACTGCCAGACAGAGTGTGGCACTGCCAGACAGGTGGTGACACTGCCAGACACAAGGTGACTGCCAGACAGAGTGTGACACTGCCAGGCAGAAGATGACACTGCCAGACATGGTGACACTGCCAGATGCAGGGTGACACTGCCAAACAGTGTGGCACTCCCAGACAGATGGAGACACTGCCATACAGATGGTGACACTGCCAGACAGGTGGTGACACTGCCAGACAGAGGGTGACACTGCCAGACAGAGTGTGACACTGCCAGACAGGGTGGTGACACTGCCAGATAGTGTGTGACTGCCAGACACAGAGTGAAACTGCCAGACAGAGTGTGACATTGCCAGATACAGGGTGGCACTGCCAAACAGGGTGTGACACTGCCAGACACAGGGTGACACTGGCAGACACAGGGTGACACTGCCAGACAGATAATGACACTGCCAGACAAATGGTGACACTACCAGACAGATGGAGATACTGCCAGACAGATGGTGACACTGCCAGACAGGTGGTGACACTACCAGAGTAAGGGACACTTACGGTTTTAGCGCTTCCCTGTGAATATAATGTCAGTGCGACTAACGCAAACAGTGAACGAGCGTTGTTATCCTCGTTATCCTTCGTTAACCTGACGCAGGGTCATACAAGCATGGAGGTTTGTTCCAGGGTGTACGAACGCCACTACGCAAGGCGTGTGGGACGCAGATCCTCCATTGTTCTTTTACGGACCATTTGCGTTACCAAGTGATTTAAAGTCGCTGCTTATTTGATGAAATATAACGAACAGTGAAGGAGAATGTTGTCGTATTTCTTGAGGAAAATGTCAGCCATGTTGCAGGTGGGAGAGAGTGTAGGTGGGAGAGTGTAGGTGGGAGAGTGTAGGTTGGAGAGAGTGTAGGAGGGAGAGAGTGTAGGTGGGAGAGAGTGTAGGAGGGAGAGAGTGTAGGAGGGAGAGAGTGTAGGTGGGAGAGAGTGTAGAAGGGAGAGAGTGTAGGTGGGAGAGAGTGTAGGAGGGAGAGAGTGTAGGTGGGAGAGAGTGTAGGAGGGAGAGAGTGTAGGAGGGAGAGAGTGTAGGAGGGAGAGAGTGTAGGTGGGAGAGAGTGTAGGAGGGAGAGAGTGTAGGAGGGAGAGAGTGTAGGTGGGAGAGAGTGTAGGAGGGAGAGAGTGTAGGAGGGAGAGAGTGTAGGTGGGAGAGAGTGTAGGAGGGAGAGAGTGTAGGTGGGAGAGAGTGTAGGTGGGAGAGAGTGTAGGAGGGAGAGAGTGTAGGTGGGAGAGAGTGTAGGTGGGAGAGAGTGTAGGAGGGAGAGAGTGTAGGAGGGAGAGAGTGTAGGAGAGGTAGGTGGGAGAGTGTAGGAGGGAGAGAGTGTAGGAGGGAGAGAGTGTAGGAGGGAGAGAGTGTAGGTGGGAGAGAGTGTAGGAGGGAGAGAGTGTAGGAGGGAAAGAGTGTAGGAGGGAGAGAGTGTAGGAGGGAGAGAGTGTAGGTGGAAGAGAGTGTAGGAGGGAAAGAGTGTAGGTGGGAGAGAGTGTAGGAGGGAAAGAGTGTAGGAGGGAGAGAGTGTAGGAGGGAGAGAGTGTAGGAGGGAGAGAGTGTAGGAGGGAAAGAGTGTAGGTGGGAGAGAGTGTAGGAGGGAAAGAGTGTAGGAGGGAGAGAGTGTAGGAGGGAGAGAGTGTAGGAGGGAGAGAGTGTAGGAGGGAAAGAGTGTAGGTGGGAGAGTGTAGAGTGTAGGAGGGAGAGAGTGTAGGAGGTGGGAAAGAGTGTAGGAGGGAGAGAGTGTAGGAGGGAGAGAGTGTAGGTGGGAGAGAGTGTAGGAGGGAAATAGTGTAGGAGGGAGAGAGTGTAGGAGGGAGGTGGGAAGAGTGTAGGAGGGAGAGAGTGAGGTGGGAGAGAGTGTAGGGAGAGAGTGTAGGAGGGAGAGAGTGTAGGAGGGAAAGAGTGTAGGTGGGAGAGAGTGTAGGAGGGAAATAGTGTAGGAGGGAGAGAGTGTAGGAGGGAAAGAGTGTAGGAGGGAGAGAGTGTAGGAGGGAGAGAGTGTAGGAAAGGGGAGAGAGAGTGTGGGAGAGAGTGGTGGGAGAGAGTGGTAGGAGTGTGGGAGAGAGTCGTAGGAGGGAGAGAGTGTAGAGTGGGAGAGAGTGTAGGAGGGAGAGAGTGTAGGAGGGAGAGAGTGTAGGAGGGAGAGAGTGTAGGAGGGAGAGAGTGTAGGAGGGAGAGAGTGTAGGAGGGAGAGAGTGTAGGAGGGAGAGAGTGTAGGAGGGAAAGAGTGTAGGTGGGAGAGAGTGTAGGAGGGAGAGAGTGTAGGAGGGAAAGAGTGTAGGAGGGAGAGAGTGTAGGAGGGAGAGAGTGTAGGTGGGAGAGAGTGTAGGAGGGAAAGAGTGTAGGAGGGAGAGAGTGTAGGAGGGAAAGAGTGTAGGAGGGAGAGAGTGTAGGAGGGAGAGAGTGTAGGAGGGAGAGAGTGTAGGAGGGAAAGAGTGTAGGTGGGAGAGAGTGTAGGAGGGAGAGAGTGTAGGAGGGAGAGAGTGTAGGAGGGAGAGAGTGTAGGAGGGAGAGAGTGTAGGTGGGAGAGAGTGTAGGTGGGAGAGAGTGTAGGAGGGAGAGAGTGTAGGAGGGAGAGAGTGTAGGTGGGAGAGAGTGTAGGAGGGAGAGAGTGTAGGAGGGAGAGAGTGTAGGAGGGAGAGAGTGTAGGAGGGAGAGAGTGTAGGAGGGAGAGAGTGTAGGTGGGAGAGAGTGTAGGAGGGAGAGAGTGTAGGAGGGAGAGAGTGTAGGAGGGAGAGAGTGTAGGAGGGAGAGAGTGTAGGTGGGAGAGAGTGTAGGAGGGAGAGAGTGTAGGAGGGAGAGAGTGTAGGAGGGAGAGAGTGTAGGAGGGAGAGAGTGTAGGTGGGAGAGAGTGTAGGAGGGAGAGAGTGTAGGAGGGAGAGAGTGTAGGTGGGAGAGAGTGTAGGAGGGAGAGAGTGTAGGTGGGAGAGAGTGTAGGAGGGAGAGAGTGTAGGTGGGAGAGAGTGTAGGAGGGAGAGAGTGTAGGTGGGAGAGAGTGTAGGAGGGAGAGAGTGTAGGTGGGAGAGAGTGTAGGAGGGAGAGAGTGTAGGTGGGAGAGAGTGTAGGAGGGAGAGAGTGTAGGAGGGAGAGAGTGTAGGAGAGAGTGTAGGAGGGAGAGAGTGTAGGTGGGAGAGAGTGTAGGAGGGAGAGAGTGTAGGAGGGAGAGAGTGTAGGTGGGAGAGAGTGTAGGTGGGAGAGAGTGTAGGAGGGAGAGAGTGTAGGAGGGAGAGAGTGTAGGAGGGAGAGAGTGTAGGAGGGAAAGAGTGTGTAGGTGGGAGAGAGTGTAGGAGGGAGAGAGTGTAGGAGGGAGAGAGTGAGGGAGAGAGTGTAGGTGGGAGAGAGTGTAGGAGGGAGAGAGTGTAGGTGGGAGAGAGTGTAGGAGGTGGGAGAGAGTGTAGGTGGGAGAGAGTGTAGGAGGGAGAGAGTGTAGGAGGGAGAGAGTGTAGGAGGGAGAGAGTGTAGGTAGGAGGGAGAGAGTGTAGGAGGGAGAGAGAGTGTAGGAGTAGGAGAGAGTGTAGGTGGGAGAGAGTGTAGGAGGGAGAGAGTGTAGGTGGGAGAGAGTGTAGGAGGGAGAGAGTGTAGGAGGGAGAGAGTGTAGGTGGGAGAGAGTGTAGGTGGGAGAGAGTGTAGGTGGGAGAGAGTGTAGGTGGGAGAGAGTGTGTAGGTAGGTGGGAGAGAGTGTAGGTGGGAGAGAGTGTAGGAGGGAGAGAGTGTAGTGTAGGTGGGAGAGAGTGTAGGTGGGAGAGAGTGTAGGTGGGAGAGAGTGTAGGAGGGAGAGAGTGTAGGAGGGAGAGAGTGTAGGTGGGAGAGAGTGTAGGTAGGAGGGAGAGAGTGTAGGTGGGAGAGAGTGTAGGTGGGAGAGAGTGTAGGTGGGAGAGAGTGTAGGTGGGAGAGAGTGTAGGTGGGAGAGAGTGTAGGAGGGAGAGAGTGTAGGTGGGAGAGAGTGTAGGTGGGAGAGAGTGTAGGTGGGAGAGAGTGTAGGAGGGAGAGAGTGTAGGAGGAAGAGAGTGTAGGTGGGAGAGAGTGGGAGAGAGTGTAGGAGGGAGAGAGTGTAGGTGGGAGAGAGTGTAGGTGGGAGAGAGTGTAGGTGGGAGAGAGTGTAGGTGGGAGAGAGTGTAGGTGGGAGAGAGTGTAGGTGGGAGAGAGTGTAGGAGGGAGAGAGTGTAGGTGGGAGAGAGTGTAGGTGGGAGAGAGTGTAGGTGGGAGAGAGTGTAGGTGGGAGAGAGTGTAGGTGGGAGAGAGTGTAGGTGGGAGAGAGTGTAGGTGGGGAGAGAGGGAGAGAGTGTAGGAGGGAGAGAGTGTAGTGTAGGAGGGAGAGAGTGTAGTGTAGGAGGGAGAGAGTGTAGGAGGGAGAGAGTGTAGGTGGGAGAGAGTGTAGGTGGGAGAGAGTGTAGGTGGGAGAGAGTGTAGGAGGGAGAGAGTGTAGGTGGGAGAGAGTGTAGGTGGGAGAGAGTGTAGGTGGGAGAGAGTGTAGGTGGGAGAGAGTGTAGGTGGGAGAGAGTGTAGGAGGGAGAGAGTGTAGGTGGGAGAGAGTGTAGGTGGGAGAGAGTGTAGGAGGGAGAGAGTGTAGGAGGGAGAGAGTGTAGGAGGGAGAGAGTGTAGGTGGGAGAGAGTGTAGGAGGGAGAGAGTGTAGGAGGGAGAGAGTGTAGGAGGGAGAGAGTGTAGGAGGGAGAGAGTGTAGGAGGGAGAGAGTGTAGGAGGGAGAGAGTGTAGGAGGGAGAGAGTGTAGGTGGGAGAGAGTGTAGGTGGGAGAGAGTGTAGGTGGGAGGGAAGGAGGGCTTGTGCGGGAGGGGGATATCGACATTTATCATCTACAATACCCCACAACATTATCTCAGTGACTGTAGTTCCAATTTGTCCACCATCAGGAAATTGTAGTAGTACATTGTTACTCTATACACCGACCTCTGTTACAGTGTTACTCTATACACCGACCTCTGTTACATTGTTACTCTATACACCGACCTCTGTTACATTGTTACTCTATACACCGACCTCTGTTACATTGTTACTCTATACACCGACCTCTGTTACATTGTTACTCTATACACCGACCTCTGTTACATTGTTACTCTATACACCGACCTCTGTTACATTGTTACTCTATACACCGACCTCTGTTACATTGTTACTCTATACACCGACCTCTGTTACAGTGTTACTCTATACACCGACCTCTGTTACAGTGTTACTCTATACACCGACCTCTCTTACAGTGTTACTCTATACACCGACCTCTGTTGCATTGTTACTCTATACACCGACCTCTGTTACATTGTTACTCTATACACCGACCTCTGTTACAGTGTTACTCTATACACCGACCTCTGTTACAGTGTTACTCTATACACCGACCTCTGTTACAGTGTTACTCTATACACCGACCTCTGTTACATTGTTACTCTATACACCGACCTCTGTTACATTGTTACTCTGTACACCGACCTCTGTTACAGTGTTACTCTATACACCGACCTCTGTTACATTGTTACTCTATACACCGACCTCTGTTACATTGTTACTCTATACACCGACCTCTGTTACATTGTTACTCTATACACCGACCTCTGTTACAGTGTTACTCTATACACCGACCTCTGTTACATTGTTACTCTATACACCGACCTCTGTTACATTGTTACTCTATACACCGACCTCTGTTACATTGTTACTCTGTACACCGACCTCTGTTACATTGTTACTCTATACACCGACCTCTGTTACAGTGTTACTCTATACACCGACCTCTGTTACAATGTTACTCTATACCCCGACCTCTGTTACATTGTTACTCTATACACCGACCTCTGTTACATTGTTACTCTATACACCGACCTCTGTTACAGTGTTACTCTATACACCGACCTCTGTTACAGTGTTACTCTATACACCGACCTCTGTTACAGTGTTACTCTATACACCGACCTCTGTTACATTGTTACTCTATACACCGATCTCTGTTACAGTGTTACTCTATATACCGACCTCTGTTACATTGTTACTCTATACACCGACCTCTGTTACATTGTTACTCTGTACACCGACCTCTGTTACATTGTTACTCTATACACCGACCTCTGTTACAGTGTTACTCTATACACCGACCTCTGTTACAATGTTACTCTATACCCCGACCTCTGTTACATTGTTACTCTATACACCGACCTCTGTTACATTGTTACTCTATACACCGACCTCTGTTACAGTGTTACTCTATACACCGACCTCTGTTACATTGTTACTCTATACACCGACCTCTGTTACAGTGTTACTCTATACACCGACCTCTGTTACATTGTTACTCTATACACCGACCTCTGTTACAGTGTTACTCTATACACCGACCTCTGTTACAGTGTTACTCTATACACCGACCTCTGTTACATTGTTACTCTATACACCGACCTCTGTTACAGTGTTACTCTATACACCGACCTCTGTTACATTGTTACTCTATACACCGACCTCTGTTACATTGTTACTCTATACACCGACCTCTGTTACAGTGTTACTCTATACACCGACCTCTGTTACATTGTTACTCTATACACCGACCTCTGTTACAGTGTTACTCTATACACCGACCTCTGTTACATTGTTACTCTATACACCGACCTCTGTTACAGTGTTACTCTATACACCGACCTCTGTTACAGTGTTACTCTATACACCGACCTCTGTTACAGTGTTACTCTATACACCGACCTCTGTTACAGTATTACTCTATACACCGACCTCTGTTAGTGTTACTCTATACACCGACCTCTGTTACATTGTTACTCTATACACCGACCTCTGTTACAGTGTTACTCTATACACCGACCTCTGTTACAGTGTTACTCTATACACCGACCTCTGATACAGTGTTACTCTATACACCGACCTCTGTTACAGTGTTACTCTATGCACCGACCTCTGTTACAGTGTTACTCTGTACACCGACCTCTGTTACATTGTTACTCTATACACCGACCTCTGTTACAGTGTTACTCTATACACCGACCTCTGTTACATTGTTACTCTATACACCGACCTCTGTTACAATGTTACTCTATACACCGACCTCTGTTACATTGTTACTCTATACACCGACCTCTGTTACAGTGTTACTCTATACACCGACCTCTGTTACATTGTTACTCTATACACCGACCTCTGTTACAGTGTTACTCTATACACCGACCTCTGTTACAGTGTTACTCTATACACCGACCTCTGTTAGAGTGTTACTCTATACACCGACCTCTGTTACAGTATTACTCTATACACCGACCTCTGTTAATGTTACTCTATACACCGACCTCTGTTACAGTGTTACTCTATACACCGACCTCTGTTACATTGTTACTCTATACACCGACCTCTGTTACATTGTTACTCTATACACCGACCTCTGTTACAGTTATTCTATACACCGACCTCTGTTACAGCGTTACTCTGTACACCGACCACTGTTACAGTGTTACTTTATCAACCGACCTCAGTTACAGCGGTACTTTATCCACCGACCTCTGTTACAGCGTCACTCTATACACCGACCTTTGTTACAGTGTTACTTTATCCACCAACCTCTGTTACAATATTTATCCACCGGCCTCTGTTACAGTTTTACATTATCCACCGACCTCTGTTACAGTGTTACTCTATACACCGACCTCTGTTACAGTGTTACTCTATACACCGACCTCTGTTACAGTGTTACTCTATACACCGACCTCTGTTACAGTGTTACTCTATACACCGACCTCTGTTACAGTGTTACTCTATACACCGACCTCTGTTACAGTGTTACTCTATACACCGACCTCTGTTACATTGTTACTCTATACACCGAACTCTGTTACAGTGTTATTTCTGTATCGGTCAGTACAGCTAGTGGAGTCAGTGCAGAAACATTATTGTACGTATTACACTGCTACTCACCGCCTGCACCAGTGCAGAGATTCATAAACACATCTACAAACGTATAGACGTGTAGATGTTCAGATATTTGGGAGTGAACGTGTCAGCAGATTGGTCTATGAAGGATGATGTGAATCATAGAACTGACGAGGGGAAAAAGATGAATGCTTCACTGAGAAGTCTGTGGAGACTAAGAACTTTATCCTTGACAGCAGAGAGGGGAATGTATGAGAGTATAGTTAAACAAACGCACTTGTATGGGTTGTGAATGTTGCAACAAGGAGAAGGCTGGAGGCAGTGGAGATGTCATGTCTGAGGGCACTGTGTGGTGTGAATATAATGCAGAGAATCCGTAGTTTGGAGATAAGGAGGTTTGGGATTACCAAAACTATTATCCAGAGGGCTGAGGATGGGTTATTGAGATGGTTTGGACATGTAGAGAGGGTGGAACGAAATAGAATGACTTCGAGAGTATACAAATCTGTAGTGGAGGGAAGGCGGGGTAGGGGTCGGCCTAGGAAAGGTTGGAGGGAGGGGGTAAAGGAGGTTTTGTGCGCGATGGGCTTGGACTTCCAGCAAGCGTGCGTGAGCATGTTAGACAGGAGCGAATGGAGACAAAAGGTTTTTAGGACTCGACGTGCTGTTGGAGTGTAAGCAAGGTAACATTTATGATGGGATTCAGGGAAACCGGCAGGCCGGACTTGAGTCCTGGAGATGTGGTGTTAATGTTGCAGTTTTATAACTGTGGTGTAGACATGCCTCTGGCAAGACAGGGATGGAGTGAATGATGATGAAAGTTTTTCTTTTTTGGGCCACCCTGCCTTGGTGGGAAACGGCCGATGTGCTAATAAATAAATAATATATATATATATATATATATATATATATATATATATATATATATATATATATATATATATATATATATATATATATATATATATTTACATTATTCCTTATGGGAACTAATTCGTTTGGTAACGGCACTCAAACAGCCTTCTGGAATGAATTATGTACTAAACTCAGGGTACCACTGTATATCGTACTGAAAAATAATACAAATGAAAATTTCTTAATATATATATATATATATATATATATATATATATATATATATATATATATATATATATATATATATATATATATATATATATATATATATATATATAAATATATATATATATATATATATATATATATATATATATATATATATATATATATATATATATATATAAATATATATATATATATATATATATATATATATATATATATATATATATATATATATATATATATATATATATATATAATTTTGTACCTAAGAACCTTAGAAAACTTACCTAACCTTATTATAAGAAGCTCAATTTAATTTAGCCTGATCCAGCTAAATATATTTTAGATAAGTTTACAATAATTTAATAATAATCAGACAGTGAAATATATTTTTTCGTTAGGTTTAAAATGATTTTTGCGAAATTACTGCATACACAAATTTTCGCTTGCCTTATTCCGCTAGAAGAGCGTTGCTATTTAAGCCAAAATCGCAAGGCAAAAACATATTGGAAAGTATAAATATATAATGCTCTTTGTGTGTGGAAATAAAGAGATGTGATAATAGCCGGCGTCTCCTCGTGAGCTGTATTTCTCAGAGACTCAAATTCGCTCACTCTTGATCACTGAGAATGCATTAAACAACCTGAAATTAATTAAAAAAAAGTGGCAGCGTTTATTTTTTAATCGGTGGATCAGCTAGTGTCAGGGATTATGTTGGGTTAGTTAGGATGGAGTCGGGAGGATGAGGATGAGAGAGACGGAATAATCTAGGATAGGTTGGGTGGGCGTAGTCCAGACCAGGATTGTGAGGGGAAAATGTGCTCCACAGGGGTGAGATTTATGGAAGTTACCAGAGATTGACTGCCAGGACGGTCATGGAGGATTGGATGACCCAGCTCTTGGACCACACTGACTTAGCCACGCTAACAGATGTTTCCTTGTGGGAATCAACAAGAATTTCATTCCAGCCAATAACACCTTGTTTAACCCTCGAAGTACTCCTCAGAGTACTCAAAATACTCCTAACAGTACTCAAAGTACTCCCTACCAGCCTCAGCCATCTTACGACATTCGTGTAAAACTGTACTTTACTCTGTTAATACACTAAGTCATGTCTACAAATATATGTCCACACAAGACTATACATCCAGTACAAGACTATAAAATCTAAATTTTAGATTTCTATCAAATAACTTCTGCTACTTTATGCTAGTTATGTATTTCGTCACTCGGTAAGACCACCATCAAGCAAGTTATTACAGCATTTCGAGTAAAATGACTGTGGAAGGAGTACGCTGGTGACAACTTTAACACGACAATTCACTAAGGATTCTCCATCAAATTGCAATTCTACGATGATTGCTTTTGAATGAAATTATTGCTTCTGAATTAAGGGCTTGATTAAACGTTGTTTTATCCGACTCACAAATTGTGAGTGAGGAAATTCTCCTTTGTGAGGTTCAGTGTGAGAGGAAGAGAGAGAGTAAGAGAGAGATTTAGGGGAGAGTTGAGGGAGAGGACTGTAGAATACCAGATTTTTCTCATTTGTTATTTGGCATTCGCCTCTCTCTCTCTCTCTCTCTCTCTCTCTCTCTCTCTCTCTCTCTCTCTTTCTCTCTCTCTCTCTCTCTGGTTCACAATTTAATCTCTCTCTAGATATAAAAATAAGATCAAGGCATTACACTCGGATCCTATTACCATTTTCATGCATTTTGATCCTGCCTCCGAGCGAAGGCGATGGAGCAGTCAGTAGTACTTTGTCTTGTGTGTGTGTGTGTGTGTGTACTCACCTAATTGTGGTTGCAGGGGTCGATTCATAGCTCCTGGCTCCGCCTTTCACTGGTCACTGTTAGGTCCATTCTCCCCCTGCTCCATGAGCTTTATCATACCTCTTCTAAAAGTTATGTATGGACCCTGTGTGTGTGTGTGTGTGTGTGTTTTAAGAGTCTAGACTTCTTTAAGCATAAGTCAGTGAGCATACACACACACACACACACACATTCTCTCTCTCTCTCTCTCTCTCTGCCCTAACTTCCTACTTTATTTTTCCCCTGTTCCTCTCCCTACCTTAACTTCCCCTCTCTCTTCCCCCAACTTGGTCATGCAAACAGGCTTCCCACACCAGATAACATAATATCATGCACCACTACCCTCTAAAGACTATATCTGTTACCGTTCTGTAAGCTCAACTAAATTGTGAGGTTACAGCCTCCCTTTCCTTTATATATACATGTGTGTATATATATATATATATATATATATATATATATATATATATATATATATATATATATATATATATATATATATATATATATATATATATATATTAGTGCCGAATAGGTAAAACTGGTCAGTTAGCAAGAACTCATTTAAAATTAAGTCCTTTCTAAAATTTTCCCTTATACGTTTAAAGATAAATTTTTTTCATTGTTATTAATGTAAAAATCTTTAATTTTGCTCCAAAAGAATCTTAGAAAACTTACCTAACCTTATTATAACAAGAACAATTTATTTTAGTCTAACCCAACTAAATATATTTTAGATTTTTTTACGATAATTTAATACTAAACAAACACAGTGAAATATATTTTTTTCGTTAGGTTCAGAATGATTTCTGGCGAAATTATTACGTACACAAATTTTCGCTTGTCCTATATGGCAAGATGAGCGTTGCTATTTAAGCCTAGATCGCAAGTTCTGCCTATTCGGCACGACATATATATATATATGTATATGTATGTATATATATATATATATATATATATATATATATATATATATATATATATATATATATATATATATATATATATATATATATATATAGGGTAGGATTTCTCTTCGCCCCCAGGAGACCCTGAGTTCTTGGTGTCATGGATTCACCAAGGTGCTGGAAACATTCCTCTGAGATCTTGGTCCAAGTTGACATGATAGCATCACACAGTTGCTGCAGATATGTCGGCTGCACTTTCATGCTGTGAATCTCCCGTTCACCATATCCGAAAGGTTTACGCCAAATTCTCATTGCGATTTCTGCATGTCGCAGCAGAAATAGCGATTCGTCAGACCAGGCAACGTTTTTCCAGTCCTCTGCTGTCTAGTTTTGGTGAGCCTTTGCCCACTGTAGCCTCAGTTTCCTGTTCTTAGTTGACAGAAGTAGAACCCAGATTGCTTTCTGTTGCTGTAACCCATCCACTTTAAGGTTCGACGTGTTGTGCATTCACAGATACTTTAGTGCATGTTACTGTTGTAACGTGTGGTTATTTGAGTTGCTGTCACTTTCCTGTCAGCTTGAACCAGTCAGGCCATTCTCTTATGACTTTTCTCATTATCAAGGAATTTTTACCCACAGAACTGCTGCTCGCTGGATATTTTCTATTATTCACACCATTCTTTGTAAACTCTAGAGACTGTTGTGTGTGAAAATCCCAGGAGATAAACAGTTTCTGAGATACACAACCCACCCCATCTGGCACCAACACTCATTCCGCTGTGAATGAGTGTTGGTGCCGCATTCTGATGCTCAGTCTGAACAACAACTGAGCCTCTTGACCAGTCCTAAATACTTTTAGACACTGAGGTTCTGCCATGTGATTGGCTGAAGAGGTACTTGCATTAACGAGCAGGTGTACTCCTGTACACCTGCTCGTGTATATTTTTATGCGATGATACTGATCTATTTTGGGGTTTGAAAACGCAATAGAATTTAAAGAAAAAATTAAACCCGCATGGAAGAGAAGAAAATATAAGGAATTCTGTTTATTTCGTGCATCTCCGAGACTGTCCTCAGTAGAGTAAAGAATGAGTGAATGTGTGACCTTCGTCAGGAAACTACGTACTGATACTGGTCTTAGACGGTGTCTTCAGTAACTTTGCCAAGCGAACACATTCTCTAGCCATGGCGAAAAATTACGAAAGATCGAGTTTGGCTTGTTTTTTTTACGTCTTCGCTAAAGATAAAAAAAAAATTTTTTTTTTTTTAACTTCTCCCAAAAATTGCGCAATTTTTTCTTTTCTTTTTTTTCATTTTTACTAAGAGATCGCTTTCCTTAGCTGCAGCAAAAGCAAGTCTAAATAAAGTGAGGTAGTATATCTTTGTGGTGTAATAGGCGGAGCGAGGGAGAGTGTAACTTAATGTAGCTTAGGTCCAAGTTGGCTCAGCTTCAGGCAAACTCCAGCCGATGTACGGTCCAGCTGTTTTACCAGCTTACCACAGCCTGGAACTATATTGCCACACAGCCTGGAACTATATTGCCACACAACCAGGAACTATATTGCCACAGCCTAGAACTATACTGCCACACAGCCTGGAACTATATTGCCACAGCCTGGAACTATATTGCCACAGCCTGGAACTATATTGCCACACAACCAGGAACTATATTGCCACACAACCAGGAACTATATTGCCACACAGCCTGGAACTATATTGCCACACAACCTGGAACTATATTGCCACACAACCAGGAACTATATTGCCACACAACCAAGAACTATATTGCCACAGCCTAGAACTATATTGCCACACAGCCTGGAACTATATTGCCACACAACCTGGAACTGTATTGCCACACAACCAGGAACTATATTGCCACAGCCTAGAACTATATTGCCACACAGCCTGGAACTATATTGCCACAGCCTGGAACTATATTGCCACAGCCTAGAACTATACTGCCACACAGCCTGGAACTATATTGCCACACAACCTGGAACTATATTGCCACACAACCAGGAACTATATTGCCACAGCCTAGAACTATATTGCCACACAGCCTGGAACTATATTGCCACAGCCTGGAACTATATTGCCACAGCCTAGAACTATACTGCCACACAGCCTGGAACTATATTGCCACACAGCCTGGAACTATATTGCCACACAACCAGGAACTATATTGCCACAGCCTAGAACTATATTGCCACACATCCTGGAACTATATTCCCACAGCCTGGAACTATATTGCCACACAGCCTGGAACTATATTGCCACAGCCTGGAACTATATTGCCACAGCCTAGAACTATACTGCCACACAGCCTGGAACTATATTGCCACAGCCTGGAACTATATTGCCACACAGCCTGGAACTATATTGCCACAGCCTAGAACTATACTGCCACACAGCCTGGAACAATATTACCACAGCCTGGAACTATATTGCCACACAGCCTGGAACTATATTGCCACAGCCTAGAACTATACTGCCACACAGCCTGGAACTATATTGCCACAGCCTGGAACTATATTGCCACACAGCCTGGAACTATATTGCCACACAGCCAGGAACTATATTGCCACAGCCTAGAACTATACTGCCACACAGCCTGGAACTACATTGCCACAGCCTGGAACTATATTGCCACACAGCCTGGAACTATATTGCCACAGCCTGGAACTATACTGCCACACAGCCTGGAACTATATTGCCACAGCCTGGAACTATGTCACACAGCCTGGAACTATATTGCCACACAGCCTGGAACTATATTGCCACACAGCCTGGAACTATATTGCCACAGCTTGGAACTATGTCACACAGCCTGGAACTATTTTGCCACACAGCCTGGAACTGTATTTCCACAACCAGGAACTATATTGCCACACAGCCTGGAACTATATTGCCACACAGCCTGGAACTATATTGCCACAGCCTGGAACTATGTCACACAGCCAAGAACTACATTGCCACACAGCCTGGAACTATATTGCCACAGTCTGTAACTATGTCACACAGCCTGGAACTATATTGCCAAAGCCTGAAACTATATTGCCACATCCTGGAACTATATTGTCACAGCCTGAAACTATATTGCCACAGCCTAGAACTATATTGCCACACAGCCTGGAACTATATTGCCACAGCCTTTAACTATATTGTCACACAGCTTGGAACTATATTGCCACACAGCCTGGAACTATATTGCCACAGCCTGGACATATATTGTCACAGCCTGGACAATACATGTGTCTGATGATCTTAAACAACCCTGACAGTATATGGACCTTAATTAACGACTCTGACAGTATATGGACCTTAACGACCCTGACAGTATATGGACCTTAACGACCCTGACAGTATATGGACTTTAACGACCCTGACAGTATATGGACCTTAACGACCCTGACAGTATATGGACCTTAACGACCCTGACAGTATATGGACCTTAACGACCCTGACAGTATATGGACCTTAACGACCCTGACAGTATATGGACCTTAACGACCCTGACAGTATATGGACCTTAACGACCCTGACAGTATATGAACCTTAACGACCCTGACAGTATATGGACCTTAACGACCCTGACAGTATATGGACCTTAACGACCCTGACAGTATATGGACCTTAACGACCCTGATAGTATATGGACCTTAACGACCCTGATAGTATATGGACCTTAACAACTCTGACAGTATATGGACCTTAACGACCCTGACAGTATATGGACCTTAACGACCCTGACAGTATATGGACCTTAACGGCTCTGACAGTATATGGGCCTTAACGACCCTGACAGTATATGGACCTTAACGACTCTGTCAGTATATGGACCTTAACGACCCTGACAGTATATGGACTTTAACGACCCTGACAGTATATGGACCTTAACGACCCTGACAGTATATGGACCTTAACGACCCTGACAGTATATGGACCTTAACGACCCTGACAGTATATGGACCTTAACGACCCTGACAGTATATGGACCTTAACGACCCTGACAGTATATGGACCTTAACGACCCTGACAGTATATGAACCTTAACGACCCTGACAGTATATGGACCTTAACGACCCTGACAGTATATGGACCTTAACGACCCTGACAGTATATGGACCTTAACGACCCTGATAGTATATGGACCTTAACGACCCTGATAGTATATGGACCTTAACAACTCTGACAGTATATGGACCTTAATTAACGACTCTGACAGTATATGGACCTTAACGACCCTGACAGTATATGGACCTTAACGACCCTGACAGTATATGGACTTTAACGACCCTGACAGTATATGGACCTTAACGGCTCTGACAGTATATGGGCCTTAACGACCCTGACAGTATATGGACCTTAACGACTCTGTCAGGACCTTAACGACCCTGACAGTATATGGACTTTAACGACCCGGACAGTATATGGACCTTAACGACCCTGACAGTATATGGACCTTAACGACCCTGACAGTATATGGACCTTAACGACCCTGACAGTATATGGACCTTAACGACCCTGACAGTATATGGACCTTAACGACCCTGACAGTATATGGACCTTAACGACCCTGACAGTATATGGACCTTAACGACCCTGACAGTATATGGACCTTAACGACCCTGACAGTATATGGACCTTAACGACCCTGACAGTATATGGACCTTAACAACTCTGACAGTATATGGACCTTAACGACCCTGACAGTATATGGACCTTAACGACCCTGACAGTATATGGACCTTAACGACCCTGATAGTATATGGACCTTAACGACCCTGATAGTATATGGACCTTAACGACCCTGACAGTATATGGACCTTAACGACCCTGACAGTATATGAACCTTAACGACCCTGACAGTATATGGACCTTAACGACCCTGACAGTATATGGACCTTAACGACCCTGACAGTATATGGACCTTAACGACCCTGATAGTATATGGACCTTAACGACCCTGACAGTATATGGACCTTAACGACCCTGACAGTATATGGACCTTAACGACCCTGACAGTATATGGACCTTAACGACCCTGACAGTATATGGACCTTAACGAGCCTGACAGTATATGGACCTTAACGACCCTGACAGTATATGGACCTTAACGACCCTGACAGTATATGGACCTTAACGACCCTGACAGTATATGGACCTTAACGACCCTGACAGTATATGGACCTTAACGACCCTGACAGTATATGGACCTTAACGACCCTGACAGTATATGGACCTTAACGACCCTGACAGTATATGGACCTTAACGACCCTGACAGTATATGGACCTTAACGACCCTGACAGTATATGGACCTTAACGACCCTGACAGTATATGGACCTTAACGACTCTGACAGTATATGGACCTTCTGACAGTATATGGACCTTAACGACCCTGACAGTATATGGACCTTAACGACCCTGACAGTATATGGACCTTAACGACCCTGACAGTATATGGACCTTAACGACCCTGACAGTATATGGACCTTAACGACCCTGACAGTATATGGACCTTAACGACCCTGACAGTATATGGACCTTAACGACCCTGACAGTATATGAACCTTAACGACCCTGACAGTATATGGACCTTAACGACCCTGACAGTATATGGACCTTAACGACCCTGACAGTATATGAACCTTAACGACCCTGACAGTATATGGACCTTAACGACCCTGACAGTATATGAACCTTAACGACCCTGACAGTATATGGACCTTAACGACCCTGACAGTATATGAACCTTAACGACCCTGACAGTATATGAACCTTAACGACCCTGACAGTATATGAACCTTAACGACCCTGACAGTATATGGACCTTAACGACCCTGACAGTATATGAACCTTAACGACCCTGACAGTATATGGACCTTAACGACCCTGACAGTATATGGACCTTAACGACCCTGACAATATATGGACCTTAACGACCCTGACAGTATATGAACCTTAACGACCCTGACAGTATATGGACCTTAACGACCCTGACAGTATATGGACCTTAACGACCCTGACAGTATATGGACCTTAACGACCCTGATAATATATGGACCTTAACGACCCTGACAGTATATGGACCTTAACGACCCTGACAGTATATGGACCTTAACGACCCTGACAGTATATGGACCTTAACGACCCTGACAGTATATGGACCTTAACGACCCTGACAGTATATGGACCTTAACGAGCACTAATAAAGATTATAGAAGCAAACGAATATAAAATATATATATAATATACATACTTAAGTAATATCTTGGCTAGTTAATATTATGCCTAATAATATTTTATTGTTATGAAGGGGTAACTAAAATATTAAATTTACGAAAATTTCGGGTTTTTTTTTTTTTTGAGGTGAAATTTTATGGTACTCAAAAAAAGTAAATGGATATTATGGTGTATTAAAATGCTTCAGATTTTTTTATGTTAAAAAATGTCCAAATTTTTAAAGGCCTAATAGGCCTTAATAGTCATGTCAGTCATCAGGTCTTAATTGTCTTGTCAGTCAATAGGCCTTAATAATCTTATCATTCAATAGGCCTTAATAGTCATGTCAGTCAAAAGGTCTTAATAATCATATTAGTCAATAGGCCTTAATAATCTTATTAGTCAATAGGCCTTAATAGTCCTGTCAGTCAATAGGCCTTAAACTTCAGACAGAAAAAAGAAATCTGAAATTAGTCTTGCGTAAAGAAAATCCCGATTTTTAAATTTATTAAAATTCTCAATTCTGCGGTTCATAGGCCTACCCTCAAGGATGCCGACGAGGGCTCTTGATCCAAGGAAGTGGATCATTCCTTCCCTTGGATCGAACCTGAATACCTCCATTCTCCCAAGAATAAGTAATGTAGCAGTTACGACATTTTTATTCGCTAAATTATAGCAATTATAGTAATAATTTAGAGATGATTATCGGGTGATTTCCTACAATGCATTGCTTCATTATTTTCAATAATTTGTTTGCATAAAAAACAGAGTTAATTATAGCAGGTAAAAATTCACTAATTAGAGAGAG
>NC_091367.1:77697-82697 GCF_038502225.1 Cherax quadricarinatus
GGACACTTATGGTGTTTTCTCTTGGTGTACCAATGGCGCCCCTACTTTTTATTGGGGGCATTCTGCATCGCCTGCCCAGTCTTTTACTTTCGTAGGGAGTGATTTCTGTGTGCAGATTTGGGACCATTCCTTCCAAGATTTTCCAAGTGTAGATTATGATATATCTCTCCCTCCTGCGTTCCAACGAGTACAAGTCAAGTGCTTCCAAGGGTGGTTGATGGTGCCTAGTAATGCTGCTGGAACCTGGTGATAGTGGTGGTGGTGGTGGTTGACGGTGCCTAGTAATGCTGCTGGAACCTGGTGACAGTGGCGGTGGTGGTGGTTGACGGTGTCTAGTAATGCTGCTGGAACCTGGTGATAGTGGCGGTGGTGGTGGTTGACGGTGCCTAGTAATGCTGCTGGAACCTGGTGATAGTGGCGGTGGTGGTGGTGGTGGTTGACGGTGTCTAGTAATGCTGCTGGAACCTGGTGATAGTGGCGGTGGTGGTGGTTGACGGTGTCTAGTAATGCTGCTGGAACCTGGTGATAGTGGCGGTGGTGGTTGTTGACGGTGTCTAGTAATGCTGCTGGAACCTGGTGATAGTGGCGGTGGTGGTGGTGGTGGTTGACGGTGTCTAGTAATGCTGCTGGAACCTGGTGATAGTGGCGGTGGTGGTGGTGGTGGTTGACGGTGTCTAGTAATGCTGCTGGAACCTGGTGATAGTGGCGGTGGTGGTGGTTGACGGTGTCTAGTAATGCTGCTGGAACCTGGTGATAGTGGCGGTGGTGGTGGTTGACGGTGTCTAGTAATGCTGCTGGAACCTGGTGATAGTGGCGGTGGTGGTGGTTGACGGTGCCTAGTAATGCTGCTTGAACCTGGTGATAGTGGCGGTGGTGGTGGTTGACGGTGTCTAGTAATGCTGCTGGAACCTGGTGATAGTGGCGGTGGTGGTGCTGCTGATGACCCAACCACCCACCCGCTGCTGACACAAACACGATCAGTCACAACACACCACCACCACAACCACCACCACCACCACGCAGCACATTTTTCACAGGAATGTGATGAACGTTCAAATTTCAACGTCCGTCCCCCCCCCTCCCACCTCGACACGTCACGAGACGCATCACGACCCGTTCATGTTAACCCGTTTACTTCCAATTAACATACGTTTTAGTGGGTTTCTGTGACTCAACCCAACTGAAGGGAATCCAACTTGACTTAAAGAAAATTGGATTTGACGAAACTGGAATCGACCAAAAAAAACTGATTAAGATAAGAATAAATAACGTGAAGCCGCCGATCCTGAAATATAATAATAATAATAATAATAATAATAATAATAATAATAATAATAATAATAATAATAAAAATAATAATAATAATAATAATAATAAAAATAATAATAATAATTAATAACAATAATTATGGTGATAATAATAATGATGATAAAATAACAATAACAATAATAATCATAATAAATACTAATAATACAAATAACGATAATAAATAATTATTAATAATAATAATAATATAAAAAATAATAAATATTAATGATAATAAAATAGCAGTAATAATTATAATAATAAATACTACTAATAAAAAAATAACGATAATAATGATAATAACAATAATAATAATGATGATAATAAAGTTTTAAGATAAAATAATCATAATTCTCCTCTCATAATAACCCAGTTTAATTAATATGAAAGTAATTTACGCTGTTATATTTAAAGGTCGTAATATAATATGTAAAGTAACTGTGGTGGTCACCTGAATAAAAGAGAATTATTTTATTAGTAATTAAAGTAATAAGCAACAGCTGGGCGAGGGAATAATTATATTATTATTTTTTTTTGCGGTGAGAAAATACTTTTATGTTGGATTTTAAGGGATTTGTAGAACTGTGTATATAGTGGGGTATACTTGTGTGTGTATACCAGTGTATGTTGGGGTATACTTGTGTGTATACCTGTGTATGTTGGGGAATACTTGTGTGTATACCAGTGTATGTTGGGGTATACTTGTGTATTCCCTGGAACGCAGGAGGGAGAGATACATGATTATATACACCTGGAAAATCCTAGAGGGACTAGTACCGAACTTGCACACGAAAATCACTCACTACGAAAGCAAAAGACTTGGCAGACGATGCACCATCCCCCCAATGAAAAGCAGGGGTGTCACTAGCACGTTAAGAGACCATACAATAAGTGTCAGGGGCCCGAGACTGTTCAACTGCCTCCCAGCACACATAAGGGGGATTACCAACAGACCCCTGGCAGTCTTCAAGCTGGCACTGGACAAGCACCTAAAGTCAGTTCCTGATCAGCCGGGCTGTGGCTCGTACGTTGGTTTGCGTGCAGCCAGCAGCAACAGCCTGGTTGATCAGGCGCTGATCCACCAGGAGGCCTGGTCACAGACCGGGCCGCGGGGGCGTTGACCCCCGAAACTCTCTCCAGGTAAACTCCAGGTAATACCTGTGTATGTTGGGGAATACTTGTGTGTATACCAGTGTATGTTGGGGTATACTTGTGTGTATACCTGTGTATGTTGGGGTATACTTGTGTGTGTATACCAGTGTATGTTGGGGTATACTTGTGTGTATACCTGTGTATGTTGGGGAATACTTGTGTGTATACCAGTGTATGTTGGGGTATACTTGTGTGTATACCTGTGTATGTTGGGGAATACTTGTGTGTGTATACCAGTGTATGTTGGGGTATACTTGTGTGTGTATACCAGTGTATGTTGGGGTATACTTGTGTGTGTATACCAGTGTATGTTGGGGTATACTTGTGTGTGTATACCAGTGTATGTTGGGGTATACTTGTGTGTATACCTGTGTATGTTGGGGAATACTTGTGTGTATACCTGTGTATGTTGAGGAATACTTGTGTGTATACCAGTGTATGTTGGGGTATACTTGTGTGTGTATACCAGTGTATGTTGGGGTATACTTGTGTGTATATCTGTGTATGTTTGGGAATACTTGTGTGTATACCAGTGTATGTTGGGGTATACTTGTGTGTGTATACCAGTGTATGTTGGGGTATACTTGTGTGTATACCTGTGTATGTTGGGGAATACTTGTGTGTATACCTGTGTATGTTGGGGTATACTTGTGTGTGTATACCAGTGCATGTTGGGGTATACTTGTGTGTATACCTGTGTATGTTGGGGAATACTTGTGTGTATACCAGTGTATGTTGGGGTATACTTGTGTGTATACCAGTGTATGTTGGGGAATACTTGTGTGTATACCAGTGCATGTTGGGGTATACTTGTGTGTATACCTGTGCATGTTGGGGAATACTTGTGTGCATACCAGTGTATGTTGGGGTATACTTGTGTGTATACCTGTGTATGTTGGGGTACAGATGAGTGTGTATACTAGTGTATGTCGGGGTATACTTGAGTGTATATACAAGACTTACTACAATAATATTACATAAAACAAGACTTACAGTAGTATGCAAATTAATTTGGACAGGAGTAAATTTTGATTATCTCATAATACCAACTTCTGGCAACCATCCAGCCGTGGTGTTTTCCTGCGACTCTCGTCAGTGCTACAACAGCTGTTGGTCTTTAAGGCTATTCCTGCAAGCGTGCTCCGTGAATGAATGTGTTTTCACCAAATTCTCCCCTTCATTTCATGATTACCGATGAAATTCATGATGGATATTACACCTAGGAAGCGTGCTGGTGAGAGTATCAGACAGATCACCGAACATTTGAGCCTAGCAAAGTCAACTGTTGGTGGGATTCTAAAGAGAGATGACGGCACTGGTGGTTGTGGAGCGCTGCGTCGTGGAAGAAAACACACGACAACGCCTCACGATGACAAGGTTATAAGAAATAGTGTAAAGGGTCCCAAGAAAAATCAGCAAAGATCTGCAGAGAAACTTGGCTTCAGTTGGCGTAAATGTTGATTCTTCAATGTTTGACGAAGGCTCCTTGAAGTTGGCAGAACTGCCAGAAAGCCGGTAAAGAAACAATTATCGACAGCTGCTATGAAGAAAAAACGGCTGCGGTGGACACTCGATCGTAAGGGATGGACCACAGATGAATGAAGAAAAGTTATACTTTCAGATGTGGTGCATTCTGAAATACACGGGTACAGATCAGTGGTAGTGAGACGGAGCAAAGGCGAACCTCATCGGAATGGACACATTCAACAATCGCCAAAAAATCCCACCTAAGATGTTTTGGGGTAATATTACTGCTAAAGGTCCTGGACGGCTTCTTACTGTTGAGGAATGATGAACAGTGACAAATACAAGGTAATTCTGGACACTCATTTGCGGATAGACTTTCCTGATGGAGACGGCGTTTTCCAGCAGGATCTTCCTCCATGCAACACTTCCAGAAAAATGCTGACATTCTTCGAAGAGAGTGGACTAAGTGTTCTAAACTGGCCTGGAAATTTTCCTGACCTCAACCCAACTGAAAATCTATAGGCAATAACCAATCGTAGGATCGCGAAACAGGACTGTTCAAGTGTGGTGAAGCTAATTGCTGCTGTTATTAGAACCTTGTACCACGAAGAACTTGCCAAAATGTATTCAATATTAGTCGATTATATGCCAAAGCGTGTAGCAATGTTTATACAAAGCAAAGGGTAGTCAGGTATCTTATTAAAGCAATTATCCGTCATATCATTGCCATGAACCTTCAAAAAAAAACATTAATTTTGCAAATAAATGCCTTATTTGATCACTGTCCCAATTAATCAGCACACTACTGTACTAGAGTAATATTACATAATATTAACTACAGTAATATTACATGATAAAAGACTAAAGTTATAATTTTAAAAGTAGGAAATAAGATCCGCTAAAATATAAACTGAACATTAATATAGGACAAGAAGTTACATAAAAAAAAGAGGTAAAAACAAGATGACAGACGATAATAAAATAAAAAACGAGTGAAGAACTGGAACACATGCCAAAAAATTGGCCTTGGAGAGAAACACGAAAAACCAGATCAACACACACACACACACACACAC
>NC_091367.1:85197-105197 GCF_038502225.1 Cherax quadricarinatus
TATGATCACCCACAATGGGATATGATCACCCACAGTGGGATATGATCACCCACAGTGGGATATGATCACCCACAATGGGATATGATCACCCACAATGGGATATGATCACCCACAGTGGGATATGATCACCCACAGTGGGATATGATCACCCACAGTGGGATATGATCACCCACAGTGGGATATGATCACCCACAGTGGGATATGATCACCCACAATGGGATATGATCACCCACAGTGGGATATGCTCTCCCATAGTGGGATATGATCACCCACAATGGGATATTATCACCCACAGTGGGATATGATCACCCACAGTGGGATATGATCACCCACAGTGGGATATGCTCTCCCATAGTGGGATATGATCACCCACAATGGGATATTATCACCCACAGTGGGATATGATCACCCACAGTGGGATATGCTCTCCCATAGTGGGATATGATCACCCACAATGGGATATTATCACCCACACTGGGATATGATCACCCACAGTGGGATATGCTCTCCCATAGTGGGATATGATCACCCACAATGGGATATTATCACCCACAGTGGGATATGATCACCCACAGTGGGATATGCTCTCCCATAGTGGGATATGATCACCCACAATGGGATATTATCATCCACTGTGGGATGTACTCACCTATTTGTGGTTGCAGGGATCGAGTCATAGCTCCTGGCCCCGCCTCTTCACTGATTGCTACTAGGTCCTCTCTCTCCCTGCTCCATGAGCTTTATCATACCTCGCCTTAAAACTATGTATGGTTCCCGCCTCCACTACTTCACTTTCTAGGCTATTCCACGGCTTGACTACTCTATGACTGAAGAAATACTTCCTAACATCCCTTTGATTCATCTGAGTCTTCAACTTCCAATTGTGACCTCTTGTGTCTGTGTCCCATCTCTGGAACATCCCGTCTTTGTCCACCTCGTCTATTCCGCGCAGTATTTTATATGTCGTTATCATGTCTCCCCTGACCCTCCTGGCCTCCAGTGTCGTCAGGCCGATTTCCCTCAACCTTTCTTCGTAGGACAATCCCCGTAGCTCTGGGACTAGTCTTGTTGCAAACCTTTGCACTTTCTCTAATTTCTTGACGTGCTTGACTAGGTGTGGATTCCAAACTGGTGCTGCATACTCCAGTATGGGCCTGACGTAAATGGTATACAGAGTCTTGAACGACTCCTTACTGAGGTATCGGAACGCTATCCGTAGGTTTGCCAGGCGCCCGTATGCTGCAGCAGTTATCTGATTGATGTGCGCCTCAGGAGATATGCTCGGTGTTATACTCACCCCCAGATCTTTTTCCTTGAGTGAGGTTTGCAGACTTTGGCCATCTAAACTATATTGTGTCTGCGGTCTTCTTTGCCCTTCCCCAATCTTCATGACTTTGCATTTGGCGGGGTTAAACTCAAGGAGCCAGTTGCTGGACCAGGCTTGTAGCCTGTCCAGGTCTCTTTGTAGTCCTGCCTGATCCTCATCCGATTTGATTCTTCTCATTAACTTCACATCGTCCGCAAACAAGGACACTTCTGAGTCTATCCCTTCCGTTATGTCATTCACATATACCAAGAACAGCACAGGTCCTAGGACTGACCCCTGTGGAACCCCGCTTGTCACAGTGTGTGTGTGCATGTGTATGTGTGTGGTGTGTAGTTGTACTCACCTTTTTGAGGTTGCAGGGGTTGAGTCCAAGCTCCTGGCCCCGCCTCTTCACTGGTCGCTACTAGGTCACTCTCCCTGAACCGTGAGCTTTATCATACCTCTGCTTAAAGCTATGTATGGATCCTGCCTCCACTACATCGCTTCCCAAACTATTCCACTTCCTGACTACTCTGTGGCTGAAGAAATACTTCCTAACATCCCTGTGATTCATCTGTGTCTTCAACTTCCAACTGTGTCCCCTTGTTACTGTGTCCCATCTCTGGAACATCCTGTCTTTGTCCACCTTGTCAATTCCTCTCAGTATTTTGTATGTCGTTATCATGTCCCCCCTATCTCTCCTGTCCTCCAGTGTCGTCAGGTTGATTTCCCTTAACCTCTCCTCGTAGGACATACCTCTTAGCTCTGGGACTAGTCTTGTTGCAAACCTTTGCACTTTCTCTAGTTTCTTTACGTGCTTGGCTAGGTGTGGGTTCCAAACTGGTGCCGCATACTCCAATATGGGCCTAACGTACACGGTGTACAGGGTCCTGAACGATTCCTTATTAAGATGTCGGAATGCTGTTCTGAGGTTTGCTAGGCGCCCATATGCTGCAGCAGTTATTTGGTTGATGTGCGCTTCAGGAGATGTGCCTGGTGTTATACTCACCCCAAGATCTTTTTCCTTGAGTGAGGTTTGTAGTCTCTGGCCCCCTAGACTGTACTCCGTCTGCGGTCTTCTTTGCCCTTCCCCAATCTTCATGACTTTGCACTTGGTGGGATTGAACTCCAGGAGCCAATTGCTGGACCAGGTCTGCAGCCTGTCCAGATCCCTTTGTAGTTCTGCCTGGTCTTCGATCGAATGAATTCTTCTCATCAACTTCACGTCATCTGCAAACAGGGACACTTCGGAGTCTATTCCTTCCGTCATGTCGTTCACAAATACCAGAAACAGCACTGGTCCTAGGACTGACCCCTGTGGGACCCCGCTGGTCACAGGCGCCCACTCTGACACCTCGCCACGTACCATGACTCGCTGCTGTCTTCCTGACAAGTATTCCCTGATCCATTGTAGTGCCTTCCCTGTTATCCCTGCTTGGTCCTCCAGTTTTTGCACTAATCTCTTGTGTGGAACTGTGTCAAACGCCTTCTTGCAGTCCAAGAAAATGCAATCCACCCACCCCTCTCTCTCTTGTCTTACTGCTGTCACCATGTCATAGAACTCCAGTAGGTTTGTGACACAGGATTTCCCATCCCTGAAACCATGTTGGCTGCTGTTGATGAGATCATTCCTTTCTAGGTGTTCCACCACTCTTCTCCTGATAATCTTCTCCATGACTTTGCATACTATACATGTCAGTGACACTGGTCTGTAGTTTAATGCTTCATGTCTGTCTCCTTTTTTAAAGATTGGGACTACATTTGCTGTCTTCCATGCCTCAGGCAATCTCCCTGTTTCGATAGATGTATTGAATATTGTTGTTAGGGGTACACATAGCACCTCTGCTCCCTCTCTCAGGACCCATGGAGAGATGTTATCTGGCCCCATTGCCTTTGAGGTATCTAGCTCACTCAGAAGCCTCTTCACTTCTTCCTCGGTTGTGTGTACTGTGTCCAGCACTTGGTGGTGTACCCCACCTCTCCGTCTTTCTGGAGCCCCTTCTGTCTCCTCTGTGAACACTTCTTTGAATCTCTTGTTGAGTTCCTCACATACTTCACGGTCATTTCTTGTTGTCTCTCCTCCTTCCTTCCTTAGCCTGATTACCTGGTCCTTGACTGTTGTTTTCCTCCTGATGTGGCTGTATAACAGCTTCGGGTCAGATTTGGCTTTCGCTGCTATGTTGTTTTCATATTGTCGTTGGGCCTCCCTTCTTATCCGTGCATATTCGTTCCTTATCATGTGGGAGTTCGATACGTGGATTAGGGTAGAAATACTCACGTAGGCTGTTATACATATAATTACTGTTATGTGGACAGAGCCCGCAGCCGTTACCTATCTCCTTGCTTACACTCGTAACACTGACTAGCCGGCTGGCCAGTACCCCGTAGTGGGTGTTTTGAAATATGTCAGTGTCAGCACAATATGAACAGACCGTGACTCAAGACGGTTGGTCGTTGAGTCAACGGACAGGTTACTGGTAACTGGTACTGAGACTGGTAACTGGTTACTACTACTGAGAGCTCGGCGACGCTAACGTATGTCGTCCCGACATACAACTAATACAAACTAGAGATGGCAGGTATACGGCTTGGGCTGATTCTATACAATGTCAAAGTACACAACATGAAACATTATAGATACATAAGTAGAACATTGGAATGAAAGCTTACGTAACTGAAACTGTAATGCAATACAAGGTATACTATAGTACAACTTAAAACTCAACAAATGAACAACGAACTCAACATTGAGATTACAAGTGATAAAAACAAAAATTTTGATCGATCGATCTGTATTCGTGTGATCTACGGATTCTGAGGAAGGAATATATACAAAGAAAGAGTGTTTAACAGAAAGGCAGATTCGGTGCACGCAAATCTAGACTGTTAACTCTCAGAATGCGGAGAGAACATGAACACAAAAAAAAAAATTCTTGAATACTGATAAGTTGATACTGTAATTATTCATCTATACAGGTTATTTACATTTAACCCCAACTCTGCTAGGGTAAGATTGGCATATGCAGAATGGGTGTCATCTCTGGGAGGATCAAACTCTGTAGCATTGGCTAACTCATGCTGTATTTGAGGCAAATCTGAATTGGAAGTTACAAATGATACTTGAGGATTTCTCAATACCTGTCGTGTACGTAGGGAATAACGACATTCAGGTTGATCGTCTGACTGAGTATCAGAGGAAGAGAGTACAGGATCAGGAGGATTGTCAGAGTCTGTCACATTAGTCTGGGTTGGAACATCATTATCATCACATACTAACTTCATATGATCCAAATGCGATTCTTTATACTGACCAGTACTAATCTCTCTAACCTTATACTTATTACCAGTGATATGTTCAACTACTCGATAAGGACCAACAAACTTTTGATCAAGCTTTGGCATTGCAGACGTTTTGTTAAAATTAGTCAGCATAACTCTCGAACCTACTTTGATTTTGGATGGCTTTACTCGAGTATTTGCGACTCTTGTAAATTCAGCTGTTGATTTATGAAGTGTTTCACGGATTCTTCTAAAAACACTTTGAGCTAAGCTGGTACGAGTTGCTACGAAATCATCAGGGTTGTAATTTGGTTTCGGATTAGAATATAACAACTCATAAGGCAAACGTTTATCTACACCATACAATGCATAATGTGGAGTGTCACCTATAGAAACATTGTAAGCAGAATTTATAGCACACTGCACATCAGGTATAACTTCATCCCAAGTTTCACTATTGGGATTGATAGTGGCTCTCAAGACATCAAGTACTTTCTTATTGGTTCGTTCCGCTAACCCATTGCTGGCAGGATGATGAGGAACAATGGTGGATTTAGAGATCTTGTACAAGGTACACAAATTTTCAAGAATTTCATTACAGAATTCACCTCCATTATCTGTTACTAGGGACTTAGGGGTGGTATGCCTGCAGATAATGCGTTCTTTAAACGCTTTAGCTACTGTCTCGGCAGTCTTATCTGCAATAGGAACTAACTCGCAATATCTGGTGAAATGGTCTACCATAACACACAGATGTTTGTTACCTTGGAGGGAACATTGGAAATTAGTTAACAAATCTAGCGCAACTCTTTCCCAAGGTTCGCTAGTAGTTGGATACACTTGGATTGGATTAGGACCATTAGCATTGCCTTTATGTTGCATGCAGACACTACATTTCCTAACATACTCAGAAATATCAGTTGCCATACGAGGCCAAAAGTATTTCAATCTGGCTTGTTTTACTGAACGATCCATACCAGGGTGTGCAACACCTGGTACATCGTGAACTAGCTGTAAGGCTACATTCACTAGTGACTGTGGAATTACTAACTGGTATACTCTTCTGCTAGGAGTACCCAACTCGGCTGTTCGATACAGTAATTCTTGGTTCATGAGAAAGTCACTGATGGGAGCTGGTGGCTTCACAGTCAGAATAAGATCTTCCTGGAGCAGGAATCGAATCACACCAGACCACATGGGATCGGTTCTTTCTTACTGGAGGAATGAACAAACTCGGTGGAGTGGATGACTCCCCCCGGTTGAAAAATTAACGCTATAACACGCAATATGAGCAAGGGAGAACGAATCTACTATCTCAAACTGCAAGCACAGGAGAAAAGAAATGAACACGGTGAACAATGCTGATATTCTGAGTCGCACACAGTGACACGAGGTATCAACTATAAAGAAACTACACTTACAAACTTTAACAACGTGGAAGTTACTCGAGAAATAACTTCTTACAATGCACTGATTACTGTCAACTAGGATGGGATCACAATCTGAAACACAAGGGACAACAACAACACTCAAGTGAGCACACTAGCCACAGAAACGTCTTTCTGCACGGCTTGTGGCATCAGCAAGAGATGGCATAACTCGTTGCAAGTAAAGTTCTTCTCAAAGCGTCCCCTGGGAAGGAACGAATACTTGAACAAGTCGCCATCGCAAGGATAGTAGAGCACTATCCTGCGTGCATGATATTGTGGCTGGAGTCCAGACAGGAGTGACAGTATTACTAGTGCCTGACCGCTCGGCTACGTTAATAAGTAATTCACGGATCTATAGGAACTTAATCTGAACTTCACATTTCGCAGCACTTTAACAAATCTCAGATACAAGCTGTGAGAACAAACACATTGCTCGAGGGCTAGGTATTGTCTGTCAGTCAGTAAGGGAATGTTGTCAGTCGGTAAGGACTGATGACAGGAGCAGCAGTATAGCCTGAGAGGTCTGAGTGTCGACATTCACTAAAGTATCACTTGACGGTATGTGAGACATAATGGCAAAGTAACACGAGAACAAATAAGGCAAAAATAATGAACAATAAAAATGTTATAAAATTCTAGAATTGAAATGAAAAGATATACAACTAATTCTGCAGAATAAATGTCTAAGATACACTGCAAGAGGAAGGAAAACTCAATTTAAAAGGACTATTGACCAAGAAAAAAAATTTACATTGAAATATACAAGTAAAAATATTACTGGAGACTGAATTAAATTCAAAATGAGCTGTCTTTACTCTTGCTAATAAAAAAATTAATTAATTAAATTTTTAAATCAATGTGAAAGTGTAAAATAAAATTATTAAATTGGTAACTGGGAAATTTAAGTATTTTCTAAGAATGCATAGACAAAATTAAAATATAAATCACAAAATATCAATAAAAGAAAATAATTCACTGCAGAACAGTTCAACAAAATAATTCACTTCAGAACAAGTGCAACAAAATAAAGTGTAGAAATAATCACTGCAGTAATAAAGTGTCACTGGGAAAACTCAGGTAAAATAATGAATTAAAATTATGAAGAAAAAAAAAAATAAACTGATTGAACACTTTAACTCTTAATTGTAAATTAGACAAAACAATTTACTCAAACAGAGTAAAAAAAAACACTTTACGTTAAAAGTAATTGAAATTGCATCAAGAGTGAATTTGTTCAAGAAATATAAAAATATGAATAAAATAAAACACAGGAACAAAACAGGTAATATAACACTTACAGTGACGGAGCACACTTCATTAAAAAAATATTCTTACAACAAAATCCTGCTGTGACTGATACAACAAATGACTGATACAAAATCTTGCTGTGACTGATACGACAAAAATTTGCTGGCAAAAATAATGGTACACAGTCTGCGCAAAAAAATTAGAGGAATGAGACACTGTTGGCATACGAAAAAAAATGACACACATAGAAATAAATGGAAAATTTGGTATACTGGGGTAAATATCACTGCATGAAATACAAGATTATGACAACGCTGAAAGAATACAAAAAAAAATTGAATCACTTCACACAGAGTGACTGACTGGTACACTACACAATAATACTTACTACAGACAGGAGTAGCATAAGAAAAACACAGAATAAAAAATATAAGATAAGTGAAAACACTGAAAAATATTGTAAAAAAATACTGAGTCAAAGAATACTGCGTTTACACTGAAAAACACAAGGTTTAGAGTACACAAGCAATTTACTATAAATGTCTCACACACGCAAATGTCTTTAAATGCAAGAAAAATGTCTCAAGAAAATTATCACTGAAGTCGAGAGTAGTAGACGGGCGGTGAGTACTGGTGGGGCGGTGAAGTATGGTGTCCCGCGCGGTGGTGTTTCCTCCTACATTCACTGTTGTCGTGAAGAAATGTGCTTTCTAGGCGAACTCACATAACTGGCTTTATCTCGTTGGCACCAGCTACAATCTCTTGACCAATTATGTGAGCCAAAACAGTACTAGGACCCGGTACAAGGGTGCAAACAACCACAGGTAGATGAGTGGATGGCTGGTGGTGGTGGAGAGAGTGGTGGGTGTGACTCTCGCTGGGGTACTGCCGCGCACCCCGGGTGGTGGGAGAGAGTGGTGGGGGGGGGACTCGCTGGGGACTGCCGCGCACCCCACTCACCCACGAAGATGGCGAACAACCCACTCTATGCCACAGGAATGGTGAAACCCACTCTTAGCATCCAACAGGGAGCACAAAGCGATATAAACAATACCTCAGAGGAACTTGGCTTACTTCTTACTGCGTGGCTTACTTCTCTCTCTCAGCTGGGTTAGAAGCTGGGTTGGCTGACTGGCTTACCCCACGAGAATGGATGACTGGAAGACGTGTAACGATGCACAAAGCACGGAGGAGCAGTTGGATGACAGGAGACAGGCTGGATGATAGGCTGACTGGCGTTCACTTCCACAGTCTGGCTTACTGACTGGCTTAATTGCAAAATCCGGGTCAACCCCTCGGAGATTGAAGCAATTAGCACACGAACTAAGCCAGGAAGCTTGAAACGGCTGCAACAGGCTTGCAGGCAGTAGGTTTGAGGGGAGTAGCGGCTGCTGGCTGGTGGTGCGCGAGGGTAGCTGGTGGTGGAGACGATTCACCTTTGACCCTGCCGCTACTCACAAACAGCCTTCAAACGCCTTGAATTACCCTTAAAAACGTAAATCCACGCTCCACACCGCTGTCACCATTTATCATGTGCGAGTTCGATACGTGGATTAGGGTAGAAATACTCACGTAGGCTGTTATACGTATAATTACTGAAATGTGGAGAGTGCCCGCAGCCGTACCTATCTCCTTGGCTACACTCGTACCACTGACTAGCCGTCTGGCCAGTACCCCGTAGTGGGTGTTTTAAATAGTGTCAGCTCAGCACAATATGAAAGACCGTGACTCAAGACGGTTGGTCGTTGAGTCAACGGACAGGTTACTGGTAACTGGTTACTACTACTGAGACTGGTAACTGGTTACTACTACTGAGAAGTGTTCCACTCCATCATACTTCCCTAAGTGTCACACTACGGTCCCAGCCCAGTTCAGTGTCACACTCCAACCTTTTCTTCATGTAATGTCCCACTAAAACAGCATCAGATGACTCCGGTCCACAGTTGACCAGCGTAGGTGGTGAGTCCCCAGACATCACCGGTAGTCCTGTAAATACTCTCCAAGGCCGGTAGAAGTACACCGTAAGATGGTCTGGTGAGTACTATCTACCGCCTTCAAGACCAGTTGACACACCGCAAGGTGGTCCGGTTAATTACTAGCAGAACACCATGCTTCGAGCTCACTGAGTGCGGCCGTCTAGTAACTGAGGCCAACAGACTCAGTGAGCTGCGGTGAGCGGCTCTTCTAAAATCAGTAGAAGCCAGTAGAATACTCTACTGCCAGTAGATGTGTACCGTGAGGTGTTCAGGTAATTACTATTTAGATGCGTACCGGAAGGTGTTCTGGTAACTACTGCTTAGATGCGTACCGGAAGGTGTTCAGGTACTTACTGCTTCTAAAGCCAGTAGATGTGTACCGTGAGGTGTTCAGGTAATTACTATTTAGATGCGTACCGGAAGGTGTTCTGGTAATTACCGCTTCTAAGGCCGGCTCAGCAGTCCCCACATTGGGTTTGATGACGTACCCAGTGGTACTGCCGGCCGGCAGGTTAACAATTTAACTGCTAGTTTGGCAGGGGGCCGAGAGAGGAAGGGAGAGAAAGATTAAGAGAGAGGAAGAGACAGAAAGAGTAAGAGAGAGAGAGAGAGAATAGAGAGAGAGAGAGAGAGAGAGAGAGAGAGAGAGAGAGAGAGAGAGGAAGAGAGGAAAAGAGACAAAGAGACGGAGAGAGAAGGAAGGGTTAGAGGGTCAATTCACATAAAGGTGTGAAATCCTGTATATGTATGTATGTGTGTGTGTGTGTGTGTGTGTGTGTGTGTGTGTGTGTGTGTGTGTGTGTGTGTGTGTGTGTGTGCGTGTGCGTGTGCGTGTGCGTGTGCGTGTGCGTGTGCATGTGCATGTGTGTGCATGTGTGTGCATGTGTACTCACCTAATTGTACTCGCCTAATTGTGGTTGCAGGGGTCGAGACTCAGCTCCTGGCCCCGCCTCTTCTCTGATCGCTACTGGGTCCTCTCTCTCTCTGCTTCCTGAGCTGTCATACCTCTTCTTAAAACTATGTATGGTTCCTGCCTCCACTACTTCACTTGCTAGGCTATTCCACTTGCTGACAACTCTATGACTGAAGAAATACTTCCTAACGTCCCTGTGACTCGTCTGAGTCTTCAGCTTCCAGTTGTGACCCCTTGTCCCTGTGTCCCCTCTCTGGAACATCCTATCTCTGTCCACCTTGTCTATTCCCCACAGTATCTTGTATGTCGTTATCATGTCTCCCCTGACCCTTCTGTCTTCCAGTGTCGTCAGTCCGATTTCCCTTAACCTTTCCTCGTACGACATTCCCTTGAGCTCTGGGACTAGCCTTGTTGCAAACCTTTGTACTTTCTCTAACTTCTTGACGTGCTTGACCAGGTGTGGGTTCCAGACTGGTGCTGCATACTCCAGTATGGGCCTAACATACACAGTGTACAGTGTCTTGAACAATTCCTTATTAAGGTATCGGAACGCTATTCTCAGGTTTGCCCGGCGCCCATATGCTGCAGCAGTTATTTGGTTGATGAGTGCCTCCGGTGATGTGCTCGGTGTTATGGTCACCCCAAGGTCTTTCTCCCTGAGTGAGGTCTGTAGTCTTTGTCCACCTAGCCTATACTCTGTCTGCGGTCTTCTTTGCCCCTCCCCAATCTTCGTGACTTTGCATTTGGCTGGATTGAATTCGAGAAGCCAGTTTCTGGATCACATGTCCAGCCTGTCCAGGTCTCTTCTTTTCTTCTCTCGTTCTACCTTTCTTTTTGTTATTCTTTAGCTTCATATTCTCTTTCTTTTCTTCTTGTATATCATCATCATCACTCCCTTCTTGTTCTCCATATTGTTCTTCTTGGTAGTGGTTGCAGCGGTAGCAAGAGTCTGGTCAGGATAATCATATACAACAAGAGTGGAAGCACCAACACAGTTGTATTAGGCAGGACTCATAAACAGCGCCCCAGGGAGTGCCTGGTACCTCCCATGGCACTACCAGAGGCTGTGGCACTTGTGCCTCCTCTGATAATAACTAACCTGTGTTTCTTGTGTCTGTAACCTCGCAGGTTCTTGTCTTGTCCAAGACAAAACCTCGTCGTGGTAATTATATCTTTCAACCAGGGAACGGCTGGAGTTAGAACCCATGGCCAGTGTGTAAGCCACTGGGCCAGCTGGCCCAGTGGCTTACACACTGGCTTGGAGTTTTATGACTCAATCGCAGTGGCTTTGTCTGCAATAGTATTTTCACGATTTCCTGAGTCATTTCGTGAGTCATTTCGTGAGTCATTTCAGTCAACACGAAAATGGCAAATTCTGACGCTCACTCTCTTATTAAGAAACGTTCATCTTTTCAAGGGAGCACCTTGGATCAAACCTGAGTATTTCCTACCCACCCCAGGCGCTTTATGACCTCCTACGGGTTTACCACCACATTGTTCATGAATCTAATTATGGTTAAAAATATTCACCAAATATTACCGGGTAATTTTTACTTCACCCAGAAATGTGACCTTTAAAAACCTTGCTAAGAAATTTCAAATGGTTATAATCGTAGCCATAACTTTTAGAAGTGGAAGAGTAAGCCAGCGGAAGGCCTCAGTCAGATGACCAGAAGCTCCAGCTGTAGGTCATAATGTAACTTAGACTCGCGTCATGAAATACCTGTTCTGTTTCCAAACAAACATTATACCTATAACCTTTTTTTATTGTAGGTTAGGTAAGTTTTCTAAGGTTCTTTTGGTACAAAATTATTAATTTTTACATTAACATAAATGAAAAAAAATATATCTTTAAACATATAAGAGAAAATTTTAGAAAGAACTTAATTTTAAATAAGTTCTTTCTAATTGACCAGTTTTACCTATTTGGCACGACATTATATATATATATATATATATATATATATATATATATATATATATATATATATATATATACACATAGAGGCACACACACAGAACTTTGGGGACTCTGGATAATTCTCAATTTCGCGGGTTAAAGGTTGCTTCTGGGAATGAAAATCATCAAAAAGAAAAAAAAGAATGTTTAAAAGGTTTTAGGCTCGTAAAACCTTTACTCGGACCATTTAATTTGTTGCATGATGTTATTTTCCCACACTGCTGAGATCAAGGCTAGGAAACTAACATTGTTAATAATCAACATAATTAACATTCAACATAACAACGTAAACATTGAATATAACTGTGGTAACATTCAACATAACTAACAATGCTAACATTCAACATAACTAACAATGCTAACATTCAACATAACTAACAATGCTAACATTCAACATAACTAACAATGCTAACATTCAACATAACTAACAATGCTAACATTCAACATAACTAACAATGCTAACATTCAACATAACTAACAATGCTAACATTCAACATAACTAACAATGATAACATTCAACATAACTAACAATGCTAACATTCAACATACCTAACAATGCTAACATTCAACATAACTAACAATGCTAACATTCAACATAACTAACAATGCTAACATTCAACATAACTAACAATGCTAACATTCAACATACCTAACAATGCTAACATTCAACATAACTAACAATGCTAACATTCAACCTAACTAACAATGCTAACATTCAACATACCTAACAATGCTAACATTCAACATAACTAACAATGCTAACATTCAACATAACTAACAATGCTAACATTCAACATAACTAACAATGCTAACATTCAACATACCTAACAATGCTAACATTCAACATAACTAACAATGCTAACATTCAACATAACTAACAATGCTAACATTCAACATAACTAACAATGCTAACATTCAACATAACTAACAATGCTAACATTCAACATAACTAACAATGCTAACATTCAACATAACTAACCAATGCTAACTATTCAACGCATAACTAACAATGCTAACATTCAACGCAATCTAACAATGCTAACATTCAACATAACTAACAATGCTAACATTCAACATAACTAACAATGCTAACATTCAACATAACTAACAATGCTAACATTCAACATAACTAACAATGCTAACATTCAACATAACTAACAATGCTAACATTCAACATAACTAACAATGATAACATTCAACATAACTAACAATGCTAACATTCAACATAACTAACAATGCTAACATTCAACATAACTAACAATGCTAACATTCAACATAACTAACAATGCTAACATTCAACATAACTAACAATGCTAACATTCAACATAACTAACAATGCTAACATTCAACATAACTAACAATGCTAACATTCAACATAACTAACAATGCTAACATTCAACATAACTAACAATGCTAACATTCAACATAACTAACAATGCTAACATTCAACATAACTAAGTTAAACATTCAATAAACAGAAAAAAAAACTTGCCTCTCCAAAAAAATTCCAGTTCCCTTTTTTTTCTCATTCGGTTAAGGACGATGGAATTTTTTTTATTATTTCGGGCGGAGGATGAGAAACGTTTTCTCATTATTGTTCGTTACGGACGATGGTAGCTGGTGAGAACTGAAGGGGGGGGGGACTGCAGGGGGGGACTGCAGGGGAACACTGCAAGGGGGGACTGCACGAGGGGGACTGCAGGGGGGGACTGCAGGGGGGTGCAGGGGGGACTGCAGGGGGAGGACTACACACTCTCTCTCTCTCTCTCTCTCTCACACACACACACACACACACACACACACACACACACACACACACACACAGTGTAGTGGGTCACAAGCGCCAGGCTCCGAGAATCTTAGTGCTTTTAGGGCGTGTTTTAGCAGCTAGAAGCAACCAGTGTTAGTGACAACGTCAGTGAACAACCCTACAAGTGATAACCAAAGTATTAGCAAAAATAAATAAAGTAAAGGCGAGAGAAAGCCTGAAATTATACAACAAAATTTCAAAGTGCCAGTTCGTTGAGGCCTAGTTGGCACCTGTTGCCACATTGTTACACATATACAAAGTACAAAGCGAGTGACTAAAGAGAAAAGACCAAATAGAATTAAGAGAGGGTGGCTAACGACAAACTGTGATGTAGCACACAGCGTGAACAAGCTAGCCAGAAAGGGGATATATATATATATATATATATATATATATACATACATATACATAAATATATATAAGCAGAGGTGGTGGCAGCAGTAGGCCTGAGGGAGTAGAGCCGCCATAACAGGTTGGGTGTCATCACAAATAAGAAGTGTACTTACCAAAAGTGAAGTGTAAATTATAAAAGTAGCAGTATACAAGTGATAAGTGTGGTAAATGAGGACTCAAAAGGGCAACGAGAAAAGAATAGCTGAAGAAGTCAGCGGCGGAAGGGCGAGGTGCACGAGTCATCGTACAGCGAGCATCGTACAGCGAGCATCGTACATCAGGCATCTGGATGGACGTCCCCTCTGAGGAGTAACGTACAAATCACCTGTTTGTGGTTGGCGGGAGGTTTTTGAGTGGTAGAGCCGGCCCTACGGTCACTGGTAGCTCGCTATCTAAACCCTGCTCCAGAGCGATTATCATACACACAACACCTAGCAGTAGTAGGAAGATAAAATTTGTAGGAGCAAGGAGGCAGGAGGATTAAGTCGTGGCTAATGGGACTACAGCCCTGACAACAGTTTCGAGAGATAATGTTTTAGGACACAAAGACAGTACAATCTGAGAAGCAAGTATTGGGTACACATGTAGTAAAAGGTAGTACATAACTGGGTGAAAGAATGACTTGTTAACACACGCTAGTATTATAATTATTAGAATTACTCTCAGTGTTAATGGTATCTCATTAGTATTACGGATACACAGAAGTGAATTGTATTTCTGGGACATATAAACAACTGACGTGCTCACACACACACACGCGCGCACACACATACACACTCGGGGCCAGGAGCTGGGTCTCGACCCCTGAAACCACAACTAGGTGAGTACACACAGCTGATCCTTGGAATTTGACCGCCTCCCCCACAGACCCTCACTCCCACACAACTTTTTTCCCTTGCGTTTCTCTCTCTCATAGCCTTTTTCCCCTCCCCCTACTCACTCACTCACTCTCCTATCTTCTCTCTCTCTCTCTCTCTCTCTCTCTCTCTCTCTCTCTCTCCCTCTCTCTCTCTCTCTCTCTCTCTCTCTCCCTCTCTCTCTCTCCCTCTCTCTCTCCCTCTCTCTCTCCCTCTCTCTCTCCCTCTCTCTCTCCCTCTCCCTCTCTCTCTCCCTCTCTCTCTCCCTCTCTCCCTCTCTCTTCCTCTCTCCCTCTCTCCTCTCTCTCTCTCCCTCTCTCTCTCCCTCACTCTCTCTCTCCCTCTCTCTCTCTCCCTCTCTCTCCCTCTCTCTCCCTCTCTCTCTCTCTCCCTCTCTCTCTCCCTCTCTCTCTCCCTCTCTCTCTCCCTCTCTCGCTCCCTCTCTCTCTCCCTCTCTCTACTCCCATCTCTCTCCCTCTCTCTCTCTCTCACCTCTCCCTCTCTCTCTCTCTAGGCTTCTCTCTCCCATCTCTTCATTTCTCTCTCTCATAGCCTTTTCCCTCGCCCTCCTCTCTCTCTCTCTCCCATAACCCTATCTCTCACCCTTCTCTCTCTCTATAGGCTTCTCTCTCCATCTCTTCATTTCTCTCTCTCATAGCCTTTTCCCTCGCCCTCCTTTCTCCCTCTCTCTCTCTTTCTCTCATTCTCCCTCTCCCTCTCTTTCTCCCTCTCTCTACCCTTTCTCTCCCCCCGCACATTTCTCTCTCTCCCCCTTGGTCTTATCCCTCACCCCCATACTCTCTCCTCTCTCTACCTCTTTCTACCCTTTCTCTCTCCTCTCTCTCCCTCTTTCTATGCTTTCTCTCCCCCCCCACACCCTCTCCCTCCTCTAGCCTTCTGTCTGTGGTAATAAAAAAAAAAAATGGGACCGGACATCTCCCCGTGGGTCCTTAGAGAGGGAGCAGATATGTTGTGCGTGCCACTTATCACAATCTTCAACACATCCCTGGAAACTGGGCAACTACCCGAGGTATGGAAGACGGCAAATGTAGTTCCCATTTTTAAAAAAGGAGACAGAAAAGAGGCACTAAACTATAGACCTGTGTCATTGACGTGTATAGTATGCAAAATTATGGAGAAGATTATCAGGAGGAGAGTGGTGGAGCACCTGGAACGGAACAGGAGTATAAATGCCAACCAGCACGGATTCACGGAAGGCAAATCCTGTGTCACAAACCTTCTGGAGTTTTATGATAAAATAACATAAGTAAGACAAGAGAGAGAGGGGTGGGTTGATTGCATCTTCTTGGACTGCAAGAAGGCCTTTGACACAGTTCCTCACAAGAGATTAGTGCAGAAGCTAGAGCATCAGGCGCATATAACAGGAAGGGCACTGCAATGGATCAGAGAATAAATGACAGGGAGGCAACAACGAGTCATGGTACGTAATGATGTATCACAGTGGGCACCTGTGACGAGGCAGGGGTCCCACAGGGGTCGGTCCTAGGACCAGTGCTATTTTTGGTATATGTGAACGACATGACGGAAGGGTTAGACTCAGAAGTGTCCCTGTTTGCAGATGTGAAGTTAATGAGGAGAATTAAATCTGATGAGGACCAGGCAGGACTTCAAAGAGACCTGGACAGACTGGACACCTGGTCCAGCAAATGGCTTCTCGAATTTAATCCTGCCAAATGCAAAGTCATGAAGATAGGGGAAGGGCACAGAAGACCACAGACAGAGTATAGGCTAGGTGGCCACAGACTGCAAACCTCACTCAAGGAGAAAGATCTCCCCCTGCCAAACTAGCGGTTAAATAGTTAACCTGCCGGCCGGCAGTACCACTGGGTACGTCATCAAACCCAATGTGGGGACTGCTGAGCCGGCCTTAGAGCAGTAAGTTCCTGAGTGCCTCACGGTGCACATCTAAGCAGTAGGTACCTGACCACCTAAGGGTACAGTCTACTGGCTTTAGTAACAGTATGTACCTGAGCGCCTCAGGATACGCACCTAAGCAGTAGGTACCTGAACACCTAAGGGTACACGTCTACTGGCTTCAGCAACATTAAGTACCTGAACTCCTCAGGGTACACATCTACGCAGTAGGTACCTGACCACCTAATCGTACCTATCTACTGGCGTTAGAAGAACCGCTCACCGCAGCTCACTGAGTCTGTTGGCCTCAGTTACTTGACGGCCGCATTCAGTGAGCTTGCAGCATGGTGTTCGGCTAGCGGTGTGTCAACCGGCTTTGGAGAGGATTTACTGGACTACCGGTGATGTCTGTGGACTCACCGTCTACGTTGATCAACTGTGGGCCGGAATCATCAGATGCTGTTTGGTGGGACATTACATGAAGAAAAGGTTGGAGTGTTACACTGAACTGGGCCAGGACCGTAGTGTGACACTTAGGAACGTATGATGGAGTGGAACACTGAGATATGCACAGGACCGTAGTGGAACACTGAGATGAAAAGGGTGTCGTGGGACACTGAAGATGGCCTGGTTGTAGTGTACACTGAATAGTGTCATGTGACTGGCCTCGTGTCGTGAGAAGCAGTTGATTGTAATTTATTATTATACAAATGTTATTTATAATTTATTATTTTAGCATAGAGATATATATATATAGTGACACAGTAGTGTCAAGAGTTGTACCCTGTGTAGGGTTATGAATTAATTATTATTTTAGTAAAATGCTGATTATAATTTATTATAGTAACATGTACATATTATATATCATAGTTCAAATACCTCTAGACCAAAGATAGTTGATTTTTAAATATTAATTTATTTTAATGTGTGTATTTATGTATCCCGAACTCTTTATTACAAAAGGAGTAAATCTTACCATCTTCTTTTAAAAATTACTTTTTTTGTAATAACACCTAAGGGTACACGTCTACTGGCTTCAACATTAAGTACCTGAACTCCTCAGGGTACACATCTACGTAGTAGGTACCTGACCACCTAATCGTACCTATCTACTGGCGTTAGAAGAACCGCTCACCGCAGCTCACTGAGTCTGTTGGCCTCAGTTACTTGACGGCCGCATTCAGTGAGCTTGCAGCATGGTGTTCGGCTAGCGGTGTGTCAACCGGCTTTGGAGAGGATTTACTGGACTACCGGTGATGTCTGTGGACTCACCGTTTACGTTGATCAACTGTGGGCCGGAATCATCAGATGCTGTTTGGTGGGACATTACATGAAGAAAAGGTTGGAGTGTTACACTGAACTGGGCCAGGACCGTAGTGTGACACTTAAGGACGTATGATGGAGTGGAACACTGAGATATGCACAGGACCGTAGTGGAACACTGAGATGAAAAGGGTGTCGTGGGACACTGAAGATGGCCTGGTTGTAGTGTACACTGAATAGTAGAGAGAGGGCCTAGTAGCAACCGGTGAAGAGGCGGGGCCAGGAGCTAGGACTCGACCCCTGCAACCACAAATAGGTGAGAAATAGGTGAGTACACACACACACACACACAACACCAGTTTGGAATCCACACCTAGTCAAGCACGTCAAGAAATTAGAGAAAGTGCAAAAGTTTGCAACAAGACTAGTCCCAGAGTTAAGCGGAGTGTTCTACGATGAAAGATTAAGGGAAATCGGCCTGACGACACTGGAGGACAAGAGGGTTAGGGGAGACATGATAACGACATACAAAATACTGCGAGGAATTGACAAGGTGGACAGAGACAGGATGTTCCAGAGATGGGACACAGCAACAAGAGGTCACAATTGGAAGTTGAAGACACAGATGAGTCATAGGGGTGTTAGGAAGTATTGCTTCAGTCATAGAGTTGTCAGGAAGTGGAATAGTCTGGCAAGTGATGTAGTGGAGGCAGGAACCATACATAGCTTTAAGATGAGGTATGATAAAGCTCATGGAGCAGGGAGAGAAAGAGGACCTAGTAGCAATCAATGAAGAGGCAGGGCCAGAAAATGCTTTAAAATGAGCTGATGTAGGTAACAGCTCTTAGCTTGTCAATAAAGTTAGAAATCCTTAACCTGTAAATAGCTTGTCGATAAAGCTAGGGAACCTTAACCTAACCTTGTCAAACCCTGTGTAAAAGAGAGAGAGAGAGAGAGAGAGAGAGAGAGAGAGAGAGAGAGAGAGAGAGAGAGAGAGAGAGAGAGAGAGAGAGAGAGAGAGAGAGACAGAGAGACAGAGGGAGTAAGGAAGAGTGTTTTACATAACCCTCGTTTCTTACTCCAGGACCGACAGGAACGTTTACCCCATTAGACAATTCCACATCTAAACTAACAGTAAATTTAGAACTGACAAGTTTAGAACTGTCAGTACCAAAACTCAAACAGGGACTGGTCTACTGGCAGACCGCCTCTCTACTAAGCTGTGGGTCTCAGACCTTCGGCACATATTGTATGTAGTCTGGTAACCTTCATGATTACCAGAAGGTTACCTGAAGTCGTTTTCGTAAGTCAATGTTCAGGTATTTCTGGTTAGGTATTTCCCAGATATTTCTGCACATGTATTTCTCAGATATTTCTGCACATGTATTTCTCAGATATTTTTGCACGTGTATTTCCCAGATATTTCCAGTTAGGTATTTCTGCGGTTGCACAGACTGTCACCGTTGTCGAAATGACAAAAAAAAAGAAAAAAAAAAACTGGATGATTTCTGTGGCTGTGAAGAACAAAGAAAGACGCTGCATATAAAGGACTTCATTTGGACAACGTTTCGCCCTGCCTAGAAGTTTACCAAGTCCCGATAAGACTCTACACAAGAGTGAAACATTATGCATCTGTCTATACGCTACATTTCATCCTACGCCTATAGGTCAGGACAGCTATTACACCACA
>NC_091367.1:110197-118588 GCF_038502225.1 Cherax quadricarinatus
TCTTACTTCTGTCACCTTGTCATAAAACTCCAGTAGATTTGTGACACAGGATTTTCCTTCCCTGAAACCATGCTGGTTGTCAATTATACACTTGTTTCTTTCCAGGTGCCCCACCACTCTCCTCCTGATGATCTTCTCCATGACCTTGCATACTATACACGTTAGTGATACAGGTCTGTAGTTTAGTGTGTGCGTGTGTGTGTGTGTGTGTGTGTGTGTGTGTGTGTGTGTGTGTGTGTGTGTGTGTGTGTGTGTGTGTGTGTGTTTGTGTGTGTGTGTGTGTGTGTGTGTGTGTGTGTGTGTGTGTGTGTGTGTGTGTGTGTGTGTATGCGTGCGCGCATTTTCGACCACGCGATCATTTTGTGTTGCAGAAACGAAGAAACATTAAGATATTCTGTGAACATTGCAACTCCGGGAGGTCATAAAAATAAACGTACATCTTAAATCCGTTGAAACGAACTTCTCCCTTCAATTTCGCATCATTTTCACAGCCGGTTTGAGGATCATTTTCACAACCGGATAGAGGATCATTTTCACAGGCGGTTAAAGGATCATTTTCACAGCCGGTTAACGCATCATATTTACAGTCAATTAAAAGATCATTTTCACAGCCAGTTAAAGGATCATATTCACAGCCGGTTAACGGATTATTTTCACAGCCGGTTAAAGAATCATATTCACAGCCGATTAAAGGATCATTTTCACAGCCGGAAAATGGATGAACGAGGAGTGTGGTCAACGAATTCTGTAACCAGTCGTTCTTAACATGAGATCCAGTCGTTCCTGAGAGCCAGTTGCACTTAACATGAGAACCAGCCGTTCCTGAGAACCAGTCGTTCCTAACATGAGACCCAGTCGTTCTTAACATGAGAACCAGTCGTTCCAAACATGAGAACAAGTAGTTATTAACATGATAACCAGTCGTTAACATGAGAACAAGTCCTTCCTAACATGAGAACCAGTCGTTCTTAACATAAGAACCAGTCGTTAACATGAGAACCAGTCATTCCTGAGAACCAATCGTTCGTAACACGAGAATCAGTTATTCCTAAAATGACAGGCAGTCATTCCTAATATGAGTCATTCCTAATATGTCGTTCCTGACATGAGAACCAGTCGTTCCAAACATGAGAACCAGTTGTTACTAACATCAGAGCCAGTCGTTCCTAACATGAGAACAAGTCGTTCCAAACATGAGAACCAGTTGTTACTAACATGAGAGCCAGTCGTTCCTGACATGAGAACCAGTCGTTCCTAACATGAGAACAAGTTGTTCCTGACATGAGAACCAGTCATTCCTGACATGAGAAGCAATCGTTCCTGACATGAGAAGCAGTCGTTCCTAACATGAGAACCAGTTGTTCCTGATATGAGAAGCAGTCGTTCCTGAGATGAGAAGCAGTCGTTCCTAACATGAGAACCAGTCGTTCCTGACATGAGAACCAGTCGTTCCTAACATGAGAACCAGTTGTTCCTGACATGAGAAGCAGTCGTTCCAAACATGAGAACCAGTTGTTCCTGACATGAGAAGCAGTCGTTCCTGACATGAGAAGCAGTCGTTCCTAACGTGAGAACCAGTTGTTCCTGACATGAGAACCAGTTGTTCTTGACATGAGAATCAGTCGTTCCTAACATGAGAACCAGTTGTTCCTGACACGAGAAGCAGTCGTTCCTAACATGAGAACCAGTTGTTCCTGACATGAGAACCAGTTGTTCTTGACATGAGAAGCAGTCGTTCCTAACATAACCAGTTGTTCCTGACGCGAGAAGCAGTCGTTCCTAACATGAGAACCAGTTGTTCCTGACATGAGAAGCAGTCGTTCCTAACATGAGAACCAGTTGTTCCTGATATGAGAAGCAGTCGTTCCTAACATGAGAACCAGTCGTGCCTAACATGAGAACCAGTTGTTCTTGACATGAGAATCAGTCGTTCCTAACATGAGAACCAGTTGTTCCTGACATGGGAAGCAGTCGTTCCTAACGTGAGAACCAGTTGTTCCTGACACGAGAAGCAGTCGTTCCTAACATGAGAACCAGTTGTTCCTGACATGAGAAGCAGTCGTTCCTAACATGAGAACCAGTTGTTCCTGACATGAGAAGCAGTCGTTCCTAACGCAAGAACCAGCCGTTTTTCCTAACGTGAGAACCAATTGTTGTTCTTAAACGTGAGAATCAGTCGTCGTTCCTGACGTGAGAACCAGTCGTCGTCATTCCTGACGTGAGAACCAGTCGTCGTTCCTGACGTGAGAACCAGTCGTTCGTATTGAGAACGAGAGAGTGAAATCACCTGCAGGCGTCTCATCTCTCGCCTCCAGAGAGCCGCCAGGACCACTAACCTCCCAAAGTCTAAATTTGTGGGTTAAACAAGCGGTGGGTCGACCATAACGCCACTTGTGGGTTGGCCCTGTGTGGCCCTCAGGGTCGTGGGTTGCCTTCTGTGTGAAGCTCTCTCGGGGAGAACTGGATTTCCATTTGTGTAATTATGATTTTGAAGTGTGGGTGAGGGGAAGGCGAGAGGGGAGGGAAAGAGATTGAGGGGTAGGTGAGGAAGAGAGAGAAGGCGAAGGGGAGACCAGGCATAGGAGGTAAGTCAGAGAAAGTAAGAAAGAAGAAGTAAGAGAATATAGATTTAAGGCATGAATAAAGGGAAAAAGATAGAAGGTAATTTATGCATGAGAAGGGGTTACTAGCCCCTTGCTCCGGCATAAAACAGTCAACATAATGATGCAATTAACTGCCAGCATCTGTGTTCATGTTGTATGTAATGAGTCATACGTATTGCCATACTCATCATGAGTCAACAGTCTGGCGTACTCACTACGAGTACACTACAAGAGCGTCCAAAGCCTGGCCGTACCACAGAGTCCTGCACCGAGTCTGTGGGTATCACACCACAGGTATCACACCACAGGTATCACACCACGGGTATCACACCACAGGTATCACACCACGGGTATCACACCACAGGTATCACACCACGGGTATCACACCACAGGTATTACCCACTGAGCCGGTGGGTTGAACATGGAGAGTTGACAAATCCTGCGAGTGCCTCCATTAGTGCAGGAACTGCGACAAGTCAGGAGGAAAAGCTGGAGAGGCGCTGGTTTCCTCATCTCAAGGAACTCCCTTTTTCCTTCCACTTAATACCTCTTACGCATTTTTTTCTGGCTGCTTTCAAGCGTAACCATGGCACTGATGCCGATGTGCGTAACAGTGGCACTGATGCCAGAATGAGTAAACAAATGGAATTAAATTACTGGAAAATGCTTCTCGACTTTTATGAAAATAAGGCAAATGAGACACACACACACACACATACATACACACTCAAAGCACAAACACACACACACACACACTCAAAGCACAAACACATGCTCAAACACACACACACACACAAACACTCAAAGCACAAACACATGCACAAACACACACACCCATACAAAAATACACAAACACACACAGGCACACACAAACATACAGAAACACATACACAGAAACACACACACAAACATATACAAACACACAGGCACACACAATTAGGCGAGTACACACACAACACACAAACACACACAGAAGCACAAATACACACAGACACACACACACGGTGACAAGTAGCAAGAGACAATTCTGAAGAAGGATGTTTGAAAGCCTAAGAGATGATTTACATAATAGCTGTGACTGAGAAAGTATCTCTCGAGGAAAGGCACTTATGAATGATTCATACACCGCCAAAGTTGAATTTACTTTCTCTGATAAAAGTGAAGAGATAATACATTTTCAGAGTTTTCACCGTTACAGTCTTACTAATCTGTTAAGAGTTTTATTAAATGATACAAAGAATACAGTGTACGTACTTATAAACACAAGCAGAATAAAGCGACGAGAATTTAGCAAGCTTCCTGGAAGACTGGCTAAATGACTCGGGTTCGAGTCCCGGCTGGTCGCACTATATTTGCTTTAAACCACTAGTTTACGTGAATATATATATATATATATATATATATATATATATATATATATATATATATATATATATATATATATATGAAATGCTTAACAATTCGCAAACGGGCGAAATTATTTACAAACATTGTCTCTACGTCCACAGCAGGACTCGAACCTGCTAACTCTGTATCAGAGTTAGCAGGATAAGTATGGGCGTTTAGCCGAAGCTAAGCGATGTTACCCCATACCCCCGGGCACCAAGCTCGTTTTTGAAGTTATTTCACCGAATCCTGCCACACACACACACACACATATATATATATATATATATATATATATATATATATATATATATATATATATATATATATATATATATATATATATATATATATATATATATATATATATACGGAAAATAACCACAGGGGAGTTGCAATCAACACATCAATAGGAGATTCCAATGTTGCAATTATAATTGTAACTGAGCGATAAACCCACAAGGATCATACAGCGCAATGCTGCAGAAGTAAGCAGGAAGTGCAGGTAGATTAGCTGAGGGGAAGGTATATACACTCTGCACGACCTCATTAACATCTCAAGAGGTTTAAAAGTTGTCCCAGCTAACCTTCCTCTGGTAACCTCTCTTTCCTGAACAACTCTGCTCCAAGCTACCTGGTTTCAACTTGAAGGATAAAGACAAATATCTTTATACCTCTGTGTAGAGAACAGATCATGGAGGCGCACCAGTGGTTATACAACAACACTGTTTTCCTGTCGTCTCTTGTGTCGTGGTTATTGTTGCCAGTGTTGCCATGTATGTTTGCCAGAATGCTGTGGTTACTTCAGTGTGCTCTTGTTACGTTAATACACTGTTGTTCCATCAGTGTACTGCTGTTCTTTTAGTGTACTGTTATTTCTTCAGTGTATTGGTGTTCAATTAGTGCCCTTTTGTTCAGTACACTGTTGTTCATTCACTAAACAGCTACTGTTGTTTATTCACTACATTGCTACTGTTCATTCACTATACACTGCTTCTGTTGCTCAGTCATTACGCTGCTACTGTTGCTCCTTGACTACTCTGCTACTGTTGTTTATTCAGTACACTGCTACTGTTGTTCCTTACCTATACTGTTGTTCCATCAGGGTACTATTATTTCTTCAATGCCCAAACTCAACACAACACAAATACACCCACAACCAACTACCACAACCCTAACACACCCACAACCAGCTCACTACCACAACCAGCTATCAACTACAACCCCAACCCACTAAATATAACCAATACATTAGAACCACGATCCATCTATAACTACAACCCCAACGCAACCACAATTCTAACCCGCCACCACCACTACCACACCCACCACCAACACTCAACACTCCCTCGCAACACACAGACAATCCCAGCCAATCAAACTTGTACACACACCCACCGCAACACGGCACAATACAAGCTGACTGATCCAGCACGTTTCCCACGCCCACACGCCCTCACGCCCACATACACAAGTTAGGTAAAGAGTCCCAGTCTGACCCATAACTTATCTACCAGTGTTCCTGTTTGCCTACCTAACTACCTTCGAGCAGAATATTACATAAAGTCTCTCTCTCTCTCTCTCTCTCTCTCTCTCTCTCTCTCTCTCTCTCTCTCTCTCTCTATCTATCTATCTATCTATCCATATCTTTTTACACAGGGTTTTACAAAATTGGGTTAAGAGTTCCTAACTTGATTAACAAGCTAAGAGCTGTTACCTTCGTCAGCTCATTTGAAAGCGTTTTTATTGCTAAGAGATATACAGGAACAGGATGAAGGAGGAGCAATCTGTGAGCCAGTGATTTCATTTGATCAACTGGCTTAATTTCGCTGTTGTCATTATGTTGTACGAACATGTTCCAGAGACGAGTCATTCCCTGGAAAATATGATGTCAGGTGAAGTGATGTTCTAGAGAAGGTTACAGCCAGAGTGTAATTGCGGCTTGCTGCCCGTCTTGTTGTGTAGTAGCTCACTTCTCGCAGTACTCGGAGTGGAGTGGAGCCAAGTGTGGTGTGTGTGTACACACACACACACACACACACACACACACACACACACACACACACACACACACACACACACACACACACACACATATTTAATATATATATATATATATATATATATATATATATATATATATATATATATATCGTGTGTAAGTCGTAGCTTAGGAGGATGTCGTCTGGGCTAAGATGAAGAACTTCTTGAGCGACTCCTAAGATAAGCAGGACAAAGAGAGATGCTGTAAGACAGTTTATGGTGGGACACCCGAGATAAAACTTACGAGATGACTGAAAGAGATGCTCACCCAGGAGGAAGCTGCAAAACAAAATCTCTCTCTCTCTCTCTCTCTCTCTTCTGAGCATAGGAGCGTGCCTAGAGTACACCTTAGCTCCTTAGGTGTGTGTGTGTGTGTCTCAAGGATTACTATAACCAGCTTATCCTAACAGAGAGATAGCGAGAGAGAGAGAGAGAGAGAGAGAGAGAGAGAGAGAGAGAGAGAGAGAGAGAGAGAGAGACAGACAGACAGACAGAGAAAGAGTGACGATAGGATAGCTACAGTGTGTGTGTGTACTCACCTAATTGTGGTTGCAGGGGTCGATTCACAGCTCCTGGTTCCGCCTCTTCACTGATCGCTACTAGGTCCTCTCTCTCCCTGCTCCATGACCTTTATCATACCTCGTCTTGAAGCTATGTATGGTTCCTGCCTCCACTACATCACTTGCCAGACTGTTCCACTTCCTGACAACTCTATGACTGAAGAAATACTTCCTAACATCCCTTTGACTCATCTGAATCTTCAACTTCCAATTGTGACCCCTTGTTTCTGTGTCCCATCTCTGGAACATCCTGTCTCTGTCCACCTTATCTATTCCTCGCAGTATTTTGTATGTCGTTATCATGTAACCCCTAACCCTCCTGTCCTCCAGTGTCGTCAGGCCGATTTCCCTTAACCTTTCATCGTCTGACATTTCCCTTAGCTCTGGAACTAGCATTGTTGCAAATCTTTGCACTTTTTCTTTCTTGACGTGTTTAGCCAGGTGTGGATTCCAAACTGGTACTGCATACTCCAGTATGGACCTGATGTACACGGTGTACAGAGTATTGAACGATTCCTTAATGAGGTATCGGAACGCTATTCTCAGGTTTGCCAGGCGCCCATATGCTGCAGCACTTATCTGGTTAATGAGTGTTTCTGGAGACGTGCTCGGTATTATACTCACACCTAGAGCTTTCTCCCTGATTGAGGTTTGCAATCTTTGGCCACCTAGCCTATACTCTGTCTGCGGTCTTCTTTGCCCTTCCTCGATCTTCATGGCTTTGCATTTGGCGGGGTTAAAAATCGAGGAGCCAATTGCTGGACCAAGCTTCCAGCCTGTCCAGGTCTCATTGTAGTCCTGCCTGATCTCATCCGATTTAATTAACTTCACATCATCTGTGTGTGTGTGTGTGTGTGTGTGTGTGTGTGTGTGTGTGTGTGTGTGTGTGTGTGTGTGTGTGTGTGTGTGTGTGTGTGTGTGTGTGTGTGTGTGTGTGTATGTGTGTGTGTATGTGTGTGTGTGTGTGTATGTGTGTGTGTATGTGTGTGTGTATGTGTGTGTGTGTGTGTGTGTGTGTGTTTGTGTGTATGTGTGTGTGTATGTGTGTATGTGTGTATGTGTGTATGTGTGTATGTGTGTATGTGTGTGTGTATGTGTATATGTGTGTATGTGTGTGTGTGGGTGTGTATGTGTGTGTGTGTGTGTGTGTGTGTGTGTACGTGTGTATGTATGTGTGTGTGTGTGTGTGTGTGCGTATGTGTGTGTGTGTGTGTGTGTGTGTGTGTGTGTGTGTGTGTGTGTGTGTGTATGTAGAATAGGTAAAACTGGTCAATTAGCAAGAACTCATTTAAAATTTTCTCTTATACCTTTAAATATACATTTTTATTAATCCGGTGTCTCAAGACATATAACAATGTAGGTATATATTCCGCCTCTTTCTCCACGGTGAATGTAACAGACGAGACCAAAACGTTAAGTCTCAGTAAAAATGTATCCAAGGCCATATCATTTGGCCAATCACACACGATGTTAATCCACATATCTGAACCATCTAGCTCTACATGGCAGGATATCTTTCAACAGTCTAGCCTACCTATGGCAGACCACGGATTTCTCATAACCATTCCCTGCCTTTGAGCATAGTATTTCCCTAAAGGCCTACAGCTATCATTCAACTCTTGTATCGTTTGCTCGCGAATATTACATTATATATATATATATATATATATATATATATATATATATATATATATATATATATATATATATATATACTATATATATATATATATATTCTCCTTATGTTAAATAAATTATCCAACACAATTTTCAGACAACAAAAAATTCTCTCTCTAATT
>NC_091367.1:118688-153688 GCF_038502225.1 Cherax quadricarinatus
ACCATAAGTGTCCGGGGCCCAAAACTGTTCAACAGCCTCCCATCAAGCATTAGGGGAATTGCCAATAAACCCCTGGCTGCCTTCAAGAGAGAGCTGGACAGATACCTAAAGTCAGTGCCGGATCAGCCGGGCTGTGGCTCGTACGTTGGACTGCGTGCGGCCAGCAGTAACAGCCTAGTTGATCAGGCCCTGATCCATCGGGAGGCCTGGTCATGGACCGGGCCGCGGGGGCGTTGATCCCCGGAATAACCTCCAGGTAACCTCCAGGTAACCACCACAGCCACTTCCTCCAAGTTCCAGCAGCATCACCAGGCACCATCAAGTACCACCAGGCATTACTAGACACCACCAGTAGCACCAACAGGCTCCAGCACCACCACAAGCATTACTAGGCACTACCAATAACACCACCACAATGCACCATCAAGCACCACCAAGCATTATTAGGCAACACCACGAAGCACCACCAGGCGCCACCAAGCACCACTAGCACTACCTGGCTCTAGCACCACCACAAGGCACCATCAAGCACCACCACAAGACTCCATTAAGCACCACCAGGCGTTACTAGGCACCACCAATAGCACCAACAAGCTCCAGCACTACCACAAGGCACCACTAGGCACTACCAGACACCACTACTAGCACCACCACAAGGCACCACTAGGCACTAGCACCACCACAAGGCACCACCACAAGGCACCACTAGGCACTAGCACCACCACAAGGCACCACTAGGCACTAGCACCACCACAAGGCACCACTAGGCACTAGTACCACCACAAGGCACCACTAGGCACTACCAGGCACCACCAGACTCTAGCACCACCACAAGGCACCACTACTAGCACCACCACAAGACACCACTACTAACACCACCACTAGGCACCATTACTAGCACCATCACAAGGCACCACTACTAGCACCACCACAAGGCACCACTAGACACTAGCACCACCACAAGGCACCACTAGGCACTGGCACCACCACAAGGCACCACTAGGCACTAGCACCACCACAAGGCACCACTAGGCACTGGCACCACCACAAGGCACCACTAGGCACTAGCACCACCACAAGGCACCACTAGGCACTACCAGGCACCACTACTAGCACCATCAGACTCTAGCACCACCACAAGGCACCACTACTAGCACCACCACAAGACACCACTACTAACACCACCACTAGGCACCACAACGAGCACCACTACTAAGCACCATTACTAGCACCATCACTAGGCACCACTACTAGGCACCATTACTAGCACCACTACTACTAGCACCACTAGGCACCACTACTAGCACCCCCACAAGGCACACTACTAGCACCACCACAAGGCATCACTACTAGCACCACCACAAGGCACCACTAGCACCACCACAAGGCACCATTACTAGCACCACCACAAGGCAGTGGTGCCATCACTACTTGCTATTCATAGCTCAATCACGTGGACCAATCTTGTGGAAACGAGGTTTGCAAGAAGCCTTGTGCCTCAGTCTATTTCAACCATATCTATCCACTCTGTTATTCAATAGATATCACCGACGTCTATTACAGCCATGATCTATTTATCAGAGTTCTGAAGCCGTGACAGCGGTAGATCAGTTTTCCCAACCATCCTAAATTGACTTTAAGACTTCATGTCAGAAAATATAAATAGTTGACTGGTGAAGCCTGCGGTGTAGGCGAAACGTTTCGTCAATAAAATACCCAATTGTTGCACGTTCCCCGAATTAAGCCTGAATGCCTTCCACATCCCCCCCCCCAAGCGCTGTATAATCCTCCGGGTTTGGCGCTTCCCCCTTGATTATAATAATAATAATAATAATACACGTTTCTCAGTCACCAACTTGACGGGTTTTTGTTATTCAGATTTCAACATACAGTTTTAAGATGGAGATATACTGTATTTAATACCGAGATGGTGGAAAAAAATACACACAGATATAGTATAATGCGATCGTTTATTGACTACGTTTCGCCTGAGCAGAGAATACATGAGTATTTGTGATGAATGATTTAGAAAACCGACAAGTTGAAGAATTGAGACACTTATGCAACACATGGGGATCTTTATTAAAGAAACGTTTCGCCACACAGTGACTTTATCAGTCCAATACAAAGTAGAAATGGGCAAGGAGAGAAGTTTGAGGTAGTCAGTCCCTCAACCTGGAATCGATGTGTTCAGTCCATCACTCTTGTAGGAAGTACAGCATGGGGTCAGAGAGGTGGCTTATATACTGCAGTCAGATGAGGTGAAGCAGGAGGAGGCGGGATCACAGTGGGACCTGCCACTAGTGTAAGTAGGTCGTCGTACAAAGGTTGGGCAAGCGTTGAAGTCTTTGTACCAAGATCCCATGATGCTGCAGTGTCTGACAGATGTGACGAATGGTTTTGAAAACCGACAAGTTGAAGAATTGAGACACTTATGCAACACATGGGAATCTTTATTGAAGAAACGTTTCGCCACACAGTGACGACGACCTACTTACACTAGTGGCAGGTCCCACTGTGATCCCGCCTCCTCCTGCTTCACCTCATCTGACTGCAGTATATAAGCCACCTCTCTGACCCCATGCTGTACTTCCTACAAGAGTGATGGACTGAACACATCGATTCCAGGTTGAGGGACTGACTACCTCAAACTTCTCCTCTCCTTACCCATTTCTACTTTGTATTGGACTGATGAAGCCACTGTGTGGCGAAACGTTTCTTCAATAAAGATCCCCATGTGTTGCATAAGTGTCTCGATTCTTCTACATGAGTATTGTTTGTAATGGCTTGACAAAGCTCCTGGGGAGCGAAACGTTGCCACAATAAAAATGTCGCATTAATTGCACATGTGTCCTTTTACCTAACAGTACATTAGTATATATATACCCAAGTACTCTCTTCTTAGGTAGTGGGCGAAACGTTGTTAATAAAAGATCGCTTTTGTGTCTTTTTTTCATAGAGTCTTGAGGTTATACTACAACTTTATATATTCTTGAAAATGGTGTAAAATACCGACAAGTTGATGATTAAGACACATGTGCAACACTTGGGTATCTTTATTGCTGAAACGTTTCGCCTTCACGGTAGACTTCTTCAGTCAGATACAGAGGCAGCAGTAGAAATGACATATGGACCTGCCTTCTTACTTCCACTAGAGGATCCCGTCCCTTATAACGTCTTGGAGATCTTCCTGCTGCAGTGTTCCTTATGTTCATGTTTAAGCCAGCGGAAGGCTTCGGTCAGATGACCAAAAGCTCCAGCTGAGGGCCATAACACTTGTCCTGTTTCCTGATAAACCTAACCTAATAGCTTCAGCTTTATATCGTTCCAGACCATGGAGCTGAACTCTCCTCCAGGCTGAGGGACTGACCACCTTGTTCCAGACCATGGAGCTGAACTCTCCTCCAGGCTGAGGGACTGACCACCTTGTTCCAGACCATGGAGCTGAACTCTCCTCCAGGTTGAGGGACTGACCACCTTGTTCCAGATCATGGAGCTGAACTCTCCTCCAGGCTGAGGGACTGACCACCTTGTTCCAGACCATGGAGCTGAACTCTCCTCCAGGCTGAGGGACTGACCACCTTGTTCCAGACCATGGAGCTGAACTCTCCTCCAGGCTGAGGGACTGACCACCTTGTTCCAGACCATGGAGCTGAACTCTCCTCCAGGCTGAGGGACTGACCACCTTGTTCCAGACCATGGAGCTGAACTCTCCTCCAGGCTGAGTGACTGACCACCTTGTTCCAGACCATGGAGCTGAACTCTCCTCCAGGCTGAGGGACTGACCACCTTGTTCCAGACCATGGAGCTGAACTCTCCTCCAGGCTGAGGGACTGACCACCTTGTTCCAGACCATGGAGCTGAACTCTCCTCCAGGTCTGAGGGACTGACCACCTTGTTCCAGACCATGGAGCTGAACTCTCCTCCAGGCTGAGGGACTGACCACCTTGTTCCAGACCATGGAGCTGAACTCTCCTCCAGGCTGAGGGACTGACCACCTTGTTCCAGACCATGGAGCTGAACTCTCCTCCAGGCTGAGTGACTGACCACCTTGTTCCAGACCATGGAGCTGAACTCTCCTCCAGGCTGAGGGACTGACCACCTTGTTCCAGACCATGGAGCTGAACTCTCCTCCAGGCTGAGGGACTGACCACCTTGTTCCAGACCATGGAGCTGAACTCTCCTCCAGGCTGAGGGACTGACCACCTTGTTCCAGACCATGGAGCTGAACTCTCCTCCAGGCTGAGGGACTGACCACCTTCTTCCAGACCATGGAGCTGAACTCTCCTCCAGGCTGAGGGACTGACCACCTTGTTCCAGACCATGGAGCTGAACTCTCCTCCAGGCTGAGTGACTGACCACCTTGTTCCAGACCATGGAGCTGAACTCTCCTCCAGGCTGAGGGACTGACCACCTTGTTCCAGACCATGGAGCTGAACTCTCCTCCAGGCTGAGGGACTGACCACCTTGTTCCAGACCATGGAGCTGAACTCTCCTCCAGTCTGAGGGACTGGCCACCTTGTTCCAGACCATGGAGCTGAACTCTCCTCCAGGCTGAGGGACTGACCACCTTGTTCCAGACCATGGAGCTGAACTCTCCTCCAGGCTGAGGGACTGACCACCTTGTTCCAGACCATGGAGCTGAACTCTCCTCCAGGCTGAGTGACTGACCACCTTGTTCCAGACCATGGAGCTGAACTCTCCTCCAGGCTGAGGGACTGACCGCCTTGTTCCAGACCATGGAGCTGAACTCTCCTCCAGGCTGAGGGACTGACCACCTTGTTCCAGACCATGGAGCTGAACTCTCCTCCAGTCTGAGGGACTGACCACCTTGTTCCAGACCATGGAGCTGAACTCTCCTCCAGTCTGAGGGACTGACCACCTTGTTCCAGACCATGGAGCTGAACTCTCCTCCACTGAGTGACTGACCACCTTGTTCCAGACCATGGAGCTGAACTCTCCTCCAGTCTGAGGGACTGACCACCTTGTTCCAGACCATGGAGCTGAACTCTCCTCCAGTCTGAGGGACTGACCACCTTGTTCCAGACCATGGAGCTGAACTCTCCTCCAGGCTGAGGGACTGACCACCTTGTTCCAGACCATGGAGCTGAACTCTCCTCCAGTCTGAGGGACTGACCACCTTGTTCCAGACCATGGAGCTGGCTGAGTGACTGACCACCTTGTTCCAGACCATGGAGCTGAACTCTCCTCCAGGCTGAGGGACTGACCACCTTGTTCCAGACCATGGAGCTGAACTCTCCTCCAGGCTGAGTGACTGACCACCTTGTTCCAGACCATGGAGCTGAACTCTCCTCCAGGCTGAGGGACTGACCACCTTGTTCCAGACCATGGAGCTGAACTCTCCTCCAGGCTGAGTGACTGACCACCTTGTTCCAGACCATGGAGCTGAACTCTCCTCCAGGCTGAGGGACTGACCACCTTGTTCCAGACCATGGAGCTGAACTCTCCTCCAGGCTGAGGGACTGACCACCTTGTTCCAGACCATGGAGCTGAACTCTCCTCCAGGCTGAGGGACTGACCACCTTGTTCCAGATCATGGAGCTGAACTCTCCTCCAGTCTGAGGGACTGACCACCTTGTTCCAGACCATGGAGCTGAACTCTCCTCCAGGCTGAGGGACTGACCACCTTGTTCCAGACCATGGAGCTGAACTCTCCTCCAGGCTGAGGGACTGACCACCTTGTTCCAGACCATGGAGCTCAACTCTCCTCCAGGCTGAGGGACTGACCACCTTGTTCCAGACCATGGAGCTGAACTCTCCTCCAGGCTGAGGGACTGACCACCTTGTTCCAGACCATGGAGCTGAACTCTCCTTCAGGCTGAGGGACTGACCACCTTGTTCCAGACCATGGAGCTGAACTCTCCTCCAGGCTGAGGGACTGACCACCTCAAATATTCTTTCTTCAAGGTCGATGGACTGATTACATCATCTTTATTTCATTTACGCGTCTTTCTAAACAAGGTCCACCTCATCCACAACTCTTAACAAACCGTCAACTCAGACCGTCCATTCTGATTAAAACTGAAATTAGTTGAGATTGATGTTAGTGTGACAGGTAAATGAGTATTTCCACTCCTCTCTTGGTGGAGTGGTAATACTCATTTACCTTATTAATATTATCATCGCTTTAAATTACTTTATTAGGATAAAACACCAGATAATTATTATTTTTATTGGTAGCTTTTATGGGTAGTTAATATTGGTAATTATTACTGGTAGTTATTGTAATTATTATTATTGCTAGTTGTTATTACTACGAGTAGTTATTGTTACATTTATATATTACTACTGCTGCTAACGCACTCAGCTCACACACGGGGTCCGTGGTTCGATCCCCGGTACGGTTGGAAACATTAAGGATGTGTATCCTTAAGACACGTACTGTCCATGTTCACCTAGCAGTAAAATAGGTACCTGGGTGTTAGTCGACTTGTGTGGGTCTCATCCTGGGGACAAGATTGACCTAATTTTCCTGAAATGACCTTCATAATAAGGGGCTTTCTATATGATTCACGAAATCGTAATGATACGATTGCAAACAAACCATACTGCGGGTGGGGTTAGAACCCGCGATCAGAGGGTCATCACGGCCGCGCTAGCTGGAGATTCGTCTGTAAAAACTTGCATTTATGGTCACAGAGGTGCCTATGCTAACCTTCCTATGGTGTAGAAATATACCTAGTTGGATGAATCTTATGTAGCTAGGTGGTCCAGTGGCTAACGCGACGTGCTGGAGTATTGTGACTCCAACCGCGGGTTCTAACTCCACTCTTGGTATGGTTTGGCTTTCTATATATAGTAGTATATCATTGATGTCATCTATGGTCTGTATACCTTGTACATATTCTTGTAGAAATAAAGATTATTATTATTATTATTTCTAAGTCTGTCTTTTATTTTGAAGGCTTTGACTCCGGGAAAAAATAAAAGCGTTCGTTTACCATAACATAATATGAGGCAATACTGGAGGCGGTTACACCACTGGTCGTGGGTGTGACGTGACGTCACCGCAAACCCAGCCCTCTCATTGGTTGAGACCCCACGTGTTGCGTGACGTCACTGCAACCCTTCCTGCCCATTGGCTGAGACGCGGTCACACCACCAAGTGGGCGGAGCCTATTGTTGTGTTGGAATTTTATTGTTTTTTTTTTAGCGGTATTAGTGAGTTAAGTTACCTAAACTCTCCAGTGGTACGCTACCAGTTCCATTTCATCCGTACCATTGTATAAACAAGGTAACATTGTGGTCAGATATGAGGAATTCCGGCAGAAAATAAATTTGAGTTTGGGTTATCGTTTAATTTTTTTATCTGTGAAAAATTTTTTCGCTCGCATTCCAACAATATTTTTTCCCCTTCAACGCGAATATGAAAGCACACCACAAACGACCTTACGCACCGGTGTATAAAGGCTATAAATCTCTATTCTATGGTTAGTTATGCCCTCAAGTCATCGCTCTTTTGGCTCGTCGCCTGTTTTAACGGATTTAAATTACAGACATAATTTTTTTTAACCTAACTAGACTGGTTTATCGAAGAATAACGAGAACTGTGTGGCCCTACTGACCTAGGCTAGACAAGAGGTTATACAGTATACACTGAGGTGTATTTTATCTTATCTGTAAGTGTATATCTGCTGGGAGTTGGTTATTTTTTTTTTTTTGAGTGCTTTGGCGGTGTCCAGGTGACGAGCAGCCTTAACGACGCTCGTGTTGTCGATACACTTTGTCTGATAAACCAGTCAGCCTTTGTAAAAGGTATATCCTACTTGCACTTAATTCTCGTTTAACTTATAAAGTCATGTCAAGTGCTCGCTTCTGTGGGATAGAGTCCTGGGGACTCTTCTGTAGGATAGAGTCCTAGGAACTCTTCTGTGGGATAGAGTCCTGGGGACTCTTGTGGGATAGAGTCCTGGGGACTCTTCTGTGGGATAGAGTCCTGGGGACTCCTCTGTGGGATAGAGTCCTGGGGATTCTTCTGTGGGATAGAGTCCTGGGGACTTTTCTGTGGGATAGAGTTTTGGGCACTTTGTGGGATAGAGTCCTGGGGACTCTTGAGAGCTAGAGTTCTCTGGATTCTTTTGAGGGGTTGAGTCCTGGTGACTTTAAGGCTAGAGTTCTTGGGGCTCTTATGAGATTTAGAGTCCTCTGGACTCTTATTGGTAGCAAGATGTTATAGTATGTCTTAATATCAGCTATTGTTATTATTGTTAGTACTGTTTTTGCTGCTGCTACTGCTTTGTTGCTGCAGCTATTGCTGTTGTTGTTGCTGGTGCAACAACAACAGCAGTAGCAGAGGTTATAGGATAAATCAAGATGTCGCAGGTCAAATGAAGATGTCACAGGTCAAAGCTAGGAAATATTTAACATCTTGGTTCAGTCTTCCCTTTGTCTGATTCTGTTTTCTGTATTGGCCAAGGACAGTGTAATCTTTCTCTCTCTCTCTCTCTCTCTTACACAAGGTTTTACAAGGTTACGTTAAGGTTCCCAACTTTATTTATAAGCTAAGCCAACATCAGCTCATTTGAAAGCCTTTTTATTGTTGTGAAACATACAAATATGGGACAGGATGAAGTTTCTCTCATTCTCTCTCTCTCTCTCTCTCTCTCTCTCTCTCTCTCTCATGCTGGGGAAATTTATATAGTTTTCCAATGACTTGGCTTCCATCATTTTCCATCTTTGTCTCCTGATGCACAGCAGCTGGAGGGTGGACATGTTATATAGCCGAATATTCAGAGTTTTGTGTGTGTTCCGGGCAGGAAGGAGGGAAAGGAGGAGTGAGGGGAACAAGAGAAGGAGGAGCAAACAAATGAAGAAAGGGAAGGAAAAGAGGAAATAAGGAAAGTTAAGGAACACATAATGCACTTGTGCTATCTATACTCAGATACTATATATATATATATATATATATATATATATATATATATATATATATATATATATATATATATATATATATATATATATATATATTCATGTTCCAGCGCCTCAGCGTGGCCATCCAGAGGGAAAATGCATGCTGCATACTGGGGTCGCGTCCTGCTTCGGAGGAGCTGGAGGAGAGTCATAATCTTGGATATATTGTACCAATGTATTCATCTTTGTGTTTTCTGTCAGTGTATTCTATCAATAAAGTTCATATAGAATATAAAATATAGGGGGTGATAGGAAAAAATATTCAAACAGCTCCGGGAAGAACCTTGAGTTTCCCTGAGGTACGTTTGTCTTCTCTGAGGATGAAGGTCCATTAAAGGTCTAAAGGTGGTACCCCCCTATATAACTTTTAATATATATATAAACCATACCCCCGGCCGGGATTGAACCCGCGGTCATAGAGTCTCAAAACTCCAGCCCGTCGCGTTAGCCACTAGACCAGCTAGCCACAATAAGATTCATCCAACTAGGTATATTTCTACACCATAGGAAGGTTAGCACAGGCACCACTGTGACCACAAATGCAAGTGGCTAGCTGGTCTAGTGGCTAACGCGACGGGCTGGAGTTTTGAGACTCTATGGACACGGGTTCAATCCCGGCCGGGGGTATGGTTTGTTTGCAATCGTGTCATTACGATTTCTTAAGTCATGTTGACGGCAGTGAAGGGACTTGAGCTAGAGTTCGTCACGGCCACGCTAGCTGGAGATTCGTCTGTAAAAACTTGCATTTGTGGTCACAGAGGTGCCTGTGCTAACCTTCCTATATATATATATATATATATATTTAACAAGTCGGCCGTCTCCCACCGAGGCAGGGTGACCCAAAAAGAAAGAAAATCCCCAAAAAGAAAATACTTTCATCATCATTCAACACTTTCACCTCACTCACACATAATCACTGTTTTTTACAGAGGTGCTCAGAACACAACAGTTTAGAAGTATATACGTATAAAGATATACAACATATCCCTCCAAACCGTCAATATCACAAACCCCTCCTTTAGAGTGCAGGCATTGTACTTCCCATTTCCAGGACTTAAGTCCGACTATATGAAAATAACCGGTTTCCCTGAATCCCTTCACTAAATATTACCCTGCTCACACTCCAACAGATCGTCAGGTCCCAAATACCATTCGTCTCCATTCACCCCTATCGAACACGCTCACGCACGCTTGCTGGAAGTCCAAGCCCCTCGCCCACAAAACCTCCCTCACCCCTTCCTTCCAACCTTTTTGAGGACGACCCCTACCCTGCCTTCCTTCCCCTACAGATTTAAAGGCTCTCCATGTCATTCTACTTTGATCCATTCTCTCTAAATGACCAAACCACCTCAACAACCCCTCTTCAGCCCTCTGACTAATGCTTTTATTAACTCCACACCTTCTCCTAATTTCCACACTCCGAATTTTCTGCATATTTACACCACACATTGCCCTTAGACAGGACATCTCCACTGCCTCCAACCGTCTCCTCGCTGCTGCATTTACCACCCAAGCTTCACACCCATATAAGAGTGTTGGCAGTACTATACTTTCATACATTCCCTTCTTTGCCTCCATAGATAATGTTTTTTGTCTCCACATATACCTCAACGCACCACTCACCTTTTTTCCTTCATCAATTCTATGATTAACCTCATCCTTCATAAATCCATCCGCCGACACGTCAACTCCCAAGTATCTGAAAACATCCACTTCTTCCATACTCCTCCTCCCCAATTTGATATCCAATTTTTCTTTATCTAAATCATTTGATACCCTGATCACCTTACTCTTTTCTATGCTCACTTTCAACTTTCTACTTTTACACACATTCTCAAACTCGTCCACTAACCTTTGCAATTTTTCTTTAGAATCTCCCATAAGCACAGTATCATCAGCAAAAAGTAACTGTGTCAATTCCCATTTTGAATTTGATTCCCCATAATTTAATCCCACCTCTCTCCCGAACACCCTAGCATTTACTTCTTTTACAACCCCATCTATAAATATATTAAACAACCATGGTGACATTACACATCCCTGTCTAAGACCTACTTTTACCGGGAAGTATTCTCCCTCTCTTCTACACACCCTAACCTGAGCCTCACTATCCTCATAAAAATTCTTTACAGCATTTAGTAACTTACCACCTATTCCATATACTTGCATATGTATATACATGTATATATTTTTTTTTTAATGCGTGTGTGTGTGTATTACAAAACAGGATTTTTTTTAGATAAATTTTGTGTGCGTGTTTAGCGACTGTGTTGCTTGTTGGCATGATCCACTTGAAGCCAGTGTGCAGTTAATCCTAACTACCTCCTTTAACAGTTAAGCTAAAACATACAACCTGACTCACTTCAGGTAGACTCTAATTCGACTCCTGGTAGACTCCTGGTAGACTATTGACCAAGAAAACAGCTTAACAGAAGACAATTCACTATGCACCTCCATTCCAAGCCCCTCGCACACAAAACCTCCTTTACCCCCTCCCTCCAACCCTTCCTAGGCCGACCCCTACCCCGCCTTCCTTCCACTACAGACTGATACACTCTTGAAGTCATTCTGTTTCGCTCCATTCTCTCTACATGTCCGAACCACCTCAACAACCCTTCCTCAGCCCTCTGGACAACAGTTTTGGTAATCCCGCACCTCCTCCTAACTTCCAAACTACGAATTCTCTGCATTATATTCACACCACACATTGCCCTCAGACATGACATCTCCACTGCCTCCAGCCTTCTCCTCGCTGCAACATTCATCACCCACGCTTCACACCATATAAGAGCGTTGGTAAAACTATACTCTCATACTTCCCCTCTTTGCCTCCAAGGACAAAGTTCTTTGTCTCCACAGACTCCTAAGTGCACCACTCACTCTTTTTCCCTCATCAATTCTATGATTCACCTCATCTTTCATAGACCCATCCGCTGACACGTCCACTCCCAAATATCTGAATACGTTCACCTCCTCCATACTCTCTCCCTCCAATCTGATATTCAATCTTTCATCACCTAATCTTTTTGTTATCCTCATAACCTTACTCTTTCCTGTATTCACCTTTAATTTTCTTCTTTTGCACACCCTACCAAATTCATCCACCAATCTCTGCAACTTCTCTTCAGAATCTCCCAAGAGCACAGTGTCATCAGCAAAGAGCAGCTGTGACAACTCCCACTTTGTGTGTGATTCTTTATCTTTTAACTCCACGCCTCTTGCCAAGACCCTCGCATTTACTTCTCTTACAACCCCATCTATAAATATATTAAACAACCACGGTGACATCACACATCCTTGTCTAAGGCCTACTTTTACTGGGAAAAAATTTCCCTCTTTCCTACATACTCTAACTTGAGCCTCACTATCCTCGTAAAAACTCTTCACTGCTTTCAGTAACCTACCTCCTACACCATACACTTGCAACATCTGCCACATTGCCCCCCTATCCACCCTGTCATACGCCTTTTCCAAATCCATAAATGCCACAAAGACCTCTTTAGCCTTATCTAAATACTGTTCACTTATATGTTTCACTGTAAACACCTGGTCCACACACCCCCTACCTTTCCTAAAGCCTCCTTGTTCACTCTTTTTTAGTAATTGTATACAGGAGAAGGGGTTACTAGCCCATTGCTCCCGGCATTTTAGTCGCCTCATACGACACGCATGGCTTACGGAGGAAAGATTCTTTTCCACTTCCCCATGGACAATAGAAGAAATAAAAAGAACAAGAGCTATTTAGAAAAAGGAGAAAAACCTAGATGTATGTATATATATATATGCATGTGCGTGTCTATGAAGTGTGACCAAAGTGTAAGTAGGAGTAGCAAGATATCCCTGTTATCTTAGCGTGTTTATCTTATATATATATATATATATATATATATATATATATATATATATATATATATATATATATATATATATATATATATAGTATTGTATGTTGAACAGTTCGCAAACAGGCGAAATTATTTGCAAACATTATCTCTTAGTCTACAGCTGGATTTGAACCTGCAAACTCGGCATCAGGGTACACAGTACTTTATCCACACAATCAGATCTGGACTCTGGCTTTGTGGATAAAGTACTGTGTACTCTGATGCCGAGTCTGCAGGTTCAAATCCAGCTGTAGACTGAGAGATAATGTTTGTATATTTTTTTTATTTATTAACACATGGGCCGTTTCCCACCAAGGCAGGGTGACTCGGAGAGAAAGAAACACTTTCAGCCTTCACTCAATCACTGTCTTGCCAGAGGCGTGCCTACACTACAGTTAAAAAATTACACTATATCAACGCCTCTCCTTCAGACTGCAGGCACTATACTTTCCACCTCCACGACTGGAGGTCCAGCCTGCCAGTTTCCCTGAGTCTCTTCATATATGTTACTTTGTTCACACTCCAATAACACATCAAGTCATAAAAATTATTTGTCTCCACTCGCTCCTGTCTAACACGCTCACGCATACTTGCTAGAAGTCCAAGCCCCTCGCACACAAAACCTTCACCCCCTTCCTCCAAACTTTTCTAGGACGACCTCTACCCCGCCTTCCCCTACAGATTTATACTTTCTCCAAGTCATTCTGTTTTGTTCAATCCTCTCTAAATGTCCAAACCACCTCAACTACCCTTTCCTCAGCCCTCCGGATAATACTTTCAGAAACCCCGCACCTCCTAATCTCCAAGCTACAGATTCTTTGTATTATATTCACACCACACATTGCCCTCAGACACGACATCTCCACTGCCTCCAGCCTTCTTCTTATATATATATATATATAGATAGATAGATAGATAGATAGACAGATAGATAACACTGGTAAGTAGCGTTGAAAAGTTACTTTTATGCATAACGCTTCTAAAGTAACTTTAGCAAGGACACAAACAACTAAAAAACAGAAACACTTAGGTCTTTCTTTGTTATTGCAAAAGTTTGGCATAAAAGTGCTTCCCTCTGGGCCGTTCTTGTGATAATATCAGCCAATTTGTACGCAAGTTCCCCCTAAGCTGGGCAGTGTTTAGTGTAATGTGCAGGATGAGGTGCTTGTGGGGGTAGGGAAGGTGGGGATTGTGGTGGGGGGTGGGGGAATAGTGATAGGGGGAGATGATAGTGGGGAAGGTGTGGTTGGAGAGTGTTAGGGTAGAGAGTATTGTGGGGGGTGTTGGTAGCCTTGCTTCTCGTGAGGGGCTCTTGAGTCATGGAGGAGCTGCATGGCCCCTTTACCGTTTAGCACTTCCGTATGAATAAAGATATAACTAATTTTTAAAGGGGGTGGAAAGGTAAGCCAGCTGAAGGTCTCGGTTAGATGACCAAATGTTCCATCTGTGGGACATATAAGACCCGCGTCAGGAAACACTTGTCCTGTTTCCTGACAAACCTTACCTAACCTAACCCATGAATATATATTAATCAACTCCCATAGAGTGTACTACATCAAGAACATGACACTGATATTACATGTGCAGGTATTTATTATCACAAATGTAATACTATATTACAAACCCACTTATTAAAGTGGTGGGGTAATATTAGTAGTGGAAATAAAAGCTCTTTCTCAGTTCAAACGAAATTTTATTTTTTTTTCAAATGGCAGAAAATGTCATAAAAAGTTACCATAATGTTTGTAGGAAAGAATAAAAATGGAAGAGATGAAGTAGTATATGACTGTGATAGTCTTGTAAGATTAATCAGACTAGTACATCACTGTAATAGTCACATTAGACCTGTCAAACCAGTAACATCAATATAAGTCTTGTAAAACTACTGAAGCCAGTACCTCACAGTCTTGTTTTCTTTTGAGGTTAAAAGTCTGTGGTTCACAGAATAGTATCTTGCAACTCTCCTCCTTCACCCCAACACTCGTTAAAAATCAGTGGCTGGGAATTATTGGTTGTGTTTGATAGCATCCTTCTTCGAGTCCCTCACGGCACTATTTTCAGCAACAACCTGGATAATTTGAGGAGGCTGGAACAACGAATATATATATATATATATATATATATATATATATATATATATATATATATATATATATATATATATATATATATATATATATATATAATGTATATATATATGTCGTGCCGAATAGGCAGAACTTGCCATCTTGGCTTAAATAGCAACGCTCATCTTGCCATATAGGACAAGTGAAAATTTGTGTATGCAATAATTTCGCCAAAATCATTCTGAACCTAACGAAAAAAAATATATTTCACTGTGTTTGTTTAGTATTAAATTATTGTAAACAAATCTAAAATATATTTAGTTGGGTTAGGTTAAAATAAATTGTTCTTGTTATAATAAGGTTAGGTAAGTTTTCTAAGATTCTTTTGGAGTAAAATTAAAAATTTTTACGTTAAGATTAATGAAAAAAATATATCTTTAAACGTATTAGAGAAAATTTTAGAAAGGACTTATTTTAAATGAGTTCTTGCTAATTGACCAGTTTTACATATTCGGGTTTGGGATATTGGCAGTTTGGAGGGATATGTTGTGTATCTTTATACGTATATGCTTCTAAACTGTTGTATTCTGAGCACCTCTGAAAAAGCAGTGATAATGTGTGAGTGTGGTGAAAGTGTTGAATGATGATGAAAGTATTTTCTTTTTGGGAATTTTCTTTCTTTTTTGGGTCACCCTGCCTCGGTGACGCCGACTTGTTGAAAAAATTTATATATATATATATATATATATATATATATATATATATATATATATATATATATATATATCTCCATGGGGAAGTGGAACAGAATTCTTCCTCCGTAAGCCATGCGTGTTGTAAGAGGCGACTAAAATGCCGGGAGCAAGGGGCTAGTAACCTCTTCTCCTGTATATATTACTAAATGTAAAAGGAGAAACTTTCGTTTTTCCTTTTGGGCCACCCCGCCTCGGTGGGATACGGCCGGTGTGTTGAAAGAAAGAAATATATATATATATATATATATATATATATATATATATATATATATATATACATGTATCTATATATTTATATATTAATGCATCCACGAACAAGTGTTTTTTAAACAATACTGCGGTTCACCGGGGATCGAACGCGTGTTATTTTAGATAGTAGAATAGATGTCGACTCGAAGCGTGGTCCTGAGAGGTAGCAGGTCCAGTGCTGTACCCCTGGGCTACGACACTTTCAAAAGGACAGCTTCACAGACAACACTGCTGTGTCGTGTCTGTGTCAGTGACCACCTGTGACACAACTGTCCTTACCCACAACCCTGTGGTTTACACAGTACACCTTAAAGAACACAAAGGCACAGTACCGTGACCGATACAATATACAACCCGAATGTAGAGAGAAACTTTAACGACGTTTCGGTCCGACTTGGACCATTAACTAGTCACACTAACGCACGAATTGTGTACACTAACGCACGAAATGTGTTATTACGCAGTTTGTGTACAGTATAACTATGAGAATGGCCAACCATAACTTGTCAGCATTGTAAACTTTAATTTGTTTTTTTTTTCTAGCAGTGTGTAGACTCACGAGTGGTAGCGCACTCAACTCGCACATTGAGATCCCTGGTTCGATCCCCGGTACGGGTGGAAACATTGGGGCGTGTTTCCCTAAGACAACTGCTGTCCATGTTCACCTGTCAGTAAAATACGTACTTGAGTGTTAGCCGACTGGTGCGGGTCGCATCCTGGGGACAAAATTAACCTAATGTGCCTAAATCTCTGCATAACAAGGGGTTCTATATATATTATTATTATTATTACAATCAAGGGGGAAGCGTTAAACCCGGAGGATTATACAGCGCCTGGGGGGGGGGATGTGGAAGGCATTCAGGCTTAATTTGGGGAACTGGAGCACAGATCCAATTCCCTAAATCAAGAGCCCCTCACCAACATCAAGGAACCTTCCTTGAGGGGGGCTCTCTATATAGAATATCATTAATGTTAGCTGTGGTCTGTATAAGTTATATCATGCACTGGTAAAAATAAAGTTATTATTATTATTATTATTATTATTATTATTATTATTATTATTATTATTATTATTATTATTATAACCATATATAGATTTACCAAAAGCAAAACTGGGAAAAAGAGGACGTTTACCAGACAGGTTTAAACGACAGTTCCTTTCAACAACAATGAGAAATTCTAGTTTAGTGTAGCGACTGTCTGACTTAACGAGTCTCTGGCTTAACGAGTATCTCGCTTAACGAGTCTCTGGCGACTGGAGGCGTTTAATAAGGATTTTTCTGAGGTATTTTGGCTTCTGGTGTGTCTGTGCGGATTATTTTATCAGGGGAAGATGTAGTAACTTGCTGCCTCTCCTTTCTTCATCTCTGCAAGCTTGGTTTTGTGAGATTGTGGGGATGATGGCAGTGGTGGTGATGATGGCAGTGGTGGTGATGATGGCAGTGGTGGTGATGATGGCAGTGGTGGTGATGATGGTAGTGGTGGTGATGATGGCAGTGGTGGTGATGATGGCAGTGGTGGTGATGATGGTAGTGGTGGTGATGATGGTAGTGGTGGTGATGGTAGTGGTGGTGATGATGGTAGTGGTGGTGATGATGGTAGTGGTGGTGATGATGGCAGTGGTGGTGATGATGGCAGTGGTGGTGATGATGGTAGTGGTGGTGATGATGGTAGTGGTGGTGATGATGGTAGTGGTGGTGATGATGGCAGTGGTGGTGATGATGGTAGTGGTGGTGATGATGGTAGTGGTGGTGATGATGGCAGTGGTGGTGATGATGGTAGTGGTGGTGATGATGGTAGTGGTGGTGATGATGGTAGTGGTGGTGATGATGGTAGTGGTGGTGATGATGGTAGTGGTGGTGATGATGGCAGTGGTGGTGATGATGGTAGTGGTGGTGATGATGGTAGTGGTGGTGATGATGGCAGTGGTGGTGATGATGGTAGTGGTGGTGATGATGGTAGTGGTGGTGATGATGGCAGTGGTGGTGATGATGGTAGTGGTGGTGATGATGGTAGTGGTGGTGATGATGGTAGTGGTGGTGATGATGGTAGTGGTGGTGATGATGGCAGTGGTGGTGATGATGGTAGTGGTGGTGATGATGGTAGTGGTGGTGATGATGGCAGTGGTGGTGATGATGGCAGTGGTGGTGATGATGGTAGTGGTGGTGATGATGGTAGTGGTGGTGATGATGGCAGTGGTGGTGATGATGGTAGTGGTGGTGATGATGGTAGTGGTGGTGATGATGGTAGTGGTGGTGATGATGGTAGTGGTGGTGATGATGGTAGTGGTGGTGATGATGGTAGTGGTGGTGATGATGGTAGTGGTGGTGATGGTAGTGGTGGTGATGATGGTAGTGGTGGTGATGATGGTAGTGGTGGTGATGATGGTAGTGGTGGTGATGATGGTAGTGGTGGTGATGATGGCAGTGGTGGTGATGATGGTAGTGGTGGTGATGATGGTAGTGGTGGGGATGATGGCAGTGGTGGTGATGATGGTAGTGGTGGTGATGATGGTAGTGGTGGTGATGATGGTAGTGGTGGTGATGATGGCAGTGGTGGTGATGATGGCAGTGGTGGTGATGATGGTAGTGGTGGTGATGATGGTAGTGGTGGTGATGATGGCAGTGGTGGTGATGATGGCAGTGGTGGTGATGATGGCAGTGGTGGTGATGATGGTAGTGGTGGTGATGATGGCAGTGGTGGTGATGATGGCAGTGGTGGTGATGATGGCAGTGGTGGTGATGATAGCAGTGGTGGTGATGATGGCAGTGGTGGTGATGATGGTAGTGGTGGTGATGATGGTAGTGGTGGTGATGATGGCAGTGGTGGTGATGATGGCAGTGGTGGTGATGATGGCAGTGGTGGTGATGATGGCAGTGGTGGTGATGATGGCAGTGGTGGTGATGATAGCAGTGGTGGTGATGATGGCAGTGGTGGTGATGATGGTAGTGGTGGTGATGATGGCAGTGGTGGTGATGATGGCAGTGGTGGTGATGGTGGCAGTGGTGGTGATGATGGCAGTGGTGGTGATGATGGCAGTGGTGGTGATGATAGCAGTGGTGGTGATGATTTCAGTGGTGGTGATGATGGTAGTGGTGGTGATGATGGTAGTGGTGGTGATGATGGCAGTGGTGGTGATGATGGCAGTGGTGGTGATGATGGCAGTGGTGGTGATGATAGCAGTGGTGGGGATGATGGCAGTGGTGGTGATGATGGCAGTGGTGGTGATGATGGTAGTGGTGGTGATGATGGCAGTGGTGGTGATGATGGTAGTGGTGGTGATGATGGTAGTGGTGGTGATGATGGCAGTGGTGGTGATGATGGCAGTGGTGGTGATGATGACAGTGGTGGGGATGATAGCAGTGGTGGGGATGATGGCAGTGGTGGTGATGATGGCAGTGGTGGTGATGATGGCAGTGGTGGTGATGATGGTAGTGGTGGTGATGATGGTAGTGGTGGTGATGATGGCAGTGGTGGTGATGATGGCAGTGGTGGTGATGATGGTAGTGGTGGTGATGATAGCAGTGGTGGGGATGATGGCAGTGGTGGTGATGATGGCAGTGGTGGTGATGATGGTAGTGGTGGTGATGATGGCAGTGGTGGTGATGATGGTAGTGGTGGTGGTGATGATGGTAGTGGTGGTGATGATGGCAGTGGTGGTGATGATGGTAGTGGTGGTGATGATGGCAGTGGTGGTGATGATGGTAGTGGTGGTGATGATAGCAGTGGTGGTGATGATGGTAGTGGTGGTGATGATGGCAGTGGTGGTGATGATGGCAGTGGTGGTGATGATGGCAGTGGTGGTGATGATAGCAGTGGTGGGGATGATGGTAGTGGTGGTGATGATGGCAGTGGTGGTGATGATGGCAGTGGTGGTGATGATGGCAGTGGTGGGGATGATGGTAGTGGTGGTGATGATGGTAGTGGTGGTGATGATAGCAGTGGTGGTGATGATAGCAGTGGTGGTGATGATAGCAGTGGTGGTGATGATGGGTGGTGATGATGGCAGTGGTGGTGATGATGGCAGTGGTGGTGATGATGGTAGTGGTGGTGATGATAGCAGTGGTGGTGATGATGGCAGTGGTGGTGATGATGGCAGTGGTGGTGATGATGGAGGTGGTGATGATGGCAGTGGTGGTGATGATGGTAGTGGTGGTGATGATGGCAGTGGTGGTGATGATGGCAGTGGTGGTGATGATAGCAGTGGTGGTGATGATGGCAGTGGTGGTGATGATGGCAGTGGTGGTGATGATGGCAGTGGTGGTGATGATGGTAGTGGTGGTGATGATGGCAGTGGTGGTGATGATAGCAGTGGTGGTGATGATGGCAGTGGTGGTGATGATGGTAGTGGTGGTGATGATGGCAGTGGTGGTGATGATGGTAGTGGTGGTGATGATGGTAGTGGTGGTGATGATAGCAGTGGTGGTGATGATAGCAGTGGTGGTGATGATGGCAGTGGTGGTGATGATGGCAGTGGTGGTGATGATGGCAGTGGTGGTGATGATAGCAGTGGTGGGGATGATGGCAGTGGTGGTGATGATGGTAGTGGTGGTGATGATGGCAGTGGTGGTGATGATGGTAGTGGTGGTGATGATGGTAGTGGTGGTGATGATGGCAGTGGTGGTGATGATGGCAGTGGTGGTGATGATGGTAGTGGTGGTGATGATAGCAGTGGTGGGGATGATGGCAGTGGTGGTGATGATGGCAGTGGTGGTGATGATGGCAGTGGTGGTGATGATGGCAGTGGTGGTGATGATAGCAGTGGTGGTGATGATGGCAGTGGTGGTGATGATGGTAGTGGTGGTGATGATGGCAGTGGTGGTGATGATGGCAGTGGTGATGATGGCAGTGGTGGTGATGATGGCAGTGGTGGTGATGATGGCAGTGGTGGTGATGATAGCAGTGGTGGGGATGATGGCAGTGGTGGTGATGATGGTAGTGGTGGTGATGATGGCAGTGGTGGTGATGATAGCAGTGGTGGTGATGATGGTAGTGGTGGTGATGATGGCAGTGGTGGTGATGATGGTAGTGGTGGTGATGATGGCAGTGGTGGTGATGATGGTAGTGGTGGTGATGATGGCAGTGGTGGTGATGATAGCAGTGGTGGTGATGATGGTAGTGGTGGTGATGATGGCAGTGGTGGTGATGGCAGTGGTGGTGATGATGGCAGTGGTGGTGATGATACCAGTGGTGGTGATGATGGTAGTGGTGGTGATGATGGTAGTGGTGGTGATGATGGCAGTGGTGGTGATGATGGCAGTGGTGGTGATGATGGTAGTGGTGGTTATGATGGCAGTGGTGGTGATGATAGCAGTGGTGGTGATGATTGTAGTGGTGGTGATGATGGCAGTGGTGGTGATGATGGTAGTGGTGGTGATGATGGCAGTGGTGGTGATGATGGCAGTGGTGGTGATGATGGTAGTGGTGGTGATGATGGTAGTGGTGGTGATGATGGTAGTGGTGGTGATGATGGTAGTGGTGGTGATGATGGTAGTGGTGGTGATGATGGTAGTGGTGGTGATGATGGTAGTGGTGGTGATGATGGTAGTGGTGGTGATGATGGTAGTGGTGGTGATGATGGTAGTGGTGGTGATGATGGTAGTGGTGGTGATGATGGTAGTGGTGGTGATGATGGCAGTGGTGGTTATGATGGCAGTGGTGGTGATGATAGCAGTGGTGGTGATGATGGTAGTGGTGGTGATGATGGCAGTGGTGGTGATGATGGTAGTGGTGGTGATGATGGCAGTGGTGGTGATGATGGCAGTGGTGGTGATGATACCAGTGGTGGTGATGGTAGTGGTGGTGATGATGGTAGTGGTGGTGATGATGGTAGTGGTGGTGATGATGGTAGTGGTGGTGATGAGGGTAGTGGTGGTGATGGTAGTGGTGGTGATGATGGTAGTGGTGGTGATGATGGCAGTGGTGAAGATGGTAGTGGTGGTGATGATGGTAGTGGTGGTGATGATGGTAGTGGTGGTGATGATGGTAGTGGTGGTGATGATAGCAGTGGTGGTGATGATGGTAGTGGTGGTGATGATGGCAGTGGTGGTGATGATGGTAGTGGTGGTGATGATGGTAGTGGTGGTGATGATGGTAGTGGTGGTGATGATGGTAGTGGTGGTGATGATGGTAGTGGTGGTGATGATGGCAGTGGTGGTGAAGATGGTAGTGGTGGTGATGATGGTAGTGGTGGTGATGATGGTAGTGGTGGTGATGATGGTAGTGGTGGTGATGATGGTAGTAGTGGTGATGATGGTAGTGGTGGTGATGATGGCAGTGGTGGTGATGATGGTAGTGGTGGTGATCATGGTAGTGGTGGTGATGATGGTAGTGGTGGTGATGATGGTAGTGGTGGTGATGATGGCAATGGTGGTGATGATGGCAGTGGTGGTGATGATGGTAGTGGTGGTGATGATGGTAGTGGTGGTGATGATAGCAGTGGTGGTGATGATGGTAGTGGTGGTGATGATGGCAGTGGTGGTAATGGCAGTGGTGGTGATGATAGCAGTGGTAGTGATGATGGTAGTGGTGGTGATGATGGCAGTGGTGGTGATGATGGCAGTGGTGGTGATGATAGCAGTGGTAGTGATGATGGCAGTGGTGGTGATGATGGTAGTGGTGGTGATGATGGTAGTGGTGGTGATGATGGTAGTGGTGGTGATGATGGTAGTGGTGGTGATGATAGCAGTGGTGGTGATGATGGTAGTGGTGGTGATGATGGCAGTGGTGGTGATGATAGCAGTGGTGGTGATGATGGTAGTGGTGGTGATGATGACAGTGGTGGTGATGATGGCAGTGGTGGTGATGATAGCAGTGGTAGTGATGATGGCAGTGGTGGTGATGATGGTAGTGGTGGTGATGATGGTAGTGGTGGTGATGATGGTAGTGGTGGTGATGGCAGTGGTGGTGATGATAGCAGTAGTAGTGATGATGGCAGTGGTGGTGATGATGGCAGTGGTGGTGATGATGGTAGTGGTGGTGATGATGGTAGTGGTGGTGATGATGGTAGTGGTGGTGATGATGGTAGTGGTGGTGATGATAGCAGTGGTGGTGATGATGGTAGTGGTGGTGATGATGGCAGTGGTGGTGATGATGGCAGTGGTGGTGATGATAGCAGTGGTAGTGATGATGGCAGTGGTGGTGATGATGGTAGTGGTGGTGATGATGGCAGTGGTGGTGATGATGGTAGTGGTGGTGATGATGGCAGTGGTGGTGATGATAGCAGTGGTAGTGATGATGGCAGTGGTGGTGATGATGGTAGTGGTGGTGATGATGGCAGTGGTGGTGATGATGGTAGTGGTGGTGATGATGGCAGTGGTGGTGATGATGGTAGTGGTGGTGATGATGGCAGTGGTGGTGATGATAGCTGTGGTGGTGATGATAGCAGTGGTGGTGATGATGGCAGTGGTGGTGATGATAGCAGTGGTGGTGATGATGGCAGTGGTGGTGATGATGGTAGTGGTGGTGATGATGGCAGTGGTGGTGATGATAGCAGTGGTGGTGATGATGGTAGTGGTGGTGATGATGGCAGTGGTGGTGATGATAGCAGTGGTGGTGATGATAGCAGTGGTGGTGATGATAGCAGTGGTGGTGATGATGGCAGTGGTGGTGATGATGGCAGTTTTGGTGATGATAGCAGTGGTGGTGATGATGGCAGTGGTGGTGATGATGGCAGTGGTGGTGATGATAGCAGTTGTGGTGATGATGGCAGTGGTGGTGATGATAGCAGTGGTGGTGATGATAGCAGTGGTGGTGATGATGGCAGTGGTGGTGATGATAGCAGTGGTGGTGATGATAGCAATGGTGGTGATGATGGCAGTGGTGGTGATGATAGCAGTGGTGGTGATGATAGCAGTGGTGGTGATGATGGTAGTGGTGGTGATGATGGCAGTGGTGGTGATGATGGTAGTGGTGGTGATGATGGTAGTGGTGGTGTTGTGTGTAGTGATGGTGTAGTGGTGGTGGTAGTGGTAGTAGTGGTGTAGTGGTGGTATAGTGGTGTAGTGGTGATGGTAATGGTGGTAGTGAGTGTGGTGATAGTGTAGTGGTGGTAGTAGTGGTGTAGCGGTGGTATAGCGTTAGTTGTAGTAACGGTGGTGGTGGTAATAGTGGTAGTGGTGGTGGTGAGTGTAGTAATGATGTAGTGGTGATAGTGGTATAGTGGTAGTAATAGTGGTGGTGGTGGTAGTGATTTTTCTTCACACATTTCGATCTCACTGCACACATGAGAAATATTAAAAAAATGCACCACAGTACTCAGAACCTGTGTATGTAGCAGCAGCTGTGTGGTGCCCAAACTCATAACACACAACATACAGCTCATTCACAACACACTTACAACACTCACTTCACAACACACACACTTCACAACATACAACAACGACACACACTTCGCAACACACTCGTGGATGGCTTAGAACAGTGTCAGTCCCTCTTCATCATCTTACTGTTGCTCCACTTCCATGGAAGTGTTGTCTTGTGTTGCAGCTGAGTGCAGGAAGTGACGTCATGTTGAATTAGTCATTCTCTCTCTCTCTCTCTCTCTCTCTCTCTCTCTCTCTCTCTCTCTCTCTCTCTCTCTCTCTCTCTCTCTCTCTTTCTCTCTCTTGTATCTCATAACAGCATCCGGTGTCACAGAGCTAAATTAAATTCTGACATCTATTGTCTGGCCTCAGTGACAACCTTAATGACGTCACTTGTTACATTATGATGTAATTTGACAACCTTAATGACGTCACTTGTTACATTATGATGTAATTTCACAACCTTAATGACGTCCTTGTCATATTATGTAACATGACAGCCTTAATGATGTCATTTGTTACTTTATGTCACATGACAGCCTTAATGACGTCACTTGTTACATTATGATGTCATGTGAGATCCTTCATAACATCACTTGTTACGAGGGAAATATACCACAGTATATGGCTGCCAGTATTTTCACATGGGTGTGAGGCATGGACTTTAGACGTTGCAGCGATGAGGTAGTTGGAGGCAGCGGAGAAGCAGTTTTGAGAACAATGTGTAGTGTGAATATTATGTAGAGAATTAGGAATATAGAAACCAGAAAACGGTGTGAGGGTTATAAAAGATGTGATTAAGAAGGTAGAGGAGAGGTTATTGAGATGATTTGATCGCTAGAGATGAAGCAGAATAAATGGACCATGAGAGGGAATATATCTGGAGAAAGAGATGCGGGGTACTGGCTCTCCAACAAGGGTTGGGGGAGGCTGAATAAGTAGGTTTATTCAGGTATACACAAATACAGTTACATAGATTATCATACATAGCAGCATATGTGTAGACAACCTGGGATACCCCAAAAAAGTCAGACAAAGTGACTCATTTCCATTGGGGCTGTATAGCCCTTGTGGCTTAGCGCTTCTTTTTGATTATAATAATAATAATAATATTTCCATTGGGGTCCTTTTAATACCTTATTATTATACTATAAAGGAAATATATTGGGAATAAGGTAAGATGAGTTATTTATAATAAGGTAAGATGAAGGAGGTTTTTCAGGGGCTTAACGGTTCAGAAAGCGTGTGTGTGGCTTTTAGGATTCTACGTGCTGTTGGAGTGTACGCAAGCGTACATGCATGAAGGCCTTCAGGGAAACCGATTCGTTGGACTAGGATGCTGAAGGTAGCAAGTACAGTGACTGCGCTCTGGTGGGGTGGTGACGCATGTCGCAGTGTGTAAAGTCGTCTGAACTGTAATTCCGCCATGCCTCTGGCAAGACAGTGATAGAGTGATGGTGAAAGTGTTTCTTTTACTTTCGTATCACCCTGCCTTGGTGGAACACAGCTGGTGTGTTGAAAAAAATCTACAAATACTTTATATATAAAGAAATGTACACACACACATCCCTTCACACATGTTTATGTACACATTCTTGCACACGTGTGTACAGTTATAAGCAGTTAGTGAATTATCCGAGATGAGATTAAATGCAAAACACATCTCAAGCTCTGGGTAAAAGATATACACTCTGGTGCTTGTTGTCAGTTCCTGCAAACACTTGCTGACCAGCCAGGCTGGTGTGTCTGTCTTCAACATCAAGACATGAACACCAACAGCCTGACGGATCAGGCCATCTACAAACCAGTAAACATACTGTGTGTGTGTATCTATTTCTCTCTCTCTCTCTCTCTCTCTCTCTCTCTCTCTCTCTCTCTCTATATATATATATATATATATATATATATATATATATATATATATATATATATATATATATATATATAAAGCACGTACAGTAACTGTGTCACCATCATGGTACAGTAACTGTGTCACCATCATGGTACAGTAGCTGTGTCACCATCATGGTACAGTAACTGTCACCATCATGGTACAGTAACTGTGTCACCATCATGGTACAGTAACTGTCACCATCATGGTACAGTAACTGTCACCATCATGGTACAGTAACTGTCACCATCATGGTACAGTAACTGTGTCACCATCATGGTACAGTAACTGTGTCACCATCATGGTACAGTAACTGTGTCACCATCATGGTACAGTAGCTGTGTCACCATCATGGTACAGTAACTGTCACCATCATGGTACAGTAACTGTGTCACCATCATGGTACAGTAACTGTGTCACCATCATGGTACAGTAACTGTGTCACCATCATGGTACAGTAACTGTCACCATCATGGTACAGTAACTGTGTCACCATCATGGTACATTAACTGTGTCACCATCATGGTACAGTAGCTGTGTCACCATCATGGTACAGTAACTGTCACCATCATGGTACAGTAACTGTGTCACCATCATGGTACAGTAGCTGTGTCACCATCATGGTACAGTAACTGTCACCATCATGGTACAGTAACTGTGTCACCATCATGGTACAGTAACTGTGTCACCATCATGGTACAGTAACTGTGTCACCATCATGGTACAGTAACTGTCACCATCATGGTACAGTAACTGTGTCACCATCATGGTACAGTAACTGTGTTACCATCATGGTACAGTAACTGTGTCACCATCATGGTACAGTAACTGTGTCACCATCATGGTACAGTAACTGTGTCACCATCATGGTACAGTAACTGTCACCATCATGGTACAGTAACTGTGTCACCATCATGGTACAGTAACTGTGTCACCATCATGGTATAGGAACTGTGTCACCATCATGGTACAGTAACTGTGTCACCATCATGGTACAGTAACTGTCACCATCATGGTACAGTAACTGTGTCACCATCATGGTACAGTAACTGTGTCACCATCATGGTACAGTAACTGTCACCATCATGGTACAGTAACTGTGTCACCATCATGGTACAGTAACTGTGTCACCATCATGGTACAGTAACTGTCACCATCATGGTACAGTAACTGTGTCACCATCATGGTATAGTAACTGTGTCACCATCATGGTACAGTAACTGTCACCATCATGGTACAGTAACTGTGTCACCATCATGGTACAGTAACTGTGTCACCATCATGGTACAGTAACTGTGTCACCATCATGGTACAGTAACTGTCACCATCATGTTACAGGAACTGTGTCACCATCATGGTACAGTAACTGTGTCACCATCATGGTACAGTAACTGTCACCATCATGGTACAGGAACTGTGTCACCATCATGGTACAGTAACTGTGTCACCATCATGGTACAGTAACTGTCACCATCATGGTACAGGAACTGTGTCACCATCATCGTACAGTAACTGTGTCACCATCATGGTACAGTAACTGTGTCACCATCATGGTACAGTAACTGTGTCACCATCATGGTACAGTAACTGTCACCATCATGGTACAGTAACTGTGTCACCATCACGATACAGTAAATGTGTCACCATCATGGTACAGTAACTGTGTCACCATCATGGTACAGTAACTGTGTCACCATCATGGTACAGTAACTGTGTCACCATCATGGTATAGTAACTGTGTCACCATCATGATACAGTAACTGTGTCACCATCATGGTACAGGAACTGTGTCACCATCATGGTACAGTAACTGTCACCATCATGGTACAGTAACTGTGTCACCATCATGGTACAGTAACTGTCACCATCATGGTACAGTAACTGTGTCACCATGATGGTGGTACAGTAACTGTGTCACCATCATGGTACAGTAACTGTCACCATCATGGTACAGTAACTGTGTCACCATCATGGTATAGTAACTGTGTCACCATCATGATACAGTAACTGTGTCACCATCATGGTACAGGAACTGTGTCACCATCATGGTACAGTAACTGTGTCACCATCATGGTACAGTAACTGTGTCACCATCATGGTACAGTAACTGTCACCATCATGGTACAGTAGCTGTGTCACCATCATGGTACAGTAACTGTGTCACCATCATGGTACAGTAACTGTGTCACCATCATGGTACAGTAACTGTCACCATCATGGTACAGTAACTGTGTCACCATCATGGTACAGTAACTGTGTCACCATCATGGTACAGTAACTGTGTCACCATCATGATACAGTAACTGTGTCACCATCATTGTATAGTAACTGTCACCATCATGGTACAGTAACTGTGTCACCATCATGGTACAGTAACTGTGTCACCATCATGGTACAGTAACTGTGTCACCATCATGGTACAGTAACTGTGTCACCATCATGGTACAGTAACTGTGTCACCATCATGGTACAGTAACTGTGTCACCATCATGGTACAGTAACTGTGTCACGATCATGGTATAGTGTATCTCCATCATGGTACAGTAACTGTCACCATCATGGTACAGTAACTGTGTCACCATCATGGTATAGTGTATCTCCATCATGGTACAGTAACTGTCACCATCATGGTACAGTAACTGTGTCACCATCATGGTATAGTGTATCTCCATCATGGTACAGTAACTGTCACAATCATGGTACAGTAACTGTGTCACCATCATGGTACAGTAACTGTCACCATCATGGTACAGTAACTGTGTCACCATCATGGTACAGTAACTGTGTCACCTTCATGGTACAGTAACTGTGTCACCATCATGGTACAGTAACTGTCACCATCATGGTACAGTAACTGTGTCACCATCATGGTACGGTAACTGTGTCACCATCATGGTACAGGAACTGTGTCACCATCATGGTACAGTAACTGTCACCATCATGGTACAGTAACTGTGTCACCATCATGGTATAGTGTATCTCCATCATGGTACAGTAACTGTCACAATCATGGTACAGTAACTGTGTCACCATCATGGTACAGTAACTGTCACCATCATGGTACAGTAACTGTGTCACCATCATGGTACAGTAACTGTGTCACCATAATGGTACAGTAACTGTGCCACCATCATGGTACAGTAACTGTCACCATCATGGTACAGTAACTGTCACCATCTTGGTACAGTAACTGTGTCAACATCATGGTACAGTAACTGTGTCACCATCATGGTACAGTAACTGTGTCACCATCATGGTACAGTAACTGTCACCATCATGGTACAGTAACTGTGTCACCATCATGGTACAGTAACTGTCACCATCATGGTACAGTAACTGTGTCACCATCATGGTACAGTAACTGTGTCACCATCATGGTACAGTAACTGTCACCATCATGGTACAGTAACTGTGTCACCATCATGGTACAGTAACTGTGTCACCATCATGGTACAGTAACTGTCACCATCATGGTACAGTAACTGTGTCACCATCATGGTACAGTAACTGTCACCATCATGGTACAGTAACTGTGTCACCATCATGGTATAGTAACTGTGTCACCATCATGGTACAGTAACTGTCACCATCATGGTACAGTAACTGTCACCATCATGGTACAGTAACTGTGTCACCATCATGGTATAGTGTATCTCCATCATGGTACAGTAACTGTCACCATCATGGTACGGTAACTGTGTCACCATCATGGTACAGTAGCTGTGTCACCATCATGGTACAGTAACTCACCATCATGGTACAGTAACTGTGTCACCATCATGGTACAGTAACTGTGTCACCATCATGGTACAGTAACTGTGTCACCATCATTGTACAGTAACTGTGTCACCATCATGGTACAGTAACTGTGTCACCATCATGGTACAGTAACTGTCACCATCATGGTACAGGAACTGTGTCACCATCACCGTACAGTAACTGTGTCACCATCATGGTACAGTAACTGTGTCACCATCATGGTACAGTAACTGTGTCACCATCATGGTACAGTAACTGTCACCATCATGGTACAGTAACTGTGTCACCATCATGATACAATAAATGTGTCACCATCATGGTACAGTAACTGTGTCACCATCATGGTACAGTAACTGTGTCACCACCATGGTACAGTAACTGTGTCACCATCATGGTATAGTAACTGTGTCACCATCATGATACAGTAACTGTGTCACCATCATGGTACAGGAACTGTGTCACCATCATGGTACAGTAACTGTGTCACCATCATGGTACAGTAACTGTGTCACCATCATGGTACAGTAACTGTCACCATCATGGTACAGTAACTGTGTCACCATGATGGTGGTACAGTAACTGTGTCACCATAATGGTACAGTAACTGTCACCATCATGGTACAGTAACTGTGTCACCATCATGGTATAGTAACTGTGTCACCATCATGATACAGTAACTGTGTCACCATCATGGTACAGGAACTGTGTCACCATCATGGTACAGTAACTGTGTCACCATCATGGTACAGTAACTGTGTCACCATCATGGTACAGTAACTGTCACCATCATGGTACAGTAGCTGTGTCACCATCATGGTACAGTAACTGTGTCACCATCATGGTACAGTAACTGTGTCACCATCATGGTACAGTAACTGTCACCATCATGGTACAGTAACTGTGTCACCATCATGGTACAGTAACTGTGTCACCATCATGGTACAGTAACTGTGTCACCATCATGATACAGTAACTGTCACCATCATGGTACAGTAACTGTGTCACCATCATGATACAATAAATGTGTCACCATCATGGTACAGTAACTGTGTCACCATCATGGTACAGTAACTGTGTCACCATCATGGTACAGTAACTGTGTCACCATCATGGTATAGTAACTGTGTCACCATCATGATACAGTAACTGTGTCACCATCATGGTACAGGAACTGTGTCACCATCATGGTACAGTAACTGTGTCACCATCATGGTACAGTAACTGTGTCACCATCATGGTACAGTAACTGTCACCATCATGGTACAGTAACTGTGTCACCATGATGGTGGTACAGTAACTGTGTCACCATAATGGTACAGTAACTGTCACCATCATGGTACAGTAACTGTGTCACCATCATGGTATAGTAACTGTGTCACCATCATGATACAGTAACTGTGTCACCATCATGGTACAGGAACTGTGTCACCATCATGGTACAGTAACTGTGTCACCATCATGGTACAGTAACTGTGTCACCATCATGGTACAGTAACTGTCACCATCATGGTACAGTAGCTGTGTCACCATCATGGTACAGTAACTGTGTCACCATCATGGTACAGTAACTGTGTCACCATCATGGTACAGTAACTGTCACCATCATGGTACAGTAACTGTGTCACCATCATGGTACAGTAACTGTGTCACCATCATGGTACAGTAACTGTGTCACCATCATGATACAGTAACTGTGTCACCATCATTGTATAGTAACTGTCACCATCATGGTACAGTAACTGTGTCACCATCATGGTACAGTAACTGTGTCACCATCATGGTACAGTAACTGTCACCATCATGGTACAGTAACTGTGTCACCATCATGGTACAGTAACTGTGTCACGATCATGGTATAGTGTATCTCCATCATGGTACAGTAACTGTCACCATCATGGTAGAGTAACTGTGTCACCATCATGGTATAGTGTATCTCCATCATGGTACAGTAACTCTCACCATCATGGTACAGTAACTGTGTCACCATCATGGTACAGTAACTGTCACCATCATGGTACAGTAACTGTGTCACCATCATGGTACAGTAACTGTGTCACCATCATGGTACAGTAACTGTGTCACCATCATGGTACAGTAACTGTCACCATCATGGTACAGTAACTGTGTCACCATCATGGTACGGTAATTGTGTCACCATCATGGTACGGTAATTGTGTCACCATCATGGTACAGGAACTGTCACCATCATGGTACAGTAACTGTCACCATCATGGTACAGTAACTGTGTCACCATCATGGTACAGTAACTGTGTCACCATCATGGTACAGTAACTGTGTCACCATCATGGTACAGTAACTGTCACCATCATGGTACAGTAACTGTGTCACCATCATGGTACGGTAATTGTGTCACCATCATGGTACAGGAACTGTCACCATCATGGTACAGTAACTGTCACCATCATGGTACAGTAACTGTGTCACCATCATGGTATAGTGTATCTCCATCATGGTACAGTAACTGTCACAATCATGGTACAGTAACTGTGTCACCATCATGGTACAGTAACTGTCACCATCATGGTACAGTAACTGTGTCACCATCATGGTACAGTAACTGTGTCACCATAATGGTACAGTAACTGTGTCACCATCATGGTACAGTAACTGTCACCATCATGGTACAGTAACTGTGTCACCATCATGGTACAGTAACTGTCACCATCATGGTACAGTAACTGTGTCACCATCATGGTACAGTAACTGTGTCACCATCATGGTACAGTAACTGTGTCACCATCATGGTACAGTAACTGTCACCATCATGGTACAGTAACTGTGTCACCATCATGGTACGGTAATTGTGTCACCATCATGGTACGGTAATTGTGTCACCATCATGGTACAGGAACTGTCACCATCATGGTACAGTAACTGTCACCATCATGGTACAGTAACTGTGTCACCATCATGGTACAGTAACTGTGTCACCATCATGGTACAGTAACTGTGTCACCATCATGGTACAGTAACTGTCACCATCATGGTACAGTAACTGTGTCACCATCATGGTACGGTAATTGTGTCACCATCATGGTACAGGAACTGTCACCATCATGGTACAGTAACTGTCACCATCCTGGTACAGTAACTGTGTCACCATCATGGTATAGTGTACTGTGGTACAGTAACTGTCACAATCATGGTACAGTATGGTACTAACTGTCACCATCATGGTACAGTAACTGTGTCATCCACTGTGTCATGGTACAGTAACTGTGTCACATGGTACATCATGATACAGTAACTGTGTCACCATCATTGTATAGTAACTGTCACCATCATGGTACAGTAACTGTGTCAACATCATGGTACAGTAACTGTGTCACCATCATGGTACAGTAACTGTCACCATCATGGTACAGTAACTGTCACCATCATGGTACAGTAACTGTGTCACCATCATGCTACAGTAACTGTGTCACCATCATGGTACAGTAACTGTGTCACCATCATGGTACAGTAACTGTCACCATCATGGTATAGTGTATCTCCATCATGGTACAGTAACTGTCACCATCATGGTACAGTAACTGTGTCACCATCATGGTACAGTAACTGTCACCATCATGGTACAGTAACTGTGTCACCATCATGGTACAGTAACTGTGTCACCATCATGGTACAGTAACTGTGTCACCATCATGGTACAGTAACTGTCACCATCATGGTACAGTAACTGTGTCACCATCATGGTACAGTAATTGTGTCACCATCATGGTACAGTAATTGTGTCACCATCATGGTACAGTAACTGTCACCATCATGGTACAGTAACTGTCACCATCATGGTACAGTAACTGTGTCACCATCATGGTACAGTAACTGTGTCACCATCATGGTACAGTAACTGTGTCACCATCATGGTACAGTAACTGTGTCACCATCATGGTACAGTAACTGTGTCACCATCATGGTACAGTAACTGTGTCACCATCATGGTACAGTAACTGTGTCACCATCATGGTACAGTAACTGTCACCATCATGGTACAGTAACTGTGTCACCATCATGGTATAGTGTATCTCCATCATGGTACAGTAACTGTCACCATCATGGTACAGTAACTGTGTCACCATCATGGTACAGTAACTGTGTCACCATCATGGTACAGTAAATGTGTCACCATCATGGTACAGTAACTATCACCATCATGGTACAGTAACTGTGTCACCATCATAGTACAGTAACTGTGTCACCATCATGGTACAGAAACTGTGTCACCATCATGGTACAGTAACTGTGTCACCATCATGGTACAGTAACTGTGTCACCATCATGGTACAGTAACTGTGTCACCATCATGATACAGTAAATGTGTCACCATCATGGTACAGTAACTGTCACCATCATGGTACGGTAACTGTCACCATCATGGTATAGTGTATCTCCATCATGGTACAGAATCTATAAATTTACATTCTGTAAAAAATGTAAATGAAGGTGTCGGAGGCGTAAAATATGGTCCTCTGGGCCATTAATCTGAGAGGACGTTATATCCAGGTTGTGTTCGAGGACCACTGGAACCACACTATCTCCAGGTTTTGTTTGGGACCACTGGGACCACACTATCTCCAGGTTGTGTTTAGGACCACATAATCTCCAGGTTGTGTTCGGGTTGTATCTAGCAGGTTGATATCTCCCAGAATTTTATACGTCATGAACATATCTCTCCCTTACTCTCCTTGCTTCTGTAGTCTTCAGATTTAATCGTTTTCGGTCGTAGGACAAGTCTTGTTGCAAACTGTAGATGAATGGTTCAGAGAACCGACACGTTGATAAATTAGACACATGTGCAACACTTAGGTATCTTTAATGAGGAAACGTTTCGCCACACAGTGGCTTCATCAGTCAATACAAAGGAGAATGTTGAAGAACAGGAGGAGTTTGAGGTAATCAGTCCCTCAGCCTTGAGTCGATGTGGTCAGTCCATCAATCTTGAAAAGAATACAGCATATGTGCGGAGAAATAGCTTATATACCGTAGGCAGGAGAATTCTTCACTTTTTTAACCCGTGGGCACGACCTACTTCCACATTGGACAAATGTGATACCACCTACGACTGCTGCACCTCTCCTGCCTACGGTATATAAGCTACTTCTCCGCAGATATGCTGTGAGGTGGTTAGTAAGGTACAC